>NC_056729.1:546574764-546627264 GCF_019279795.1 Protopterus annectens | reverse complement strand
CCTCAACACACCTATCCTCATGGTCACTGTCTGTATCAGTGACATCAGATTCCCTGCGGGAGGGACCCAGCCCCACCTTGTCCCCTGTGAGGGGAAAACAGGGAACATACTGTAAGACCTGTACATCACCGTTAAACAGTACATGCACACACACACACACACACACACACACACACACACACACACACACACACACACACACACACATATGTGCAGACATGGCCACATACACAGACATACACACATGCAGTCAACATACATGACAATCCATACACTCTACCAGACAGCACCTACAGACAACTCCAGCACCCCCATAACACACACAATAGCAGGTGATGGTGCACTACATTATCACACACAGACCTGTAATTACACACATGTCAGCATGCAGGACATGTGGTGTTCAACAGCATGCAGTGCAACTGTAGTCAGTTCCCCGTTACCAACATTATACATGGCTGTGATGCATGGCTTCTGTTAGTAGGTGATGGCCCTCCCCCTGGAACACACTGCACCCATGTTCACAGCATTGCTGTGCATCTGTTCAGCACCCTGGCATGTACTGTGCACCATATCTCACAGGTGTACACACCATTGCAGGATGTGTATCTGTGTGTCAGTTATGTTTCCTCTGCTGCTCACAGCCTCTGTGTGTTTATGTGGACACATGTGGTTTGTGAATGCCTGATGTATATTCACAGATGTCATCATCACTGGTACATGTATGAGTTATAGAATACCATTAAACCAACCACAGACACAATATACTGTACCTATGGTGAGTGTACAGACCATTATTGACATGGCACCCTCTTCCATGACATGCCATGGTGCAACACTACTGCATATGGCAACACTACACATACCTGAAATGTGACATATGACCTAGGCAGTCAATTGCATTATGAGCCATATGTGTCAGTTGTGCAGATGCTGATTGGGATACATACCATTTGTGGGTGCGTATGTGTGCACACACATATCATGATGGTGTGTAGCAAGAACTGCTATGTGTACTACTGCGGTCACAATACCTGACAGAGGTATAGTAACATGGGCCATCATCATGATCCAGTAGTTGGACAGTCAGGCCTGCAAAAGTTCCCCAAACCTGCATGTTTGCATGCTAAACACATGCACAGTCCTTGGATGTCACACAGTACCATCACTAGTACCATAGAGTCAGGGTTATGTCTGCCACACTTCATGACCTTGACTGTGTGGAGATACAGCCATTTCAGTGGGTTTGTCTCTCCCCTCCAGTGTACTGTTGTATTTCAGGATGACACACGCTCACCATTTCCTGCTACATTTCAAATGCTTGACATCTGTGGCCTACACATGTGTGTCATATTGCAGTATCTCAAACTAGGAACACCATGTGTACTGGCATATTCCCTGCCAATGCAGTGCAAACATACAGGTGTACAGTGGCACCAGCATTGTACAGATGGGGATGTCATCCCTGGGTTGGGGTGAGGTGTGGATTGTGCAGCACATGTATCATAACTGCAACTTCCTGGACTTCCCCAACATGGTGCTGGTACATCATAACACATTGCAACACATGGCTTTGGCAATGTCCCACCATTATGCAGATAATATCTGTAGTGAGCCCTGGCTGATGTTGCCTGTGGTACACATAGGTTCATAGGTGAGTACTAGTTTATTGGTCCTGGGGCCTACATAAGCCTAGCCACAGGTGTTCCCAGGCATGCACCACCCAATAATGTTATTCCCCTGTGCTCCTGTCAGGCTGTGGCACAGACGTACTACCCAGGGTGAATTCTCCATTTCCCATCCAGTTGTCAAGTATTTTTATAAAGAGGGCCAGTGAGTAGCATTGCCTGACATGAATGAGTAGTCTGTTCCAGAGTGTGGGAATTCCCCAGGACAGGGTCCTATCCCTCCAATATGTTCTGTTTAATGTGTTCATGAGGTTTAGGATCCTGAAGCATGTGTTTGCAGAGGGATTGGGATTTCCTTATGTGTAGCATGTTCAACTGCTCTGTGTATGACATAGCTGTGTATGTTAGGCAGATGTCAGCTGTGCCTGGGCAATGTGCACTGGAGTTTAGCCACAGTTGTCTGAGATGGTCTGTGTATTGCATGTGTTTGAGGCTGGTAATCCCATTAGTGAGGTGTGTGCTCTGTCAGTGAACATGTACAGCATGCATTATGGGTAGGTGTGTTAGATGTGTACATGGCCTACACCTTAGCTATGACATGCACAGTGTATTGCCAAGCATGTCATAGCTAAGGTGTAGCTATGACATGCACAGTGTATTGCCAAGCATGACCTTAAACAATACTCACCAGCATCCAGCCGCTGCCTTGCTGGTATCCCAGAGCTACCTTCATTGGGATGAGATAGAGTTGATGTCAGTGGCCACAGCTGTGGCACTGCTATAGGGTGGGTGCAATATTACAGTAAAACAACAGTGGAAGTCCACAGTACTACAGATTATGCACAACTGATTATCAGTACTACACAGCAACAGACTCCACATCTTACATATGCATGACCTACCTGTACAGATGCATACACAACAGAGGTCTACTGATATGCCCTAGAACCTAACCTGCATGCTCCATGTCTGGTGTGTGGGTAGCACCCACCTCCATGACTGTATAGGTCTGTATCACTTGTGGGCGGGCAGGTGCCACCAGGCTTATGAGTGGCTCCTCAACTCTGGTGGGGGGTGGATGCTATGGCCCTCCCTGTTGTGAGGTGGTCACCCCGCACGGCAGTGGCACGGTGACGTACATGGCGGAGCAGGTCACTACAATGATGGTGGACCTGCTCATATGTACGGCTGTGCATGTCCACCTCATTTACCCTGTGGACCATATAATTCCACATGGCGGTGCGCTTATGCTGATCATAACTTGTCCTCGAGAACAGCAGCTGATAGTGTTGGATGAGTTTGTTGAGTATGATGTTATCCTCAGCAGCACTGTAGGCTGGATTCCTTGGATGTGCCATTGTCCCTTAAAGACATAAATATGGAAATATGTCTGAGAAACTCATATGGCACGGTTACCATAATACGATACACATATCAGTCTCCTGCCACCATATCAGCTCCAACTTAATGTTCACAAAAAGCAAGTGGTTGGTATGTTTCCAGTTTATCTACCATTGGGACATATATTGTATTGTACAACACTTTCTGCTATGTGTTTATAGACATGCTCCCTGTGGGGACACTAGAGTTGCCGGTCTGTTACAATGTATTTCACCTGCATGCTATTGTCACTGCCACTATGTTTCCACATATGCATGTGGTATGCTTGCTATGTGATTGCTACACATCTGCCATTCTGTGTTATTTGGGATATCTATGCATGCTGTTGGACATGTTCTGGGATTGTGTGGAATATTACAACCCACATATGTTCCATGACAGTGACACAACAGTATGTGTAGGGGATATTTGCCATCAGGAACAACTCTTCCACCTGATGTGGACATGTTACCAGGCCACATCACATCTGCTACCCACCATGGATCCTCATTATCTACTGTTCTGGCACTACTTTTATGTGGAACTACCACAGGGGATGGTGTCCCCCCCAAGGAGCACACACAGACATATGTCTGTCACCCACAGTTAGGTCCAGGGTCTGGTGCATAGGGAGCTCCACAGAGACATGGGGTAAGTGCTACATCACCTGGAGGCATGCAGTACACATACACAAGGTTAGACATGCATGCTACTCCTGCTCAGCCCACAGCCCGGGCACCTTTTTGACCATGTAGATGTTGTCATGACTGTTCTTGGGTGAGCACCATGTTCCCTTTTTTCCAATATGGGGGCTCAAAGGCCTCCACATTCCAAACAAAATTACCCATCCACAGTGTTTACCCACCACATGTGTTATATACCAGCCCTGTATGCTGTCTTGTTTGTCACCCAACCAAACCTACATACCAGTATGTGCCTACTACCCTTCACCAACATATATATCCCACCTTCTCAAACAATTGCGATGTGTTCCCAACATGGGTTACACACTACACTCCACACTCCATTTAGCAGCCATGTACTGGTGTGCATATATGTTGTGCATTGATGTGTGATGTTCTCTCACACATGTCATGGCAGGGGACATGTATTGACATATATATATATATATATATATATATATATATATATATATATATATATATATATATATATATATATATATATATATATATATATATATATATATATATATATTATACATATATCTATATATATATATATATATATATATATATATATATATATATATATATACACACACACCTATACGTGTCAGTATTATGTATATGTGTGTATGTGCGTATGTGTGTGTTTGTACACACACGCACATATATACATGTACATATATGTGTAGATATCATTTTGTGATGTTTATATACCTATATATATGTATAATTGTCCGAGGTTCTGTAGACATACACAGCTGTGAATATATATCACACATATATTTATCTGTATGTGGGGTCCATACAAACATCTGGTCCACACTCTTGTAACTCTCTTTTCTTCATAGCTAAACTGTTCTGCCTTGCTGCAACACAAACAGGTGTCACATGTGAGCACAGACTAACATTAGTATATATGGTGATAGATTTTAGATAAGCATATTATACAGCTATGGCAGTTGAGCATGCTATGCTGCACTTTAACATGATTGTCCTGCAGGTGGTGTGCTCTCACACCCATGTGTCTATCATGACAGTATTAATACCACCACCAGCCGTTGGCCTCAGTAATGCACAGAACACAGATATCAAGGGTCAGATCTTTGCCACTCACTGCTGATCTGCACAGTTGACAGGTATGTCCCACTGCCCACTGGGACAGACACGATTGTCCAGAGCAGTTGTTGAGCAGAACATCATTACTGGAACAACTACTGATGGCACATATAAATCATTTCACATTATATATCCTATTATTCTATGCCATATACTACATGCAAATAAATACATATATGTTTCACATACCTTTTATGTTTTTTTTCCACTGAGCTTTGTTATTTGTTTTTAATTTGTTATGGTTTTATTTATTTTTTTTTTTCTCTATCTCTCTCTCTCTCTCTCTCAGTCTCTCCAGTAGAGTGATTGAGCTGGTTTGAATAGATTGCAGCATGCTTTTGTAGGTATTGCATATGATCAGGTGATGGCCTCTGCACCAGTCAGTGTCCACCAGTTGCTAATTGCATGCAGCCTTCTGTGTAGCACTTCAGATAACCACTGTCATGACAACCCAGTACTATAAATTACTGACTTCTGTGGACGTTGTCCCTTCACCTTTCCAGTATGGAGGACATCCTTTCTGTGTGTGCACATCAGTGTTACAGACAGCAGGTAGCAATACCTCTTACAGCAGAACCTGCAGACACAGGCCAAATGCACATTTGGGTAAGGTTCCAGACCTACAGACAGCATGAGTAGTGTTGTTGTATGCATTGTGTCTTGCCTGTCTTACAGGGTTTCTGTGTACATAGTACTTTAGCATGGAATGTAGTCTGTCTGCATAGTTCTCAACTGCGGGCCTATCCATATGATAGCCAGAGGACTGGCTGTTAAGTTTTGTCTGTGCACCACATAGGTATTGTCCCAGGTATATCAGTGGCATTCTGTCTTTTGAGTGCTATCAGTACATGGTTACATCCATTTGCATTCCAATGTCATATTCCTGCATAAGGTTATGCTGCAACAAGTCCTGTAACACCAACAATTTCCAGGGTGTGTAACAGCAATAATGCAAATATGGCCCTGTGTTCCTCCCTCTGTCCTCCACATATACGCCCGTCTTTGTCCTGCTGTGATACAGTAAGGGGTTGTTAGGTAATGGCCTATCATTACTCACTGCTAGCATTACTGCTATCATCCCAGTCATGTCATGGACTCCCACACCAACTGTTGGGCAAGGTCCATATATATGGGAGCAACAGCTGGACAACACATATGTGCCTTTGTACATTCCAGAGGTCAATGCGTGGTACACACTGTTCCTTGCCCTTGTACAGCCTTTTATGGGGGGATGTTCAATGCCATTAACCTAGGCTGTGACACCTTTTCAGGGATATAAGTGTTAAGACACATTGAGGTGTAAGGGTTTTTCACTTTCATACATTCCTCCATCGGAACAGTGGTGGGCTACAGCTTACAGTGTTACACAAAGTTCAGTCAGTCAGTGTGATAGTGAGAATTTAGGTTAAACAATCTTATGTATGAAATACTGTGACATTACCACAAGTGCTACATTTCCCCCTGGGGCTTGACTACAGGGTGTAATTGGAGGCTGCTGAACTACATCTGTAATTGTTGATTGTTACTTATCTTGAAGGCAAATCCTGTGTCTACTGTTGTACTAATTGATGGCCTTGTCCTGGACAGCATAATATGGTATATATCTGCATTGCTTGCATCTACTGTTTTGTGTGGGCTTTGCATTCATCACTGATTACATATTTCAAAATTTATGTGGTGTAAGTACTGGCATACATTATTGTATAATACACAAATAAAGGCTTTCTGTGTATGCATACCTGTGTGTCATGTCATGTCCTTTGAATTGTGAGTGGGTATATGTTTAATCTAAGTATTCTCATTTGTGGGATTGGTTGCCAGACTACACATTTCACAGGTACCCTGTTATAGCTGCAATAGATGCAGTTATATAACAAAAGAACAACCATTTAAACATCCAACCATGGATTATGTTTTTGTTCCACATTTCTATGCTAATTGTAACACCCACAACTTGGTATATCTTGCCACGTGCAACAGCTGCCAGGCATTCTATGTAGGACTTACCAAAAGAAAGCTCCATGAGCGTATATACAACCATTTATATGACATCAAGAAGAAGGTAGAGACAAATGCTTTAGCAAAGCATGTAATGGAATATGTGTCACACTCTTTTAGTTTTAGAGTGCTACAAGTGGTTGATGATTATGGTAGGGATGGTAACAAGGAGAACAATTTGGCCATGAGTGAACTAAACTGGATCTTAAAGTTAGGAGCACACTTATCACCAGGGATTAATAACACCGTATCCATTAAGCCCATACTATTATCCAGATAAATAATATTAGTTCCCCACATATCTTAGTATTCTTATATTGCTCTTTATATATTGCCTCCTAGATAATGTTTTTTCATCCCACCTTTATTATTCCTCACTCACCATCCGTTTATTATAGCATCTGTCACACCTGTTAGATAACTCGGAATATAGTAGTTATACATCCTCATGTATCTTGTTTACATATTGCTACATATGTCCTGAATGTTTCAGCTCATAAGTTAAAAAACGCCACTAAATAGAAAAAGGCATGCATATATCCATGCAGATATATCTCCTGGTAAGCAATACATGTAGTTTCTTGTCGCTGTTCATTACAGCGAATAAGAATAAATTGTCTAAGCTGGGACATAATAAAAACAACATAGATTTGCCTACTGCACGTCGTTGTCCTCAATATTTATGCATGTTTATATAGTAACCATCATCAATTTTTGAGTCGATGTTTCCATTCTGATTAGCGACACATTCTTTTCAGTTTTATGCTCTCTATTACTAGTTTATCAACATTCTTATTATTTTTAGTGTCATAAGTTGAGAAAGGGTAGTTCCTACTAGAAGTAGGTCATCAGCCATATTGGAGACGTACTTTAGCAGTTATAGTTACCATCTGGCTATTTATTGGAGCCCTTTATTCGCCTCATCAGGTTTATTAATAATAAGGTCTGAAGTACATTAAGCAGCGCTATGTATGAGTACAAGCCGCTTTTGATTTAATCTAACAAAAAGACTTCTAAATAATATTGTAATAAGGAGATCAATAATACCAGCGTGGCTTTTTACTATGTTGTGGTTCAGTGGGGCCATAGTATTTCATATAGAGTTTATTAGCCACGCACACTCTGAGGGTCAAACTTCAGACTTAACAGATACTTACTTGGGACTTTTGATTTTACCGTTTAAGTAAATAACACATAGATTCATGTAGTAGTCATTATATGTTTTTAATCAGCAGTATTGACCATGTCTAGTTAACGACAGTGAGATTTTGATATAAATGGATGAGTAGAACGCCTAATTTCTTTAGAACTTTTTTCAGCGTTCTCTGTAGCATGTCTAATGTTTTAGCACGGGCAGTTAGCATTTAACACTGTGATACGAATACATGGCTAGAAAGAATTATTAACTATACATAATGCTGCTTTTAATATAGATAGATTTTTATATAAGCATGTGAAATTTACCTGTGGGGCTCTGTTTGACCCGGTGGTGGGGTGCTTGAAGCATAATGAATGCGCTTAGGGAGCGGCTCGCATTAGAATACAGGTTTTATGCTTAACTAATTTAGTTAATTTCCCGCGTTTTAGCGGATATAAACCAGTACAGAAGCATTGTTTAACTGATATCTGATGAAGCGTGGATTTCCCACGCGAAAGCGCTCATTTCTACATTTTATGTTTTAATAAAGAACGTGTTTTGGACTATACAACGGATTGCTGACCATTTCTTCAGTTGGATCATCTGTGACTTTTTTACCATAATTTCATTTGCATCCATTGTGGTTGGTTCCTCACTTCTGTATCTACATTTCACAGGTACCAGTTACAGGGCTTGTGGCTGAGGGATGTACTTTGCACCCAGTACTTCCACACTACTTCTACATATGTATGGCTACTAATACCTTTTGTCTGTGTGCATGTGTATGTGTATGTACCTATATATATCTCATATATATATATATATATATATATATATATATATATATATATATATATATGTATCTATATATATATATATATATATATATATATATATATATATATATATATATATATATATATATACATATACAGCTGTCTATCGGTCTGCATTTACAAAAAAATATATATATATATATATATATATATATATATATATATATATATATATCTGTCCATATGTCCATGCATGTTCAGCTCATATTTTGGCCTGTACCTCATTGTCTTGGCAGTTGACATGGATGATCACAGCACTGAAGTCAGTAACTAGTGCTAACACTTTTGTGTTTCAGACTTCATCTCCTTCTACATATGTGTTCTAATACATATAACTGTGTAACTAGCAACATTTTAAGTGTATTAGAGCAGTAGTTGACATATATCCCTATTTGCACCCAAATTGTGGCACACTTTGTCCAGACTTCTTGCATTAACAGGTTGTGTGGTATGATATTACTACATTTCCTGTACTGTTGACTTAGTGTGCTGAATGATATGTTTGTGAAAACATCAGGGTTATGTATATCTGCCATGGTTTAGTGGTAAATCACTTTATGTATGGTGTGCAGTTGTATATATGCCATGGTTTAATGGTAAATCACTTTATGTATGGTGTGCAGGGTCCTAGGTTTGAGCCTTGTAGAGGCAGTTTATGTTGTTGCTGGGCAGAACACGGCCCGTTCGATACAGAGTGATTAAGGCACTTTAAAGCAGTTGTAAGCAGGTTTGCACGGTTTTGTGCAGAGCTAAGCACTGCCAACTTCTGGTTACAGTTTCTTACACTCAGTTAGCTTCTACTTTGCTTAATCTGTATAGGCAATGCTTACCCTTGTGCAAATGCACTTAAATATGCTTACTAGTGCTTACATATGCATACTACTGCTTATTTGTGCTCAAACCTGCTTACTAGTGCCTTATTCATTATGACACTTACACTTCACAGGTGCTTTTCCTGGAGTACTCCAGTTCATACATATATGTTTTTTCATGGGTTTTGCAACATAAATACTGGTTATAATGTGCTTTTCCATGTAAAATAGACTGTGCTGCAGGGGGACTAAAACCAGGAATGCTTGCTTGTTAGGCTAATGCTCTGCCTACTACACTATTGCTGTGCTGTTTTATTTGTATATATCTTCCTTGTTATCCTCTTCAGCCTTTTAAGCTGATTTAACCTTAGCTAAGCGACGGGCACACCCATGCACCTACAGTTAGCTGTACTCAGATTTTTAAAATAAAAATAAAGGGGTTTCTTCATTTGATTTTTATGTACTGTTGCTGTTGTACACATGGGGGACTGTTGGTGGGGTTATGAGGACACCTATGAGTGATCTCGCTCATTTCTTATCACCTTCTGCTGTTCTGCATTGCAGGGGCATGTTTATTCTGAGAGCTCTGCTCTCAGACATGCCCCCTGCACTCGTACACACTCCATGTAAGCCTAGGAGCTCGGGCAATGCACCTTGTTAATACACATAGCGCGCTGCTGTCCTGCTCCTAAATGGGCCTTTCTGTGCAGGACTATGCTAGTCCTGCATGGAAGATTAGTGAATCCAGGGGAAGATTTCACATACTACAACTATGTAGTTACAAAGAGTAACATTTATATTTTCATATATAAGAAGTCATTTATGATACGAAAATTAAGTGATAATACAAGATAAAGAAAAAATAGACAAGTTTACACTGATTATAGGAAGACACCATTAAGCAGTCTGGTTATAGAATATCTATTCAGAGATAACATTAAACATTAAACATAGAGCAGAGGATTAGGTGTGGAAGGAATATTAGGACATGAAGTATGATGAAAGAGGCTATTTAAGCTGAAAAAAAATCAGGTTAGCTACCTGACAGTATTGGAGGGAAGGTTACTATGAGTGAGCAGACATAAGATGGAAGTAATCTATCCTGGTGAGTTACAATTGCAGTTCCAATTTAATTGGAAGTGTGTTTTCAGGCATTGTTTGAACTAGGTCAAGGTAGTGATGGCTATTGTATTTGTGGGCAGAGTGTTCCATTTTTTTGGCTATATAGTTTGAATAGAGAGAAGCTCCTGCAGAGTTGTTGTTTTAGTAAAGGTACTTCTACTATTACAGCACATGAATATTTACAGGATATTTAAAACACAAATTTAAAAGGCAGACATCTGTTATAGCACACAAAAATTTAAAAGACAGAATTATTATTAACAAATCTAGCTGAAAATTTACATAAACACATCAATACAGTATATGGTAATTATGCTTTAAGACACATATATTACTTGTGTGAAAATATAATATACTAAAAAATTGCCAGGTTTTAATTAAATCATAATGTTGTGAAACTTCAATCCAAACAGACCACAAATGCTCAAGTAACACCTAGTAGTCAAAATTAAAATTGCAAGTTTATTTGCCAGATAAAAAAAAATATTTTATATTAGTTCTAGTAATCATTATTTTATCCTTCATAGACCATATTACTAGATGAATAAAGTAATTACAGAGGCAAATCCCGTTTCATTTGTTCAGTTGTTGCAAAATAAAGCCTACATAAATACAAATAGTAAAATAGACTTTGCATAGGCCTAAAATGTAAGGTTAAGCCTGTGTCTTTGTGTTATATTTCATATTTTAAAGTAACTGCAGAACTAGATACCTGTGTGTGTTCAGGTATCTCAGGGCAAGTTGTAAGATCAGGTTTAATTGAAAGACAAAAATACAGTATTCCCTTTGTGTAAGTCTAGAAATGCAGCCATATTACAGCAGACCTTCATAGTTTGCATACAGTTTCAATGAATGCACTTTCAATTAGTGAAAATAACCTTCAGTCAATAATACCGATAAGAACAAAATGTGCAGTACATTGAATACAAACACATTTTGTTTGTATGTTACAAGGTTTGGGAACCAAGGTTAAAGAGACGTGTAGAAATTTACAGGGTTTTGGCATTATTAGAAGATACTTCAAACACGGTTAGTAAGCTTACCTTGTTTAAACTGATATACAGAAAGTCATTGCAGTGCAGTCTTCAAAAGTTTGATACAGACTCGAGAGTGAGTGCAGAAGTCAGGTCAACTATCCAGCATTCCAGAATATTGATATTCAGGAGGCTAGAAATATGAGTGCAATAACTCTGGACATAATTTTCAGCACTGTTATTATAGACAGTACATTCTGTGTGCAGAATTTATGGACACTATAATGAGCACAGAAGCTATGGACATTAAGATTTGATTTGGATGTTGTTGACATCTACCTGCACTGTACATAATAAAACATTCTAAGCCAAACTACAATGAATGCAGACTTTATTCTGAAAGATACAATAATACTTGGCACATAAAGGAGAGATTGTTACCTGTTCAGCACAGTTCTGAGTAAATAAAATATAAACATTCATTCTAGTCTCACTCCAGTTTCTTCCAGTTATTTCCCGCTCATTCTGGTATTCTACAGTCATATCAATTCTTACATATACTTTATAATCACATCTAATTTTTTAAGTATAAAGCTATCCAAGGCTAATAGCAATATTGATCTAATCTTTTTCCACCTCTCTTCAGTTATTCATTGTCTCCATGATAGCTTAAGCTAGCAAACTAAATGTCACGCTGTGTCAGCAACTGAGCTGTGAAACTTCAGATGATTAGGCTAATGTCAACTAGAATTACATTTTCTCTTGTCTCTCATCCACGTCATATCAATAGTTTTCATGATATTCTGGTTTATGAGATCTTTATTTATTCTAATATCCTTCCTAACCACCATTATTACTGAATGAGAATGTTTTGATCCCCAAATGACATTAACTCCCTTTAGTCCTCAGACTGATTGCAATAGAACAATATCACATCAGCTAGGAGTTCCCTAGTAGACAAAAGTGCATACAGTTTTGCATGTTTCAAGTTTACTTGTATTGTTTTAATTCTTTAGAGTTTACTCAAGTTTGGATGTTTTGTACATTGCTGTTATCATTTTTGTATATCGTTTTCATCCCCATATCTCATTTAATGCCAACACAATCAATCAAAGATTCAATTGTCTTTATTCCAGAATGTCACGTTAACAATGTTTTCAGAATATGTGTGTGATGAGTTGTCAAGTAATAGCATAATACACTGTTTTATTATTACTACTATTAATTTTCACTTATTTGTTTATCTTTCTATAAATACCCATGGCACTATTTTTTTACTTCAATTGCTAATTTAGCTAACCCTCAAATGAAAATATCTAGGTTATTAATGCTTTTAAAGTGACCCCAGCCTAATCTATTCTATTGCAATAAACCCATTTTGCTGTGAAGTAGCACATCATCCTTAAGAGAGATTAGGTATGGCCTGACATCATAGAACAGACATGTGAATACAAGCAGCCCTATTGAAAAGCATCTCACTATCCCAAAAACATTAGGCCATTTTCTGTAGCACAAAGGGTTTATGGTTGCAGTGAAAGTTTGATGATACATTAATCACTACTACTAATCAAGATTTATATTCTGGCATGATGGTAAATCAAGTAAAATTCATTCCAAGTAGAGGTATTGAGTTTGGACGCATTTATATATTTCTAAGTGAAAATTTAACTACTTAATTATTCTGTTAGTCTCTATGTCCCAAAACAATCCCTCCCCTACCAAAAATGAATTTTCTGTCTAATATGCATTGTACTATACTCTCCAGTCTCAAATATACTATTACCCTCTCCATGCATAATATTTTCCAAACCTACTAATGGCTAGTAGATATATATTTTGAAATGTTAAACCTACAATTGAGTTTATAACAAAAATATTCACTTTATATAAATGTTGAAATTTCTGTATTGAATTATGTTTTTTCATTTTTGTAACATTGTGACAAGCCAATTGTAAATATCATGGAGCTTATCTGTAAATGTTTAACTAGCTGTATGAACTATGTCCTTTTGTAACATGTGAAATGTAACTTGCAATTATTGTGGAGCTTTTCTCCCCAGGCCTCCACTAAAAAATGGCTCTTCTTGGCCCGGTGGACTTCCCCAGTCATCAATCTTAAATAAATAAATAAAATAAGTAATAAATGTGCCTCTTTATTACAGACCTCTGTCATAGGCTAACATTTCTCACTAAATGCACTTACTGATTAAATGTACATAATTTGTCTGTCAGAATTCCTAATTGGTTTTCTTTATTCTTTATTTATTGTCTCCTGATACACAACACCCACAGCAAACTGGGTAAGTTATACGTACAATATCAGCAATTTCTATCTAAAATATTAAAGTCACTAACACATTCTTACAAATTGCTGGTATGTGCTCATCTCCTGTGAGGTTAAATTTGTGTATCCTGCAGTAGAGTGCTATCCTTTTTATGATGAGTTCCTCTGCCTTGCATTTACTGAAAGGTAGAACAGGTTCTGTTTCCACCATGATCATGTATTTGATAAGGCAATTAAAGAATGACTGAATATTGTAATCAGTATTATGTATCACTTCACTTGTTCTAAATTCCCTGAAATAGCCCTCTTCACATGACATGAAAGCTTTTCCACTGCTATACAAAACTAATTTGTCCCTGAAACCTGAGCCCAGCACAAATGAAATCACCAGAATAACAGTGAGAAAACACTAGAATATCAGTGAGACAAGATCTTATTATACCCAAAATATAATATCAAACTTCATTCAGTCATATAGGGAAATAATAGTATTAGCAAGACTTTCAAACACCAGGTAGCAGTGTGACAGAATTATCACCTCAGTATGATAGCAACAGTAGGAAGGAACACTAAATACTGGCAGCCTTCAGTACCTCCAAGTACCGACAGCATGCAGAATGCTCACCTCAATATCCTTGCCAACTAACAGTATCCAAAAACCTCTCACTAAACCAACCAAACCCCTCTAACAGCAGTGTAAGCTACTGCTTACTCTAAATAAACCAGCTGAAAGGAAGGGAGGGAAAAGGGCTGTCTTCAAAGGAAAGAACTTTTCTTCTGCTTCCTCTTAAAATTATACTCCCTGCAGCAAGAGTGGTTGGGAAGATGAGCTCTTAGCCTGAGTGCCAAAGAGGCTGAGATTACCTAAATCCATCAATAAATATCCAGCCCTCCTGCCTTCTTTAACTCCATACACAGCTTCCTGCCCATCATCTACTCATCTCCTTATTTCCTGCACTTAATCACTCTTCCCCTTCTCCTTTTTGTTAGCTGTCATAGAAAACACCAATAATACGGCTAGCAGCTCAGCCCTCCCCCTGTCAATAGTTCAGGGAAAAATAAGCCTGCATAGCAAACTCCACTTTTTTTTTTAATTTTAGTTGTCACATCCCAAAAAAAAAAAAAAAAAGGTTTTACATATATTTTAATAAAGGAATGGTTTCTCCACATCTTTATGGAACTCTTGCATGCTACATGCCTGCCATATTAAAGCCATGGATATATAAAATATTCAGGAATGGAAGGAAGGGGGTGGGTGGCCTAATGGTTAAGGTGTTTGCCTTACAAACATGAGCTGCAGGGTTTGAGCCTCACAAGAGATAATTGGCTAGGCTTAAAATGGCTCACAAGAGCAGTCAGCCTAGTAGTAATCTATGAACCTATGAAGAAATCATTCTTCGACAATGTTTGTTAATTAATTATTAAAACTCTTCAAAAAAAGAATGCTGCTTATAAAGACTTAATTCTGCATTTTCAACTGTAGTCTCCAACTAGTGTTGGCTAGTAACTCTGCTTCAGCACACAAAAATCACAAATTACAGTTCAACTGCATATCGCCAACAGCTTAGAAAAGCAAGTCACCTAAAGCCTCAACCCAAAAGCCACTATATATCTCATCTATTTAAAATTCAGAAATTAACAAAAATATATATTAATGCTGGGCACATATTATGTAATTTCAAAGCCTATTATTGTAAATTATATGCAGACACAAGCCACCCCCCTCTTGCATTACAGCTTCTTCAAAAGCCTAATCTCCAGAAATTATCAGTGCACCAGGTCATGGATTGACTTAGCACTATTCTTATTGTTTTTTTCATCTACTTGGTGAGGTAGTGGGAGTTAGCCCCATCTGAACTCTCGTTTTTGGCTCCAAGCACCCAAATATAACCTGCTGTGAGGACAGTTTTAGGTGCAGAGTTTGCCTGAGGCAATACACCTGTCCAAGAGTAATGTAGGCATCCTATGGTGAGCTCAGAAAGAACAGTAACCTCCAGTGAAGCAGAAGAGTAAAAGTTCTTTTGATCTTGATTTTCAATATGAATACAGACCATGAAAGTGGGGTCTTGTGATCCTTCTGGCTTTTTGGATTTTAAGCAGCAGGTGTCAGAAAAGTTACCACAGGGATAACTGGCTTGTTGTAGCCAAGCATTCATAGTGATATTGCTTTTTGATCCTTTGATGCTGGTTCTTCCTATCATTGTAAAGCAGAATTCACCAAGCATTGGATTGTTCACCCATAAAGAGGGAGCATGAGCTCGGTTTAGACCAATGTGAGACAGGTTCGTTTTTCCCTACTGATGGTATTTATATTTTAAAATATAACAGGGCTGAATGATAAAATAAAAATGTAATAAAACAACATAATACAGAACTCTAAATTTCTAGCCCCTCGGTGAAGGGAAACCAGAGCAAACAACAAGCAATAAATTGAATAAGGAATTTAAAAAGAGCAATAGGAACACAAAACACATAATGAAATCAGTTAAATCATAGAATCCCCCATACCCCATCCCGTTACAATCCCACTCCCTCAAGACCTTCAGAAACATGCCTGCAAGGAACATAAAAGCACAGCTAGGAAACATAAAAAGAATACAATCTTAAGGTTGGGATAAGTACCAAAGGAAACAACAAATCTTTATTCAATTATGTCAGGAAATTAAGGAATAATATTCAACAATGTACTGAGATCATCCATAATATATTATATTGTACTTACCTATCTCAAGGATATCACCAATATATTATCAGACCAATTTAATTCTAACTTTACCACACCTATCCATATTGTTGCTCCTACTAGTCCTGGAAATTTAGTTTCCCCTGAAATCACCTTGGGGGAAAGTCTCAGAATCTGTCAAAGGCCAAAAATAATATTTCTGTGTCTCCTGATAATATAACAGGCTGCATTCTCATCGGCATTAAGTATGTACTGTTCAAACCTCTACTTAAAGTGTTCAACCTCAGCCTATCCACAGAGTTTGTCGCTAATGCATGGCAATCAGCCACTGTTACTCCTCAGCCCCTTTGCAGACTCATAATTATGGGATCAGTAGCCACACCAGCCTTTTATGCAATGCCATGGAATGTATCATAGCAGAACTTCTCTTTGCAAATATAGTAAACTTAACTGATATAGACTGTACTCAGTGTATTTTTGAAAATGGCAGGCCCTGTCTCCAGAACCTGCTAAATTTCTTTAGAAAGGTTACAGAGCTGTGAACAGTGGTAACTCAGTCCACACTGCTTATCCTGACCTGGTTAAAGTTTTTGACGCTTTCCCAATGCTGGTATTATTTAAAACTTAGACAAACTTAATGTTAACCCTTACATTGTCCATTGGATTACAAACTGGGTATACAACTGATCGCAAGTAGTGAAAATTGCTGGTACTATCGCTGAATGCAAAAATTGCAACTACTGGGGTACCATAGAGATAAATGCTAGGCCATCTCCTATCTGGAATGTATTTTGTAGATATCTAAGCCAGTATCTCTGAAGTGAGAGTGACCAGGTCTGCTGTTGATTGTAAACAATGTGCTGTTATTCATTCATCCACAGATACTAAACTGCTCCAAAAAGGGCTGTAATATGGACATACTTAGTATACTGAGTTTCAAGCTAAATCCAAAAAAGTACAGCATAACAGCATAAAGCAAAAGAGGTGATCCCACCTCATATGTTATAAATGGTACTCCTCTTCAAACAAATGTACTCATACGAGATCTCAGTCTTTATGTGAACAACTCCCTCTCATTTTATCATGTTTCCACCATAGTCAGACAATCATTCTATCTGGCCCAGTTAATTTCCACAGGAATATCTTCAAGACCCAAAGAAATCATCTTACCTCCATACTCTTCCCTTATCAGACTCATCAACAAATTCAGTACCCCATTTGACATTTACAAATCTAAGCATATTGTTCAACTTGCAAGGACCCAACAATTTTTAATCAAAATAATTACTGGTCTTAAATCTTGCAACAACCCCGATAGATTAGCAAAACTCTCATTTTACTCGGCAGTCCACCACCTGCTCTAAGGTGAGCTATGTCTTACCTTTCTTCTATTTCTTGACAAAACCACTGGCCATATAAATATCTACAACAACTGACCTAAATTTAGTCAAACAAATAAAATAGACTCTTTGGATGGATAAGTTCTTAACTCAATGTATTCTCACCCTATGGAATAATTTACAGCTATAGGTCAAGCAAAGTCTTGATGACTGAATGGGTAGACACACATTTTAAATTTAAACCAGTGTTACCATGTGCTTCCCTTCTTAATTTGTGAGGTGAGCACTATTAAGGGCTCATAAAGGGAGAAACGACCTTTCAGGTGTATCTTCCTGAAGGTGTATTTGGCTCAGCATCTTACGGTCCTTGTAATCCCTGGCCTAGTATTATTACTATGTTATATTTGCCTTTTATTACAAAAAGCATACGATATGACTTAAAATCCCTGAAGGTGTAAGGACTGTGTACCACTCTGGCAGAAATATATCAGTCTTTATCAGAAATTTCATTCCAAAATTTCTGTTTGCAAAGAATGGAATGTTTATTCATCTAGTTAGTTAGTTATTAATTTACTTACCTAATTACTTCTTTTCTTTTAATAACTATACAAGTGTACTGGTACAAGGATGCTTTTCCAGTTGACAAATTCAATAAATAAAAGCAAACATATAAATATATACATTGTTGTGAGTATAACAATACAGCAAACAGCAGAAAATGAGTATCACTAACACACCCAAATAAGGGTACTGTTATTAGTATAAAAAGACAGCAAACAGAAAATACAAACATTTGTAATGTACAATAACAATATAAAATACCGCAGGTTTACACTATTTACATGTGCACTCTATTAACATTAACTGTGAGGGAGTGACTCCATATGGAATACTAGCTTGTAAATTTTACTTAGTGCTCATATACTATATAGTAACATCAGCTGGGAGTGACCCTTGTGGGGATATTAGCATCTGCAAAGTCTAATACTAAAACTGGTATAGCAAAAGAAAATTCCCATAGCTTATGGTAATGTTCACTGCATGTGGTCAAGTACATCTGCATATAGCTGAGACATACTGAAAGCAGGTGACATACTATTTAAATGTTGAACTTGTTCTATAAGCTTGCGCATAACTGAACAAACTGCACCTGGTCTGTTTGTGCATTAGAATTACAAATAGTTATATACTACCTCCATAAGCAGAGCAAGAGGAGGTATAGATATTAGAGTTTAATGCTATGCAACACTTAAACAAATGGAGAATGATATATATGTTGAGATTTAAAATAAATTAAGCTAAGCAAGCTATGCATATA
The DNA here is from genome assembly GCF_019279795.1 of Protopterus annectens. NCBI lineage: Eukaryota > Metazoa > Chordata > Ceratodontiformes > Protopteridae > Protopterus > Protopterus annectens. Next base: position 546,607,946 of record NC_056729.1, on the reverse strand, counting down.
GCATACCTATATATCTAAGTATACTGTTGTAGTGTTTATACTGAGGCTTCTAGAAGGAGTACTGTAGTTATATCGTGTATAAATATATGCTGAAGTTAAGCTGATGTGATATTTTACTGGACAGTAGTCCTGAACCAATTACAGTTGTTTTCATTTTTTTCCTTGAATTTTATCAAGTCATTGATTTTCCTAATGATTCTGGGGAATGCATTCCTACTGGTAGGTGCTGCCTTTAGGAAGGCCTTTTCAGTAGCAGCCATTTTGTATGGGGGGTTTCCTTACAGACATAGTTGTAGATTCTCTAAGAGAACCAAATTTTTCCATTTCAAAAAATCTACTTCTGAGGGGGGAGAATAGTTGTTCTGTGGTAATTTGTAGGTAATGGTATTTAAGAATAATATTGACTACCTGACACTGGCAGCAGTAAAATTTATAGAGAGTGGTACAGTGATGTTCCCTATTGTTGAAAAGATGACTAAATCTGAGGATTTCATTTTCTGTGGTTCGGAGTAGAGCAGATGTTTGGGGACAGAACGTATATAAATGAGAAGCAGTGCATATTCTAACCTTGCAGCAGTACACTGACTGCTATAACTTATCTGGCTTCTAATATAAAGCATAAGAATCTGAGTATGATTAACACTGAATCCTGAGGGATTCCATGGATATAGAACTTGTTTCCATTTGGGTGTTATGACCCATTGCACTTTTAGCTATTGTAGTCCATTTCCCTAAAATGTTTTATGTGATAAATATATTTTAAGTCATGGATTTACATCATTAGATGGGCCATAGAAGAGTAATTTTCCAGTAGTCTGGTGTGGTCCATGGTCCATTGTTCCAAAGGCACATTTCATGTCTATTAAAACAGCACTAGTAAAACAGACCACTATACATGTTATTGCAAATTTGTCTGGAGATGGAACATATAGAAGTAAGCATACTATAATTTTTGGTGGAAGTCAGTTTGTTTAGATGTCATTCTTGTTAATTTAATCTAAAATGTTATCATAAGTTATCTTTTTTATAATTTTAGCCAAGGCACAAAGGTTTGCGACGGGTCAAAAATCAGCTGAAATTGAAGGGGATGGTCTCTGGGTAGTAGAATAACCCAGTGTTTGTATAAAGCTGTATGAAAGAGATTAAGTCAAATGACTGTGAATGTATGTAAATGTGACACAAACAGAACTATTAAGTAATACAAGTTTGGGGTGGATTGTGTGAAATAACTGCTTGTAGGTGCAGTTGCTTATGTAAAAGATTTTGGACTTGTAACATTTTTTTTAGTTAGGGCAATTGGAGCTGCAGGTACATATATGACTGGAATGAGCCACTAGGTATGTGCTATTCAGGTTCTTTGACAGTGGCTGGCAAAGCAGAGTTATGTTTATTGTTGTTCAACAGAATTTTATTAAATACATGGACACTGTTCAATTTGGAAATATCTCTCTTTGTGAGAGGAAGGAACTATCTTAAATGGGAGACAAAATGTTAAAGAAGGTGGTTAATACAAACCTGAAGAGTGCGATAGAAAATAATGTTAGATGAGATGGGGATATTCACAGTGAACAAAGTGTCTGGAGGTAATTTCTTAACCTTAAGTGACCAGTAAGTAATAATAATAAGGCAATAGCCACTTACAGTGCTTGAGAGTAGCCACATACCACATAGGTCATCTGGTATGTTTGCTAGAATAATGTCTAATAGGAAAGAATGTTTGGAAAAAAGGCTGGGCCCATTCCTTCTTTAAATAAGTACAGAAAATAATACGTATAGGTAAGCCATGAGAGGTGTTTTTGTGATGTGTATGCCAATCAAAATTATGGTCATAGTGTGGTAGTTGGCACAGAGGATTAAAGCTGTGAGCTGTAGTTCCTATGGCACAGCCCCCCCCCCCCCATTTAGTCCTTTATGGACAGAGGTAGCTTGTAATTGCTCTGCCCTCAATGTTCTATTTGGATACAGGACATCATTATTTTTTCGAGAAAACTTGGCTAGGCTTAGAAAGGCCCCCTAGATGTTAGCCTACTAACATTTTATGAATATATGAATCTATAATCTGTTTCCTACAGGTTATTAAGAGACAGTCTATGCCTGGCATATAAGGCATCCTCAGATCCAGCTCTAATGGACGTTTTACATATCCACTAAATGAAAAGCATCAGAAACACTCGATACAAGAATTTAAAATTTCCTTGTGAGATAAATAAGACATTTGGTGAGACAGAGATGTGTCTCAAAGGATACCCATGCTCTAGAACAGGCTGTCCATCCATGTGACGTAGAGTCCATCCCTATCCCTGTTTAAGCATAACCTTGACCAAAGGATGGAAAATCAGAAATTCACAACTGGTCTGGCTCCCATGTCTCTAATAGATAGAGACAGAAAGTAATGTCCAAACTAACATACCCTGCCACCCCCCCCCCCCCACACACACACACACGCACATACACATGACCTCTAGAAACTTTCTAACTAACATATCTCCTTTGGATTTCACAGCTAGACTTATAAAGGCCCTGGAGTTTATTAGTATAGTATATAACTATAGTGTATATGAATCTGTGAACTATGAACCTTTAATCTTGTCAGGATGACATTAAAGGCATCAACAGATGAATGGAGAGATATTTAGATAACTGCTATAAATATATTGGTCTGCAAGGAGTACCCCTACCGATAGCTAGTTGTGGTCATTTTCAGAGATAGTTTTGAAAAGGGCAATATGCTTTCGGACAAAGATTTTGTCCATTGTCTATAAAGATGGCTAGTTCTCCACTTTGCCCATGGCCCAGTCTGTTGTCTTTAAATACATAATTTTTTGTTGTAAGATGCCTGGGAATACTGAGTCATTCCCAAAGGATGTATGAATAAAAGCTATTATTATGGTATGGCTGGAGTTGGGCCAGAGTTCATTCTGGTCCCATTATATTTAGGGCTGCATGCATTTAAATAGACTATGGGCAGTCTTTTAAAATGGAGGGAAGACAGCCATGTAATGACTGGTGTCTGGAATTTAATTTTATATCACCAGTTTGAAGAATAGTTAGTGAAACGTAGACTACAAGTAACTCAGAAGCCTTTAGGAATGTTGTAAGAGGTGCTTAGATTGGAAGACATTTAGGAATATGGACATAGGAAGGTTTTGTTACAAGTATGATAAATGTTAAGCAGTTGCTTCACCAGGTAGGAGCGTTAATGTGATAAGACAGATCATTATTTTGGTCTTGACCAATTAGGTGAGTGTTTGTTGCGAGATGTGAACCCTCTATAGTTTGAGTATAAGAATGTTGAGGTAAATGTTAGTAGAAGGTGTTCTAGTAGAGGCATCTTGGAGATAAATAAAAGTGATACACATTTGTTAACCAGGAAGGCCCAGGGGTTTGGTGGGGGCATAATGCTTAAAGGGTGTACTTCACAGACACAAGGTACAGTGTTTGACGTTCATCTTTAAAAGTAGTTGACTAGGTTTAAAATGGCCACAAGGGCAGCTAGCATAATAATAATTTAATAAAATAAAGGGAGCTGGATTTGGCTTAATGATTAAGGCCTTCACCTCACAGACACAATGTACAGGGTTTGATTCTGACCTCAGGTTATTGCCTAAGTTTAAATGGTCCTTCAGGGTAGTTACTCTAGTATTGACCTATGAACCCTATGAAATGGAAATACAGCCCCTTTTCTGGGGCAACCAGCAAACAATATCTGGTTAAATGATCTGCACAAGATCACACAGCAAGTAAATGAGAGTGGAGAGAAACAAACCCTGCACCACAGCTCATAGACTTAACCCTCTGAACCAACAGCCAGACTAAAAAAAATATGATATCTGGTGACTGAGTGAATGCTATTTATACTGCAGTTTTAGTCTGCAATATTTAAATAGTATTCAGAGTGTATGTGCTTTATCTTATTCGGGTTGGTATAGAATAGAAAAATGAACGGTTGATTAGGAGGAGAACATTAAAGTAGAAGGTTAATGGTTATAAATGACAGCAAATGGGTGGGTATAATTTGGTTTCAGTGTTGAAAAATGCATGGGAAATGTGTTGGCATAGTGTTTTGCAACTGACTGAGTAAAAGTAGGTGTGGAGAAGAATTTAAGAAAATGATGCAGAGTTGGGTGGGAATAGGATGTAGACTGTAGGAGCAAACACAGCTTTGCTGTGCTCAGCTGTGCAGAGTGAGTTTTTCCTCCCCATCTGAAACTAAAAAGTAATCAACTGAAAGAGTCCACACAGAGAGGGAAACACAGTTTATCAGGTACTGATAAGCTCCTAGTCAGCTATCAATTAAAAAGCAGTACAATTTGTGGTCAGTAGAAGAGAAGCAGAGAGGCGTTGGAATATTGAAAAAAATAGTCCAAGCTATCACTCAAGTATGAAATATTAGAGTGACAGGTAGTAAACTGGGAAGTGACACCTAACATATGCTCCATTTAGAAGACCCCTTAACAAATTATAAGTGAAATTTGTAGAAAATGTATGTGTATGCATAAAGACAAGTTGTCCTTGCATTTTAGTATGAGCGACACAATATCTGTTTATTTTGGTCTGAAGTAGTAAGTTATTTTAGGTGTTTAATCTTTGCAGGCTTGCTTGCCTTAAACTATGGTAGGGTTCCTTCATTTATTGAAATAAAAAGTAGTACACAACTTAGCAATCCCTTCTACATTAGGAACATGAAGCAGTTGAATTTTATCACCAAACTGTGTAGAATAATATACATTTAAAATAAAACCAGATGGCAAGTTTTCATTTAGCAGCATAGGAGATCTAGATGCAGTAAACTTCTACTGCCGATTAAATTTAGTTATGAGTTCAAATAATGCAGCCACCACCAAGTAGCATACTAACTAATTAGCAAGGCAAACAATTTAAACTGCCTTTGGTAATGAATTTCCATGAGCTGCAGGAGACAAACATACAAACTGCTAAGTATGCTGCAGCCAAGCACCAAATGTATGCAAGTGCCACAAAATTAGCCATATTTTTAACAGACCCGTATAAATCCAAACAGGAAAGCTTATTTAGTGAGCAGCACTACCCATAAATTAGAAATGGCAAGCACTGGTAGTCACCAAGATGTTTAGCAACCTAGAAATACAGTACAAATAGCCATGAAATCAGCTCTCTTGTATGATATGTAAAAGCAGCCTCATCCACAGCATTGGGAAATGCAGCCAACAAAGCTGTGCAAACTAAGACTTGTATTCATTCAAGGGGGGGGGTTCAAATGCAACTGCAACACATATCATATATACCCCTTTTTAAAGAAATCTACAGTGCAGGTAATAATGAACTGCTAAAACCAAAACTGCCGCAAACACCTGTCATTGATGCAGCGGTATTACATTCTATTACTAAATGTAATGCATCCAGTACTATAATGTTACTGTTAATAACGAGAACAGCTGCAATTCTTACCAGAAGTGTTACATCAAAAGTAAGAGCATCTAGATGTACTATATTTTACAGTAGGTGTTTTTTCTAGAAGAGATTCTCCCTCTTAAAAAAATCCAAGCATACAAAACTACTACAGCATTTCCATCTACCACTATTTCATGTTAACATTGCATAAATCTTAGTGCAGCTCCAGCATCTGTAGGACTGCCATACTGTAACAATGCATTGCATTGCATTGCCAAGCTGGCATGCTGGTTTGTTTAACCTCTTGCATTTTAGTGCTAGTCCTTAGCAACAGTGACATAAAGGACAGTACCATAGGAAATCCGATACAGTAAAGATTTATTATCAAGAAAAATTGGCAGACTAATATTATCAAAGTAAAGTCAATTACAGAATTAGAATTTAGTACCAAATTAATTCAAGGGCATCTACAAATATCTAGCAAACTGGCTGTGGCCAATACCTACCTTCATATTTTTCATTCCCTTGAAGTAACAACACCAGCACAATTTTAGCATTGAGACTGGCTAACAATTGGGCAATATTCTCTTTGCTGAAACAGCAGTGCTGTCAGAACCTAATAACATCAATGTAAAACTGTATTTATGCATTTGTTTACTGGAGTAAAGCACTGATTTCCATGGACCTTTTAAAGGATCAGCCCAAGAGTGTTGTCTGGTTAAGTGACTTGCTCAGTGTCACACAGTTATGGAATGGAGATTGAGGGAATAGTACCCTGTACCAGAGGAAACAACTCATTAATAGCTCCCTAATCCTCTGCACCAACTGCCAGGCTGTGATAAGCATAATTCTACAAATATTTATCTATTTAACTCTATCCCTTCTGTGTATTCCAACAAAACCTAGACTGCATACCTTAAAATTGAAATGTTTCTAATTAAAATCAGCATTCTGTCCATCAAATATTGTGAATTATTTCTACCCACAATGCACAAAAAGGAACAAGGCAGTATGCAGTACTCTCAGTCCCCCAACCAAAAAGTTCACATCCAGCCCTGCAAAAGGGAACTAAAGTGTTTTAATTAATTTCATTAAGCATGCTTGCATTGTAGCATGGGTAACATCCTGCCCCCTTCAGGCAGTTTCCTTGTACTGCAGCTGATGTGAGTCTTACAGAGGCATTTTATCTACAATGAGCACCCCGGTCCTTCACAGTGTAATATTAAATGTATTTATTGAATATTATGTTTACGTTTACTTGAACTTGAATATATACTCAGGAGTGAATGTTTAGCTGCAGAAGTCCCAGTCTTTCCTCCTGTCCTTAGTTCCAAAGACCTGCAGACTACCTTATTCTGACTACTGGAACTTTTTTATTTCACAAATAAACTCTTGAATTTTTCAGTATCTGGTCAGTGCTGCCTCACTCTGCTCAGCTACTCACACCACCCTGCCCCTATTCCCCCACTCATGTCATTATATTTACATCTATCCCAAAAACTGTCATCCACTTACACCCTCTAGGATAATAGTGTCCTATCTCTTGTCATCATAGACAATAAAATTCCAGTTAACTGCAGCTGATGTTTACTTTCTCCTACCTCCTTTGTCATACAATAGGGTAATAGGTTACTTACACATCAAACTCAATCCAATCTCAAATTTCTAGTCTAGCTGATATTAGCTTTCTTTGCACCCTACCAATTCCTTTATTTATCATGCCCCTCCCATCTTCAACTTTGCTCAATGATTTAGAACATAAAAGTTATTATCACGCCTCCATTTACCTACTGTCTCTAAAAGTGCTTTCACTTAGCCAACTAATAGAACTTTATTATTCAATTCCTTGTTTCTCTGACTTTATCTACATTGTATAATTATCTAAATGCTGTTCTCCTTAATATCAGTAAGAAGAATCGCCCACTTTAATACCACTCGCATATCCTATACTTCTCTTTCCAGTATTAACCACTACTGTACGCCCTTATTAGTGATCATCAGTATTAGCACAATAACATATGTATCCTTGGTGGCAGCAAGGATTCAATTCTCTCTTATTATAAATCTCTCTGTTTTAAGTTCTGTTCACACTTACCCCTTGGTTGCATCCTTCGTGGCAGCAAGGGAAAACTCTGTTACCTAATCCCCCTGTTACTGGTAACAGCAAGGACAATCTCTCTTACTAATAACATCTATAAACTTTCTTCCATACTTTACATTCCTTTCATGACAGCAAGAGTTATTTTTTTCTTTCTATACAACTGCATTATTTACTCATCTGTTCAAATATGTTAGTGGCACTACCTACTTTTCCACTTATTTTCTTATCATGTCTTCAGAAGTATTATGGTTTACACTCTCCTAATCATCTCATTGCTTCTTTTCTGCCAATACCTTACTGATGCTATCCCTTTACAAGTGCCTATCACCCTATAACCAGACAGAATCAGCAGGCCACTACACCTTTTGTTATATCTTGTTAACCTTTTGTTATATCTCCACTTTTTTGTCTGAATTGCCTTTAACAATATGTCAGATTCTTTAAAACAGTCAACCTAAAACACAGAAGCTAATTCTACAAGACTAGCTTTAACCAAAATATAACTGTAAAATGCTCCTGACTAATCTAAATATAATTATCTTACTAATGATACTTGCGGAGACATACACCAAAATCCAGGTGTCACAATTTCAAACAAAATTACTCACAATAATTCTCTACATCTGCGTCTCACATCTACTTTAACAATTAACAAAAATACATTAAATGATTCTCACTAAAGCCTTGAAAGTTGCCCTGTTAAACGTCAATGGTACAAGAACAAATATATCCAGGCCCCTACAGCAACATAACAAAACAACACTTTTTGCCTGTCTCCTTAGATTAGAGAAAATACAAATAATATTTCAATATTTGATTATATCATAGCCATCATGGTCTATACATGTAAAACAATAAAAATCTTCCCTAATAATATCAACGGTCATTCACCACTTATTTCTGCCAGGTCTTTTAAAACACAAAAGTAACCACTGCAAAAAAGTAACAGGGAGGTACATATCTGAAACTTACCACAGCATTAGAGATGTGGCTGTCCAGGGCCTTCTTTATTTCTTCAAGTCCAGCATCTCCACTAATACTAGAACCAAGGACCTAAATATTTACCTACAGGTAAATACAACAGAGTGGAAGGATACGTTTATAATGCAGTATCTCTAAACTTCTGGAAAAAAAACCTTCCCCTACATGTTCAGCAGTTCAACTCACTATCTTTCTTTAAGTGTGACTTGGATGATGGATGGGTAGCTACAAATGTACTCTGCACACTACAGGAGAAAAGAGATGTGGAATTAGGAAGGGTAATGTCAAAGCATGAATGTTCATGAGACTTTGGCATTGAAATGGTTGTTAGATTGAAGGTTTTCACTTTATTCTTAGTGATTTCACTATAGTAAATTAAGGTAAAACAACAGGCCTGAAAATATAGTAACATTTGTGTTTTCATGTATACATTCAGTTTCAAGGAAAGACAGTTCAGTTGAAAAGAAAAGATAATCTTGTTGGCTAAGTATGAGATTTGCAGAAATTACAGTTCTCAGGGAAAGCTACAGAATGTTTCTTTCTCAAGGTAAAGATATGTGTACTTGAAATGGAATGCTATATAAAGAAACAGTTATACACTGTGAGGAACTTGCAAGACAAGGCTTGAAAACCAAGGCTAAAGAGGCACATAAAACATTACAGGGTGTTGGCATTAGGAAATACTTCAGCCATGGTCAGTTGAGTTGGTTAAGTTAGATTTTGGACTGATATGCAAAAGGTCTTTGCAGTACAGACAGTAAAGCCTGAGCACTGAAGTCAGGTCAAATATCCAGAATTAATCAGAATATACTACCAGAAACTTTAGATATATTTCTCAGCACTGTTATATTTCTCAGCACTGTTACTGTTATCCAGCATTCCAGAATTTTTACAGACTGTTATTGTTTATCAGCACTGTTATTGGAGACAGTGTTTGGATATTGGTAACATCTAAAAAAGCATTTTTAACCGAACTACAGCACGTGCGGAATTCATTCTGAAGATTCAAGAAGACTTGGTATCTATTCAGCACAAGTATGGGCAATTAGCAGATAAAGACATTCATTCCAGTATCATTCTAGTTAATTTCAGTGTACTACAGTCTGATCAATTCTTACAATGGTGAGCTAGCCAGGGTCCAAACTTAGAATCTTTTGAAAGGCAGTCGGACTATGTGCATATTATAGAGTGGACTTCTGGGCAAAGTAAAAGCAGTCTCTGAAGCTTTCTTCCAGTCTATCAGTAACTACAGCAGAAGTGTTTTATGACAGCCTTTTCAGCAGCACACAAGTGTCTTTCCAGATGGGAGATTGTGAAGTCCATACAGAATATGGCCAATGCCGACAACACTACAGTCACACCTTACAGAGCAGACCTTTCGGTAAGACACCACTGATATTCCAGATATAAACTTCATATATATAAACTTCTATAGCAGATAACATACAGTAATTGCAGCTGTTAGATTGCAGAGCATCAGTATTTATTTGAAATACTACTTTAAGAAAAGCCTCAAAGAACATCAACAGAGCAGCACAATTTCAGAAAATCTTCAACCTTCAGCAGTGTTACTTCAGAACATAAAAAAAGACATTATCCAGTTAATAGCAACTTACTTCAACATCTCCACAAACTTTCAAGTTTCCAGTGTGATGCCACATAGCCAAGAAGCAATAAAAAGTTTACAAAGCTGCAGATGACAGGACACATTAATCATAAAGTTACGTAACAATTCATACACTTTTTAGCTAAGTTAAATCAGAAACGTTTAGCTACATCAGTAAAGGTCAATGGTATAAACCTGTCAAACAATACTTATACAGTAAAGACGCCAGAAAATGTTTGGTTTAAAGTTAAAAAATGTGATAAAGCAGTCTAAAAATTGTGTTCCATAAATGTTCCTTTAAAAGTTAAAGGTTATTAGTTCAGGAATGTTACATCTTTCCAGACACAAAAGGGTTAAATGAAGTTTGGCAACAAACCAAGTTGTCGTGCAACATCTTCCTCAGAGGGTTAGATAGATATTAGTGGGTGTTAAGTGAGTTGGGTAAGTGAAAGAGTTAAGTGGAGGAAGGGAGGATTGGGAGGAAATGAGATAAGGGTAGGGAGGGGCTTAAGAGATTTAGACAAGTGTAGCTGGGTAAGCAATCACATTTTGGCATGAACTTGCTAGATAGCAGGGTTATGTCCAAGATGTCCAGCAGGATCTGTGGGGGTCAGGTAGGCCTTGGGGTTATTAGTGGTATTAATAATGGTATGACTGAAATATGTTTTTAAGGATCTTGGGTTGTTGAGGTTCTTAGTTGCAATAGTTATTTGTTAAGGAGTTGGTGATAAAGGGTATATGTTGCGTAAACTGGGAGCTATAGGCAATTTGAAAATTAGTAACTTGTCCTCAGCAGGTTCAGGTGATAAGTGGATGGGTCCAGTTCATTTGATTGAATGGATTTGTTGTATTTGATAACTTTACATTAGTCTGTTCGCTTTATCTTTCTTAATTCAGTTTTTTTAGTTAAGGTGGTTATTAAGGGTGAGTATGAAGTAAGGTTGGTGGTGAATCAGGACAGATGGCAGTTGGCACAGATGTTTTAGGGCTGTGGGTGGTAGTTTTGGGTACAAGGTTTTAAAGTATGACTAAATCATTGCATTGTAGATTCCCTCTTCTGAAGTTTTGGGGAGGTTTTAGTTACATGCCGTAATGCAGGGTAATGGAGGTGCTTCACCTTAAAAGATTTCATTGCGGAGGGTTGCCCCGGTGGTTCTGTGGTTTTGCTAGTGCTGGGCCAAGCAGTACATCTTGTTTAAGGAGTTTTCGTGGGCTATGAGGCTCTCCACACAGGCGCACTATGACTTTGACTGTTGAGGAAGGGTGGGGAATGACATGAACCATGTAGCGCGCACCGTAATTAAGTTTCACAGTCCGTGTGGTGCATAATTTGGATGGGGTCCTCATAAACATCAGGCAATGCCTACATTCCCAGGAGGGAGCTTGAGAAAAAAAACTGGTTAGTCATCCTATAGTGTCCAGCTGGTTTCCCATTCTAGGAGTATGAGGGAGCTTCGCACAGATGACATCAGCACTCTGGTGAACATTCACACAGCACACCATCATTGTTTAAATATAATAGCAGGCATTTGAGTTAAAGAACCTGTACTTGGTAATTTGACAAGTAGTTGTACCTGACCTCCCTCTAGGCTGCTTATGGCTGTGATCTCCTGATATTTCTCTTTGGTAGTAATAGGCGATGTGCGTATGGGTTTCTTGTTTCCTTCCAGTTGCTGATTTGTGCATTTGCAGCCAGAAGGTTATAAAAAAAATAGATAAATAAAAACAGCGTTTACAGTGATGGGGGATGGGGGGTTGTTGCGGCTTTTCGTTGTATGCCATTCATTCGCAAGTTCCTTTTGTGAATGTTTCCATTGCCAGGCATTGCCCATATTTTAGTCACTGTCCTCTGTTTTTCCTGAGCGCTGTTTTGAGATGGTAAATATGGTGGTGCAAGCAGGATGGCCTCAGTGTGATGTTCATGACGTCCGTGTTTGTCACTTTGCAAATCATTATTTTCATGGGGAGTTAAAATTGTATACTGTGTGTTCACTTGTTGAGGATTCTGTTGGTAGTGGAATCATCTGTGGAGAGGTCAGCAGATATGTGCTTGCTGCTCGGAGGTGCATTCATTTGGTTTCCATAGAAGAGTGACACATTTTGTGGCGGGCTCAAGGCAGTTGATTCTGACAGTGGGAGAGTATTGTAGTGGACAATTGGGGTAGGGAGCTTGCAGCACTTGAATGTTTTGTTGTGGAACCAGTGCAAGGTGGGGTGGGCTCCTTTCTCGCAGCTGGGATGTGAGGTGAAGTGTTTTCGTGGGTTTGGGCATGAGACATGTAACAGACGTACTACGCATGCACATTAAGTAGTAATGCTCAAGAAGGAGGAGGGGGGAAGGTGAGGCTTTGAGAGCTCATTGTGTCTGCAGTTTTGCGCTGGGTTCTTCAGAATTTCTTTAGTGTTACAGGTGATTGCAGTCTTTGTGCTTACTGTTGTTCTGCTGCAGTTTAGTGGGGACATTCTTCACCAAGTCTGATGCATACACCCTCCTTTCAGTGGGTTACATAGACTTCTTGTCCTTGAATCACCATGAGTATATTGGATATTCATATTGACATACTTGTTTAGGTTGTTTTAATGGAAACGCTTTTCTTGAAGAATTGAAATTTGGTGTCCACCGAATTTCTTTTTGTGGGCTTTAGGTGGATACTCCAGAGTTCGCTGAGGTAATGGGTTAATCTGCGCATGCACAGGGGTGGTGAGGGAAGTGTGCATGAAAGACCTTAAATTATAACCCGATTATAGCTCAGGGTTTTCATGGGCTATGAGGCCACTGGGAGTAATATCTCTTGCCATTCATGAGTTGAAACTGCATCGAATACAGCAGTCATAGGAAGTGTCTAAGGTTAATAAGCCATCTGCTCTCCATTTGAAATTTCTGTAACTACTGATTAGCTGAGGTAAACAATTTGTAGTCTAAAAAAAAAAAAACAATGACTACTGTAAACGCACAGCAGTCACCCCTTTTACTCCTATGGGAGTATTTATAGTGCATGTAAGTTAAGCAAAGATGTGGGGTATGGGTGTATAAATGTGAGATTGTTTGTGGACATGTATGTGCATGTCTGCAGTGGCATGAGTGAGGCTGCATGGATTTGTGGGTCCATAAATGTGTGTCTCTGACTTGGGTTATGAAAGAATCTAATTTCTGGATGTGTGTGTGTGTGTGTGTGTGTGTGTGTGTGTGTGTGTGTGTGTGTGTGTGTGTGTGTGTGTGTGTGTATGTGTGTATATACCATCTTGAATATCCATGCTACCGCAACCTGTTTATCAACCTTTTAGATCAACTTATCCACACCCCCACCAGGGGCAACAATATCCTAGACCTAGTCATTACCAACATGAGTGACCGGTGTTCCACACCTGAAGTCAACTCCTCGTTGGTCTGATCCAACCATAAGCTTATCACCCTTGATATCCACATCCCGCCCCCACTCCCCATTAAGGAAACCACAGTAAACATTTTGCCAAAGCCAACTTCATGCCTCTTAAGACAGAAGTGATGAAATTCATGACACCCATGCAGATGGACAATACAGTTACAACTGCTGAATCCTACACAAATGCACTCTATAAGCACTTACACGAGTGCATGGATCGTGCTATCCCAAACAGAACCAAGATGCTATCCTCCAAAAAAAAGGAAGCCAATCTGGTGGTCCCCTGCCATAAACAAACTGTACAACAGAAGCAAGAAACTGTTGCAAAGGAGAGTAAAATCCCATGAGTGGAGGAGCTCCCTGGTCAGCCTCAGTAAGAAGCCAAGATCCCTTATAAGATCCTCCAAAGCTAGCTACGAAAACAAAATCACCACTAATTCCAAGGACAATCACAAAGCATTCTATAGCTATGTCAAGAATCTAGATGGCAACACCCAGATCTGCTCTGAGTTACAGCACAAAGGCACGAAAATTACAAAACCAACTGATATATTGCCAACATCCTGACAGATAGGTTCAGTGCTAACTTTACCTCCCCCCCACCCCCTAAAGGGCCCATATCTATGCAGGAAGAATGCAGAGTCCCTATAATCACAACTATACAGGTAAAAGCTGGACTCTCTAAAGCCAAAAACACAGCATCCATGGGACTGGACAACATCCCAGGCTGCGTTTTACATGAACTTCAGAATGAACTGGCTCCCCACTTAAGCACCATGTTCAATAATAGCCTTGCATCAGGCTTTGTGCCCATTGAATGGCACACAGCAACAGTTATCCCACTCCACAAAGGGGGAGCCACCACTGATCCCGGGAACTATCGACCTATTAGCCTGACGAGCCTGGTTGCAAGGCCATGGAACGTATCATCATGGAACTCATAAACAAAGACATTGGTAACCTCCAAACTCTGGATCCCACCCAGTTTGGGTTTGTGAAAGGTAAGTCATGTCTCATGAACCTGATTGACTTCTTTGAGGCAGTCAACAAAGCAGTGGATGAGGGTAAGGTGGTTCACACAGCCTATCTTGACCTCGCCAAGGCTTTCGACACCATCCTCCATTCTGGAATTATAGCTAAACTAACTAAACTAGGTATAAATCCCTACGTCACATGATGGGTTGCCAACTGGCTCACTGACAGAACCCACACTGTAAAAAGTTGCAGACTCCAAATCTGACCTCAAAGCAGTGACAAGTGGAGTACTACAGGGTTCCGTCCTGGGATCTCTCCTGTTTGGTATCTACTTCTTTGAAGTACAGGCTAACACAGAAGGCCTCTGGCTAATGAAGTTCACAGATGACTGCAAACTAGGAGCCTTAGTCAGGTCCCCAAATGATGTGGACATCCTACAGAAGGGCCTCACTGAGACAGATGCCTGGTGTCAGAGCCATGGCCTCAAGCTCAGTGCCAAAAAGTGCAGTGTCATCCACTTTGGTAAAAACTCTGTACCCATGGACTACCACATAGGCAGCAATCTACTTAACACCGAATGCGTGATAAGAGACCTTGGGACCCAGGTGGACAGTAGTCTCTCCTTTGATAGTCACATATCCACAGTAGTCAGAAAGTCCTTCTACGTGGCACACCTCATCTTAAAAGGGTTGTCATCCAGGAAAAAAGAGGTCATTGTTCCCCTCTACTCGTCACTCATTAGAACCATTATAGAGTACAACGCCCCTTTTGGAATGTACCTCACAAGACATCTGCAGCAGCTGGAAAGGTCACAGAAGTACTTCACAAAGAGGATTACTGGCCTCAAACAAATGTTCTACACTGACCACCTCAAAAAACTCCAGCTTTACTCTGTAGCATATCGCCTACTGCAAGATGATCTCTGCCTAACATATAAAGCTATGTCAAACCCAGAGCTGTTGGACATGCTACATCTAAAGAAATCCCAATCCCTCCGAGCTACATGCTCTAGGAACCTAAACCTTGTCACCACAATAAACAGGACATGCTGGAGGGATAGATTCCTGTCCCAGAGACTTCCTATACTCTGGAACAAGCTACCCATCTATGTCAAGCAAAGTTCTTCATTAGCACTCTTCAAGAAAAATCTTGATGAGTGGATGGGAAATAGGAAATACACCCCGGGATCACTTCTGTGTCTCTGCTGGACAGTGGCTCAGGAAAATAACTTTCTTGGGTGGCGTAAGCTATGGAACCTTGCTGGCTAGGCTTATGTAGGCCCTTGGGCCGATAGCCTAGTACCTACCTATGAACCTATGAACCTATGAATATTTAAAATACTACCTGACTGTATTTTGTAAGCTACTAGTCAGCTATTATTAGGTTTGCTGCATTGTGTTCATTGGACTCCATATTATGTTGGTTAGGGTGCCTCATCTTGAGATGGAAGGTTAAAGAGCTAGGCAGATGGTTTTACAAGATAAGTTATCTTGGCTTATATAGGCACTAACTGATGTGGTCTGGAATTGCAAGGTTACCCTAGTTGTGGATATTGATAAGTCCCTTCATGTGTGGGGTTTAGTTTTAACATACTCGACCGGTAGTTAAATTTATCTTGGGTATTCGATACGGTCATTGGAAGCATAGCTTCAGTTATGGGTGCTTTGTCATAGATGTGAGTGGCGGTGGTACATTCCTTCCTGGTTTGGCAGAATAGGTTGTCCTTGAAGATGTCTTGGAATGTGTGTTATGTAGTTTGGATGATTTACATGTGTTTTTCTTTCTTGCAGATGGGGTCCTGGAATGCTGCGGCTGTAATTTGGAATAGGTGGGTATAAGGTGGAGCCTTCTCTTTATATATTAGAGGGTTTAATTTTGTCCTTTTCTTTGTAGATGGTGTGCCGAGTACCAGTTGTGGCAATCCACAGTGAATTCGCAGATGATGACAGCAGTAGCAAGCAAGGAGGTTACACATGGGGAGCTCAAGTGGGCAACAGTTAATAATGGAAATTGCTGAAATGCTTCATGTGGTGGCTTGAAAAGGGGATTTGAAAGGTGATGTTTTGATAGGATGGATGTTTCTTGCCACTGGAATGGGGCACAAGGAGGGTCTGAGTAATCATCTTAGTAAGGCATATTAGGGCTCTGTGTTTAAGTAGTGAGAGCTGATTATTGTGTTGGTATAGGGGGCAAGTAAGAAAGGGGTAGGTAGGGGGGCCAAGTGAAAACTTTTGGGGATGGTTTATGGGGAGTGTGGGGATCCCACTGGATGAGTAGAGTCACTCCATTCATAGGAGCACAGGAACTTATTAGGCTAGAGCCCTATGGCTCTTGCAAGCCAGTGAAGTTCAATCCTTGCTTTCTTGGAACTTTGGGGTGGTTGTATTCACTTATCCAGTTGTTAGAACCATATGTGGGGGAAGGGCCATTGAGGTGTTTGACAGGATGCTGGAATTTGTTCCTAACGGGTGGTATCTTTGGGGTGACACATTTGCCCCTTGAGTAGGTAATGTTTTTGTTACATACCAGGTTAAGGTTTTACAGAATAGCACAAGGATCATTTCACTTGGGGTTTGGAAGAACCTTCGAGGGGAAAGGCCAAGGACAGGCAGTGGTTAAGGATGGTTAGTAGTTTGAGTGTTCATGTTTTGGATGGTTGCTAGGAGGTCCAAGGGTTCTAGTCCAGATTGTCATTTGGTAATGAGTGAACTGGGGGTGTTTCTGGCTGGGCACATAGAGTACTTCATTGCTGAGCATTGGCGTGTTTTCAGGACCTAGGTCAAGGGGTGATGGTTTTCTGCCATTTAGGGTTAGGGCATTAAAGTTTTGGAGCTTGAATATTCCCTACAGCAATCAGGTTAATGCACAGCCAGAACTGGGTAATTTGGTAGGTTAAGGCGATATGCTACAGTTGACAGGGTTGTGGCTATAGGTTGTCATTCTGTTCAGGTTGAGCCATGATTGGTGGTTGGAAGGAAGCGGTCTAAAAAGAATGTATTCTTTTGCAGTGGAGGTCCTGGTGGTACAGTGGAGTCAGGGGTAATCCTGCTTTATTTAGTTTTATTACGGCATGTTTTCAGGGATGGTATGCAGAATTCTAAGGGCTTTACAGATGATGGGTACACCGAATGATGTTTGGTTTAACCCTTCCCATTATGGGAGGTAATGGCTGAACAATTTTGGGTAGAAGGGAGGGGGAACAGCCTGGTCAGGCTGGTTGGCAGAGAAGAGACACAGGCTTGCCCTCTTCTGTTCCCCCTCTGGTGTATGGATGTTCATCTCAAGGAGCTGGGGAAAGGAAAAGGAGCAGCTAGAGGAAGCTTGCTGGATAGATGGGTAAGCTGAGGTAAGGATGCTGCTTATTTGGTGGAAGGTAATTCAATGAATGGTGTATGAAGTGAGACTGGGACGCTGCTTCATAAGTAAAGGAAGCGAGCAGAGGTATGGGCCCTGCTTATTTAGCAGGGTGAGCAGGTACACTGCCCTGATTAGCATTACAAGGATGGCACTTCATAAATAAAGTAAGCGAGCAGAGGTATGGATGCTGCTTACTGGGTCAGGGTGAGTAGGTACACTGCCCTGATTAACATTACAAGGTTTATGCTGTGCAGGGTGAGTAGGTACGCTGCCCTAATTAGCATTACAAGGATGGCACTTCATAAGTAAGGTAAGTGAGCAGAAGTATGGATGCTGCTTACTGGGTCAGGGTGAGTAAGTATGCTGCCCTGATTAACATTACAAGGATGTGTATGCTGGGTTTAGAATCAATGATATTATGTTCAGTTGTAAATAATAAAGTTGGTGAACAAAGTTATCTTATGGAAGTTTTAATAAAGGTCATCAAATGTAATTCGGTGTGATGTGTTTATTGAAGGGGACCGGGACAAATCACAGAAGCACACTGCAACAGATGCACTAGCTCATGATTCACAGAATGAGTCAGCTTCTGTCAGTAATTCCTGTTTACTGTCTTCAGACATCAGTGCAAATGCTACTGAATATGTAATTCAAGATACAGAGATAAATTCCAGTACAATTTCAAATGCGAATGCTCAGAATGTAATAAATTCTAGTTTACATGTAATTCAAAGTAGAGAGTTAAGCTGCAGTATGCTAAATACAGGCATAAACACAGTCAGTGTACGTAATATGCAAATTTATAGATTAAATAGAAGGAAAACTTTTGTAATGTCTCAAGTTCACATTATTTCACATACAGATGTTCAAAATTTAATAAATTCTAGTTTTCAGAAGCCAGTGCAAATATTGCACTGAGGGAGGATAAGAGGAATCAGAGTGCAGATTCTGATCATTCAAAAACAGAAATATCAGAACTGGTAAACGATCCAGTAACCACGACACCAAGGGTAAAATTTAATCTGTGAATTTATTCATTCAGGTACCTCAGCATTTTGCCTTCAATGGAATGTTTAAACACAACAAATCCCTCTAATTAATACATCAGGTGTCATTTGAAATCAATGAATCAATTTATCACTCAGTAGATTAGTATACACACTTAAAGAAACCTACAACCCAAGCCACACAGGGTAGAAATCATACGTAAGTTCTTTTCACCTAAAATTAGTACAAATACAAATATTTATGATCAACCTATACATTTTTCATCATTCATAAGCATTCATAATTAATACATGTATTATTCCAAAGCTTGTATAAATAAATTTCATATGAAATCTATACAAAAACATTCAAAAAACATTTCTCCTATTTTTTTATATGCTCAGACATGTCCCACATGAATCCTATACAGTTTTCATACTCATGTATTTAAAACTTCTTATAAACCTATTCTTGTGTAAATTTACAAAGTTAAATTACTATCAATATTCATACCCCTGGGATGAAGTGTTCTAAAAATTATGATCATTCTACACTCTAATTTATTTAATTCATCCTTAAAAATTCAGCCTTGCTACAATAATGGACATGCCAGCACACTAAAAAACAGACTCATTTCAGATCCCCCCATGAGCAGACACAAAATGCTCAGCCACAGGGCTAAGGCAATTCTGTTTCCTTATACCCCCTAAGTGTTCCATCACCCTAACTATCGCTTTCCTCTTTGTTTGCCCTATATACCATTTCATCCTCTGACAAACACAACCAATAATATATATGACTCCCTGGGAATTACAATGGAAACCTTCTCTAGCCTTGTATAACTTTCCATTAATCTTGGTACCAATAACATTTCTAATCCTATTGCATACATGACAATTACCACATGAACGTGTACCCACTGTCTTTCCTTCAATAGATGTACACCATCCCCACTAAGTAGTTCTTTCAAATTATTACATCTACCATAGGAAAAGGTCACCAATTTAGGGAAGAGCTGTTCCACGCTTGTGTCCTCAATAACCATGTACTAAAATTCCTATTATACAACGACCCCCCCCCCATTAATATTCAAAAAATGTGCACACTGATTGGTCAGCGTGCACGTTGTAAATCAGAGTTATAGTAATGGAAAAAGGTCCGGTCGCCCGGACTTTTTCCATTACTATAACTCTTTTTTTTTTTTTACAGCAATGGAGAACGCAAGATCTCCGTTGCTTCACACTGTATTGCTATGTTAAACTCATTTAACATAGCGAGACAGCATTAAAAAAAGCAACAGACATTCTCCGTTGCTTTTTTTAATGCTGTCTCGCTATGTTAAATGAGTTTAACATAGCGAGACAGTTTGTAAAAAGCAACGGAGATCTTGCTTTCTCTGTTGCTTTTTACAAACTGTTTCGCTATGTTAAATGGGTTTAACATAGCGAGACAGCTTTAAAAAAAGCAACGGCTCCATTGCTTTTTTTTAAAGCTGTCTCGCTATGTTAAACCCATTTAACATAGCGAAACAGTTTGTAAAAAGCAATGGAGATTTTGCTTTCTCCGTTGCTTTTGCCCACAGCTCTGATGTACTGTGTAGGCATACACATGTGCAGTACATCAGAACTGCCGCAGAATACCAGACAACTGCGGAAGGGCAGCAATGAGACATTATACAATGCCATTATTTAAGAAAATTAATTATTTTTTTTCTTAAATAATGTCATTGTATAATAGCAATAACCCACTTCTGGGTGTGGGTAATGCTGGATTTACCCACGGTTGGCTTTGTTTGGTCCCTCGGGCTTCGCCCTCATGACCAAACCACGCCAACCGTGGGTAAATCCAGCATTACCCACACCCAGGCATGGGTTATTGCTATAATAATTACCTCCAAGGTTTTGAAAAAGGGTGAAAACCTAGTTACAAAAAATAACTTATTGTCATCTGTTTTTTTATCCTTGTTCTTTTTATCTCTATTTTTTCTCACCCTTTGCCATTTTTGGTATCTGAGTTCCTATTGCTCTCCCAGAACCAACTTCCTAGCCTCAATCAAAAGACCAGAATATCCTCTAAGACTGATTCTATCATATACATATGTTAAAAATGTTTCTTTAAATTTTATCACAGATGTATTCTGAAAGAACCGTCTAAATTCACCATAAGGCAAAGATTTTATCAAATGTGGGGGATGCATGCTGTCTGCATGCAAAATGTTGTTAACTGACGTTGGTTTCCTATAAGGCTTGAATTGTATCACATTGGTCTCACCCACATACAATTTAACATTCAAATAAGTAATGCTTGTAGAATTTAGCTGGCACGTAAATTTTAAACCGTGCATTGTTCCAATCATATAATCCATAAATTTAAGAAATTCCTATTGTTCTCCCTTTCATACAAAAATCAAATTGTCTATGAATCTACTTCAATAACCAACATTCTCAACAAAATAAACATTGTAGTACATAAACAATGAGAACAAAAGTAACTGCTCCCCTGTAGGCAAATGCTAAGCTGGAACAAACGCCAAATAGAAAATGTAGAAATAAAACTCCAGCAATAGCAACCATGCGACAGTTCCACTAATAATATTTCATTAAATCTTGAGCAAGATGAAAAATATTCAAGCCAACATCCAAACCATGAAGAAATGAGTTTGCTTTCATAAAGAGATCCACTGTTTCAGGTAAAAAACTTCTTTTAATGGGTAGTGCACTCTCAGTCAAAGGTAAGCGCTTTCACATTAGCTTTGACATTAGCTTGTACATAAACTGATTTTCAAAATCACCCATATATACCACAACATAAGTAGGAGCAAAAGCTGTCCTCACTGATGTGCCTCTGTTTTGCAAAAAATAACTGTTTTTTCCATTTAAAACAATTGTGTGTCAGGCTAAATTCCAGCAGGAATAATAGGAAAGAGGATCACGGACCTTCCCCCATCATTTTTCCCATAGCTTCCAGGCCCTGTTTAGTATCAGTGTTAGTGTATAATGAATTAACATCCACAGTAGCCCAAAATATATCTTCCTACCATTTTACTTTCTTCAAACCTTCACACAGTTCACCCGTATTTTTAATATGGGATGGCACCTTCTCCAAATATTTTTTAAAATGAAAGTCCAGAAACAAGCCTACATTCTCCAAATAAGAGCTTATCATAGACATGATTGGCCTTCCTGGAGGGTACCTTAATTTTTTATGAATTTTAGGTATAGCATAAAACTTTGGATCCTTGGGTTCCTTAACAATCAATTTTTGTACATCCCTGTTACTCAGGAAACCTAGTATTTCACCTCTCTCCAATATTTCCAACAACTCTTCATTAAATTTCTGTAATGGACTATTTGACAGTTCAAAATAATCATCATTATCACAAATCAGATCTACAACCATTTTCTTATACTCCGTTTTGTTCATTATAACCCAATTACCCCCTTATCTGCCTGAAAACATATTCATTTGCAATTCAAACCATTCTTTCTTTGTCAAGTTGTGTATTTTATCACCTCTAAGAAAAACATCAAATTCATGTTCAATTCTCTTACAGTCCACATTCTCAAACATTTTAATAGACATAGACTGCTTCGGTGGCATACATTTGCTCTTATTTGATGAAAAATGGGTTACATGGAGATGACCTTAACCTGTATTAAAACCTTTAAAGTCTGATTGATGTTCTAAATCATGTACACCTTCATCACTCATTAAACTGTCATTTAGATCATCACTAAACGTTTGGAAAATAAATCAGTCTGATATACACTCAAATTCAATAAATCATCATCATATTCTAAATCAATTTATGAAGAAACTTGATTATTCCTATCACAGTTATTGAAATACACCCTCAAAAATAACCTACAACAAAAGCATTTGACATCTAAAATGAAATCCGCTAAACGTGGTACTCTCGTCGGAACAAACTTAAGGCCTTTTAATAGTACATTCTTTAATTCTTCCATTGACACAAAATCAGATGAATTAACAATTTTTAACTGATCCAGCAATATTTCCCCATATGACATTGAACGGCAACCCGTGATTTTAACAGCCTGTTCAACATTACAAACATTACATTCATTACAAGTATTCTTCAAATCAGTCCAATACAAAATCAAAATGATAGTCTACATTTTGTTGTAATAAACAGTCTAAGTCATTTCTTACTTTTTCCTGCTGTCGTTGTTGTATCCATTGTTTTGTGGACCTTTCCGATAGTAACTTCTTGTTTCTCTCTGGGGAAATGTGTTTCTGATGTCAAGTTTTTTTGAACATCATTCACATCCCCTATAAGTACATCATCAAATGAAATGCTCTTTTTGCTGCTCACACTTGTTTCTGCTGAAGAGAAGGAGGAGGAATCATGTATATGCTTTTCATTAGAGGCACCAACCCGGTTTTTGGATCGACCCAGCCATTTATTCTGTGGTACAGAATAAACCATATTACTTTGAAAATCATTCATATCTCGGCTCATTTTCTTCTTTTTATGAGATAAGATATTTTTCTCCGCCTGCTGGATTCTATTTTTCACACTTAACATTGTTTGTCTGTATCTGATCTCATATATTTCAGCTATCAAGGAGTCCTGGAGCTCTGTGATTTCTGCTCACAATCTCTCAACTATTCTTTGGTTGTGTTTCACTAAAATCCAGAGACAAGTCAA
Source organism: Protopterus annectens (assembly GCF_019279795.1). Taxonomy (NCBI): domain Eukaryota; kingdom Metazoa; phylum Chordata; order Ceratodontiformes; family Protopteridae; genus Protopterus; species Protopterus annectens. Next base: position 546,584,514 of record NC_056729.1, on the reverse strand, counting down.
TTTTAAAGAAGCCTCTCCCCATTCTTGAAAGAAATCACCCTCCTAATCCATACAGTTAGCAGCAGGTAGGCAGATTATTCACAAACCCCTGGAAGTGATACTAAGAGAAATATACTTTTCAAGCAACTTAGTATCATAAAACACAGTTACCTCTTCCGATAAGAGTCATTCCAAATGATTAAACTTTTCTGTATGGCCATCCTCACAATTAGAGCCTCATAAATCATCCTTGGAGAGTTTTACGTCCCTTTTACAAAGAATATCAGTTAGTAACATACATCCAGTAGCTCCGGTTTCATCAGTGACCGACTAAAAAAAGGTTATTGGAAGCAAAAGCCAATTCCAGTGACATAGTTGCAACACACCAGAATAAACAAATTTACTATTCAAAAAACAGAAATATCAGAACTGGTAAAGGCTCTTATAACCACAACACCAAGGGTAAAATGTAATCCATGTATTTATTCATTCTGGTACCTCAACATTTCACCTTCAATTTAATATTAACTTAGTTAACTTGGAAAGTTAACTTACCTATGATTTCTACTCTATGTGTGGCATGGGATGTAGGTTTCTTTAAGTGTGTATACTAATCTAGTGAGTGATAAATTGATTAATTTCAAATGACACATGATGTATAACTTAGAGGGATTTGTGGTGTTTAAGCATTCCATTGAAGGTGAAATGCCGAGGTACCAGAACTAATTAATTCACAGATTAAATTTTTTTCTTGGTGTCATGGTTATTGGAGCCTTCACCAGTTCTGATATTTCTGTTTTTGAATAATGCATTTGTTTATGCTGGTGTGCTACAGATTTTGATCAGACTGATATAGTAAGCACCAGCATAAATACTATACAGATTTCAGGGCAAAGTAAAGAAAAACTGCATACCTTACTTCAAGTCAATGTTATTTCTAGTGTTCAGAGAACAATAAAGTTGAAATGCATTCCATAGCTCAAGTCAGTGTTGTTGCTAGTTCTTTAAAAAAGGATTTTCAGCTTATCCATAAAGGGTGTGTCAGTCCAGCACCAAACCAGATTATTTATCTGTCATTGTTTAATGTTGAAGGAAATGATAATACTTCATTGTTTATAAACAAAAATATGGAACAATGTATTGATTAATACAGACAAATCAACTTCAGTTACAAACAGACCTTTATTAGAGGACCCAATGCAGTTTTTGTCAGGATTGAAAGAGTCAAAGATTATAGCAGCTAACAGTTCAAAGTGTAATAGTACTGTACCAGGTATGGGCATGTCATCAGAGTTATATGTTGTTTTAGACTTCAGTAACAAGATTTTATGGAAAAATAAAAATACTGCTGAATTTACAGTATTGCACACAGATGACATGTGCAAAAATATGCATGCAGTAGATTGTGCAAATGTACAGAATTTAAACAATTAGTTATGAAAGAAACATGAAGATTTATGCGTTAAAGATAAAATAAATTCCAGTTCAGCTGACACAGCTAAATCACTCAGAAAGGCATATTGGAAATGGCCAGTATGAAAAAATGTAACAGTAAGCACATGTGTAGGGTTTACCTGAAATGACAGTCAAGTTAATTTGCATAATAAAGGGTTTACAGTTACAGATCTGGCAAACATTTTTTTGTGTTAATGTTTGGTTTACCAAACATTGTTAAGTCCTTTGTATTATGGTAGTCATATGTTGCAATGCAAAAATAATATCTTGATACAGACAGATACAAAAAGCATTCACAGATATTAAATGAAGTTTTGCTAGAATGCAAAATTTAAAGTCAATGCTACGTTTTAGAAGTTACAGTACAGTCAAACATTCAGATACCATGCAAGAAAAGACTACATCATAAATATTATGTGTCATTAAATCTACAGGTTGAACTCCTATATTATACTTGTATAAAGGGCAGACAAGTAAACTTCCAGAATTAGATCAGTTCAACCCTAGTAATAAATGTGCATAGTATATAAAGAAATGTCACATACTTATATAAAAAACAGACAAGTAAACTTCCAGAATCATATCAGTTCAACTCTAGTAATAAATGTGTCTATGTAAACATTTCAAGATTGTATACATTTCATGCAGAAATTGCAGTTTATCAGATTACAGGCCAGCTCAACAAGCTAAACTAGACAGTACTGTATGCCATAAACAGTATGGTAAAGATGAATTTAATATTCTTGGAGATAGTTTGTGCAGTTATAGTTCTTACTATTTATCCAAGAAAATTGTAGACAGTAATGATAAATCCTTGCAGTATTCAGTAGTAATGAAAAAATGAAATGACATCAGCTAAAGGAATGGCTATGTTAAGACAGTGGGTGGAAATTTGCACACAGAACAGTATGTTAGGACCTTAGGGTCATAGAGTAAATGTAGAAAGTTAAAGAGTTAAGATTAATTTTATAGTTGTGCAGAAATGCAAAAAAATGTTGAAATATAAATTCAGAGTTCGATTACTACTTTAGCTTCATTTGAGGTTATGACAGGTAAAAAAAATGCCACTGAGGTTTCTGTTTGATTTAATAAGCCTTTCCATTTCAGGGAAGCACATTATCAGTTCAGTTACAAACTTGCAAGAATGTGTTTATTAGTAGCATTAGTTCACTATAGTACATTATCAGTTTGCTTACAGACTTACAAGAATGTATGTTTATTTCATGCAGAAAATGTAAATAAAGTCAGGGCAATAAGCAATGTATTTATTAGTAACATTGGTTTAGTTCACTATAGTACATTATCGGTTTGCTTAAAGACTTAACAAGAATTTATGTTTATTTCATGCAGAAAATTGTAAATAAAGTCAGGACAATAAGCAATACTATCAGTTTATAATTGTTAATGCTGTAATTGTTATTTTTAAGGACCTGGTACTGTTTTTTGTTTTTTTTTTTGCTTTGCAGATATTGCAAAAAAAAGGACACAAAAAGAACTCCTAAAAACACCCTCTAATACCTCCGCATTGACTGGGACAATGCAGAGTAAGGCCTAAACTTGACAAGAGTTGTAGTACACAAGTCAACTATCTACAGAAATTCTGTGTGCAACAGATGTGCATTTATGTAAATTACAGCTAAAGCAAGTATGTACATGTTCTCATGTTTCCAGACAGTTGTATAACAGTACTACCTTTCAGTTTATGTTTTTATCTATGTTCATATTTATCTGTGTTCAGGTAACACTGGCAAAATATATTTCTTTAGTGTTAGTTTAGTTAGTTTCCAGAATATACACAGCTATTTTAGATGTTCAGTATAAATATGTATCACTCTAATGTAAATTTCAGTCAAGATTCAGAATATGACATTCATACTCAGTTATGCATGTTCAGTAGAGTACATTTCAGTCAAATTTCAGAATATGACATTTATAGGAACATAGGATCATGGGATCATAGTTACTAGGCTAATGGCCTCAGGGCCCTTACAAGCCTAGCCAAGTTCAACCTGTGTTCCCAAAGGTGTCTGGTTCAAGCAGACACTAAAATCAGCACCTATCACCCCTGTCCAAGAGGGACACAGGTTGAACCCCTGGGGTAAATTTTCAGTTATCCATCCAATTGTCCAAATTACACTTAAATAGGGCCAACAAGGGGCTTTGTTTAACATGCATAGGAAGGTTGTTCTAAAGGTGGGGCAACCTCTGTGAGACAAATCTGTCTCTTCAGCAAGTTCTGTTGATGTCATATGTGTTAAGTATAGTATGTTTTAATCAGATTTCAGAATATAACATTCATGCTCAGTTACAACATGCCATTACAAAACACTTCACATGATTCAGTCATTAGTTTTAAGGGTAAAGTAACAGAATTATTTGTAAATAGCATTACAACATCACACATCACATTATTCAGTTATTAGCTTTAAGGATAAAGTGACAGAATTATTTATAACATGCTTGTTAAAATAAGTTATCTAAAGAATATGTAGTTATTCAATATACTCAAGGCATAACAGGGCAGTCTTAATTTGTTAATTAGTTTACAGATTACAGTGTACTTTACATAATTATTGTACATTAGACAAAATGTTCAAAGGACACTAAAAGAGTATACAAAGATATACATGTGAATTACCAAAAGCATAGGTTTAGTAAACTATTATAGTGCATAAAATTTTACAGGATATTTAAGACACACATTTAGAAGGCATAATCCGCGGTGGTGGTGCTGCGGTAGCATTGTCGCCTCACAGTAAGACGCTGTCTGGTTCGATTCTCAGCTAGAGCGTCTTCTGCTTGGGAGCATGTGTGAATGGGCGTACCTTCCTTGAAGGTTGTGCATCAGGGCTGGTAACTCGGCACATAAAAATCAACTACCAATCATTAGCGGATGGGAGTTCCGCTGTGGTGACCCCTAACCGGGAAAAGCCGAAAGACACAACATTTAGAAGGCATACATCTATTACATCACATAGAAATTAAAAAGGTAAATAGAATTATTAACAAATCTAGCTGAAAATTTTACAGACACAAGTTAATATAGCATATGGTAATTATGCTTCAAGGCCAGTTATAAAAGTCTCCCTCTAGTGCCAATTTCAGTTAGTCTTCAGAAAATAGCTGTCATGGTTGATAGGCTATATAATGAAAAAGGAAATGGACTAAACAGTACAATGTTTGAGAATTTAAATCTATGGGCAACATGGAAAGGTTTCATTTGCTATATCATGGTACAATAAGGCACCAGTTCATACGGCAGAAAACATAGGCAATAGTCAGTGTAATTTTACCATTACAGAATACAGTAATAGGGAAAAAATAGGCAGGGTTAACAGTTTGTACTCTAACTTGACTGGAGACTCACATAGACAAGTTGAGGATGTATATAGCATTTTCTTCATGCTGTTTCTGGAACAGAAGGGTTGAAAGAATTACCTGGCCTAATCAGTTTTAATAAACCACAGAATTAAAAGACACTGATTTTCAGAATAATATGCAGGTTATAGATACATCAAGGATGCATCACAGCCTATACTTAAAGACTCTAAAGACTATGGATCTAGGTAATGGGGTAATCGCTGAAGCAGGTATATTTCCTGCATATGGAGCTGTTAAAGTTATTTGGAAATTATGCAAATTAGCCATGTTGCTGGAAGTATTAGCTAATAGTACATTTGAGACCATAAAGGACATCACTATCTATCAGGACACATCTACAAATTAAGACTGAGGTGGCATAAAGCCCATATATGCAAACCAGATTACAATATTTATTAAAACCATTATGAGGTAACTACAATAGAAGGTTCCTGTAAACTTTCATCAGGGATCTCAGAGGAAGCTGTTAGACTGAGGGTTTTTACCTCATTCTTAATGAGTTCACTATAATAAATTAAGGTAGAATAATAGGCCTGAAAATATAGAGCCAGACTTGTGTTTTCATGTATGCATTCAGTTTCAGGAAAGATGGTTTAGTACACAGGAAAAGATACATTTGCTGGCTAAGCATGAGCAGAAATAACAGCTCTCATGGAAAGCCATAGAATGTTCCTTTCTCAAGGGAAAGATATGTGTACTTGCAATGGAATGCTAGATAAAGACTAGATAATTAGGGACTGTGAGGCACATGCAAAAGAATGCTTGTAAACCAAGGCTAAAGAGGTGTGTAAAACATTACAGGGTTTGGTATTATTAGGAAATACTTCAGACACAGTCAGTTGAGTCAGTTAAGTTAGTTTCTGGACTGATATGCAAAAGATCTTTGCAGTACAGACACTTGAGTCTGAGTACCAAAGTCAGGTCAAATATCCAGCACTAATCAGAATATATGTGCAGAAACTTTGGATATATTTATGAGCATAGTTACTCTTATCCAACATTCCGGAATTTCTACAGACTGCTATTTTTTATCAGCACTGTTATTGGAGACAGTATTCAGATATTGTTAACATCTAATAAAGCATTCTTAACCAAACTACAGCATGTGCAGAATTCATTCTGAAAGGTAGAAGAAGACTTGGCCCTTAAAAGAGAGACTAGCACCTGTTCACCACAAGTTTGGGTAATTAACAGATAAAGACATTTGTTCCAGTCTTATTCCAGTTAATTCCAGTCCAATCAATTCATACAATTGCTATGAAATCTGTGAATCTATGACATAAGATGTCAAGGTAGACTGCCATTAATCAACTTAGGATAAATACTTAAGTCAGGAATCATGTTTTTTTAGATCTCAAGAATCTCTTGCCAAACTACTTTCTCTGATAATCAAAGACTTGCAAGACAACTTTATACCCTTAGCAGATATTTAGAAATACCTTGGGGTCATATTAGGCTCTTACCTGACTTTTAATCAGCACACTAAAATAACAAAATATGATACTACTCCAGCTAAAGATATGTTGCAAAATCTCATATCATTTAATAAACTCTACATAACAAGCTGTATCTAAAAATGTGCTAATACCAAATTATCATGACCTTTTACTCATAAGATTCTATTCCTCAACCAATACTAATCATCTGCAAATATTAGAAAGCACAATGTGTCATTTTGCTCTCTTAGCAAGGTCCAAGACTCACCACTATGAACTACTCAGGCATTTCAACTTTCTGTCAGTACAAAACAGAGCAGCAATGCTTTTCAGCACGCTTCTCCTTAGAAACATCTAACCTCCAATACTGCTCCTCTACTAAAGACTGTGCAATCAGAGAACAGTAGTACTCCATAAGAGATTCCCTAAGAGAATGATTCTTATTAGTGAGGCCACCTTTTTGGAAAGACCAATTGGCATGAAATCATTTACTAAGGTAACTCCAGCTACATGGAACCATCTTGCAAATGAAAACAAAATCACAGTTCTGTGAAAGGTTTCAAAACAAAACTGAAATATCACCTTGGAAATGTTAACTGTTTTACGTACTACATAATTAACAGATTAGACATAAATTAAACTATTTGCCTACATAATTCACCATTACAGTTTAAATCTCTTTCTGTCAGTATTATTAACTTTACATAAATAAAGATCATCATAATTGTCCCATTACTATAAAATGTGGAATATATTGTCAAATGTATGTGTAGAATGTATAATCAAGTTATTGAACAGTGCTGCTCAAAACTCTACTGTCATCAGTGAGGCACATTTGTTTCTAATGTTAACATTGATCTAAATGTTAGTGTATATAAGTGTGTTTTGTTGATTGTTGCTTTTCCATGAGCCTGGGTCATGGCTTCATATGGTCAGTTTCATTAGTCCACCTAGATTAACAAATTGAAAACAATCAGTCAGTCAGTCAGTCAATAATTAAAATAAATGATTGCAACAATTTAAAATATTGCAAAAAGTCATGCAAGAGGTATTGCTACTAATGTTAAACATTGCACAAATTCATACAAACTGCTTAAGTTAATAAATGATATTGATCAGATCCTACATGAAAAATTAATATTCGTGTAACTTTCTGTAGCGGATGAGACTTTGTCATCAAAGAATGCCATGGTAAACAGGGAAGCAGAAGAACATGGCAGAGGGGATGGATATTACATTAGATGGCGCTGATTTAATTTTTGCTGATCTGAGCTTGTAAAATAGAAAACAGCCTTTTAAGAGGCTTGACAGAGATTTGCTAAATGCAGGTAAATACAGGTAAGTTAGTCTTCTAGCAGTTAATCAAGCATAATAGTGGCCAGTGGAAGTAGTTCAGGAAGGCTTTTTGATGTGTGGAAAAAGAACTCAAGCTGTTACTCGATAATTAAATTTTATCTGGAGAAAGACAATAGTATTTCAGGCACTCTTCACAGATTAAGGCACTCTGTGTACCTCAGAAAGGCAGCTCCTCGGGATTCTTTTACAGCCCAAACATATTAACAAATGACTAAACTTTTTGTGAATCTTGCAGTGCACAAATTACAAAAATATATCCCAACTAATCCACAAGAATCAATGTGGCATTTATACAATGTGTGCAGGACAGGCAAGACCACATATATAAAGCATTTACAGCATTATACCTTTCTTTCTTGGATGGCTTACGGAGCTAACCAACCTTAAATAATGAATGGTGAGAAAAAAGCACTGGTTCAATAAAAAAGTACTATCTCTTCAAAATCCAGTTGTAAATAGTATTCTCTAACCTTTCATTGTTATTATGTTGCAATTCAATCCCTTTTCAGCTGTTAGAATGGGTCATTTTATTCTAGAAAAATTATCAAAGTGAAACTGCAAAAGTCACCCTATCTATTCCCTGTATGCAATAGCTATTAAGCCTTTTTGACAATTGCTGTTCTGTTCTTTCCAGTAGATATTTAATATTTAACTTGAATTATCTGTCTTGTTGGACTACAAGATGATACTTTTTTCACTGTTCTGATACAGATATTGAATCTTTTTGGCATATATTAGACCAGTTCAGTAATATTTCAGAGTAGAGGAAGTGCTTCAGAAATCAGAAGCTCATTTATTATCCTAGAGGATCTGTTTACAGCAAGCTTAGTAATAGTTGAAATGAATGAGTCATATCATATTTATGCATATATTAATCACCTTATCCAGACAATCCTACAAATCTTTAATTTTTAAGATGCAACCACTTGCATGGCTACCAGAATAAAAACATATTCTGTGGATCTTAAATGTAATGGTGTCATAACCATGACTTGAGGTCAGCTGGAGATATAAGTTCAAAACCATTCTTTAGACCCTTCTTAAAAATGAAAGCGTAGTACCAAAGCAGGACTGCAGTAGTTTTGAGTTTGTATGGACTGCAGTGACTACTCTTTTTATTTTTTGTATTACTTGTTTAGTGTAAGTGTGTACCAATTTGTAACTTTTTTGCTAAATAGTTTATGCCCCTTTAGTGTCATACCCAAGCCTGGGAAAGTGTAGCAGATTTATAAACATGCAAATATAAATAGGACAAGATGGTAAACACACAGCTGTCAAACATTTTTACTCAGAAATGAATTTTTTTCTTTTATTATGAATATTTTAAGTACCTTTCTTAGTTTAGTAACATCAATGTCTATGAATTTTAAAGACTGATAAATCTTGTTAATTGTATGAATTATTTAGCTAACTGGTCGAACATGAAGTTGGATTCTAATATGGGGTAGATGTTTCCAGTAGATTGACATTACTTGGATAGCAGGAAACAGGCAAAAAAAGTCTTTAAGGTGCAAGCCTTAAATTATATACTCTGGATTTCTTCTGGATTTGTGAATAAGTGTTTTAAATCTACATAACAATACGACAGTGAGAAGTGCCACAAAGCTTGAGTCTCTGATTCAGTTCAAGATACCTTCTTCTATGCAGTTTACATGTACTTCCTGAGATTTTCCAAGGCATTCCAGTTTCCTTCCAAAGACATTGAGGTAGATAAAATGATAATGTTTTAATATTCCTAGGTAAGTGTGTAAGGTGTGTGTGAGTGTCTATGTGTTCTGTTATTGGTTGCTGTTCCATCCATGACTGACCATCTAGTTTTATAAAGCAGACAGTGAAAATGAGCGAATGACTTTGACATCCGTGACAGGAACATTTACTGCCACTTTTGGTACAACATAAACTACTCAAAAAAGTAAAAATTACCACAATATTTCTGCACCTTCACATTACTGCAACAACTAACATAAAGTGTATGTAGTAACAGCAAAGACAGACTGATAAAAATGTTTATTTACATTACTGCCCACTCACATTCAGCTGTTATGGTACAATCTTAATACAGGGCAGATGTGGATTATGAACATATTCATCGGGCCCATGTTAATTTCAATTTTTCAGAGAAAGCGAAAGAGAGTATATATTA
>NC_056729.1:546354764-546564764 GCF_019279795.1 Protopterus annectens | reverse complement strand
CTCTCTTGGCACGGCTGATTTCCACCCTTCTCTCCCTTCCAGATTTCCATGGGGAGGGACCTCTCCGGGCTTCCACATCCACCAAAGTGGGAGGGCTTTTATCCTGAGTTAGATATCTCCCGAAGGCTGCCAAATCATTCTGCGTCCTCATGCCCTTGGAGCCCCTCAGGGGGACCTCCCTCCAGTCCTGGCTGACCTCACAGAACTCCACTTGGCTGCTGAGGGGCAGGCACACCCTCATTGGGACTTCCGAGCCCACGCTCCTTTCTGGTCCAGAGCTCCACGGTCCTCATCTCCCCCAGGTCTCCTGGAGGCTGCCTGGCCTGGCTGTGTCCCCATTCCCTTGGAGCCTCTCAGGGGGACCTCCCTCCAGTCCCAGCTGGCCCCGAGGAACTCCCCTCAGCTGTGGAGGGCCAGATCCGCTCTCTGTGGAGCTACTTCTGTTTTTTATTCATTATTATTTGTTTGGAGAACAGGAGGATATTTCAGCTGTACATCACCGACTAGTTTGCCTTTGCATCTCTTTCATGAACAGTCTGCATATGCAGTTGTTGTAGTGAATGTTGTTAAGATTATATAAAAACCTTCATAAATTATTAAGATAGGTAAGCATTGTAAGCTAAAGCTTTGCAAGGCAGTCTGGCTAAACTCATCTTCCTCACCAACCAAGTCCTATCCCTCTAACACTCCTCTCAAATTGTAAAAACTAGTATTGCTAACCAACTAAATCAATAATTACAGACCTAAAATACTCAATCATAAATATTGATTGGAACTAGAGATATTTATATTTAAAAATCCAAGTGCCATATTTCTCAAAGGTAAGAATGATATATATGCTTTCTCATGCATATTAACCTAACACTTGCAAAATGCCATTAAACACAGCACCAAAATCCTAAGCATTTTATGCTGCATTTACATGGACTAAATGTCTAAGTATTAAGGGGCAAAGTATTGAACAGCAGTAAAAATAACCAAAACCAATATGCAAGAAAAAAATACTTTAATCTCTGTGAAGTCACTTCTCCATTCTGTTCCAGCCAGCAAAGGAAATACCCACATGTTCCATGAATACGCTAATCCCTGCATGCATATAACACATAAAATAGCAAACAGTGGGATGCGAGTTGTCTGATACCATATCATGCATCAAGTAGAAAAAATTATGCAGAGAGGTAAAAATTTATATATAGTTAGAATCAGTCAAGTAATATCTGCATGAGATTCCAGCATCCACCATTTGAAATTATTCAGTGAACAAAAGATTTAATGTAGCCTCTAGCAAACGTAAATTAACGTGTTCTGTGTTATTTGTTTGTTGTTATGCTGCAGTTACAAACATACTCTGATGTTTACCATTTATATACTGCTTGCAACAGAAGTGAAGCAAGACAGAATTTAAACACGTATATAAAACATAGAGCATACAAAACAATTCACTGTCTTTTAACTAAACAAAATATTACACTGATTAGGTGGTAGTGTGGATTGGGGTAAAGCACTTTTATATTATGCCCTAGGTTATTCGATTGAGTTTTATTTCTTCCAAGTTCCATGCCAGAACTTTCTGGAAAAGAGAACCGTCTTGTGTTTTCCTGTTGTAGATCAGCAAACACATCATAGCTGTTTGATGATGCAAAGAATGTGGCTTCTTATAGGAAGATTTGAGAGTAGAAGTATTCACTTTTCCTTTCTTGAACTCTTGTGGCTTGGAATGACTAGGAGGAAGTAGAAGGTATTGTTTCTTTCTATATCCTTGAAGCAGGTAAAGAGAATATGATGTCTCCTACCTCTGTTACAAAGAGTAGCTGACTGTAAGAAGGTCACACCTTAAGAACCTTTTCTGCTTCTGGCCTCTCATGTGAGGCTGCAGAAGGTTATTGAGGGGGCTGTAGAATGCCAGGGTACTGCACATGAAACACAAAAATCTTTTATCTGAAAATTTTAAGAAACAGATCAAGGTGTTGTGCTTCTGATGCAGAAAATTACTATAACCAAGGGCCATTTGAGCATCATGACCCACAGGCTTGACATCACTCTCCGATGTTCATGCTTTCCTTAGGATAAAGCCACTGTCCTTATATTTAAGACATTAGAATATAACATGCCTGGGTATATCTGATTAGAGGGAATTTTGAGTGAACTGGATGCACTTGTCTGAGCCCTCTCTATAATCAAAGGTTTTCCATAGCTGATGCACTTCTTTTCTCGGTAGATAAAAAAACCCACTGGATTCCCACTCAAATTTCTTGAGCAGTTGAAATTATTGCAACATTCCCTAGCCTCAGTGATGTCTGCTTTTAACTACAGGGAGTATGTATGCACTTGCATTTCATTCACCTTCTAGTCACATATCACTAAACTCTTTTGGTGGTCAGCTAATGCTTTTTTATGTAAGTTAATGAAATCAGTAATGGCAACAAGGTGCTGCTCATGGTGTGCAGTTGTATTTTTAATTACTTTTATAGCTCATGTAGTTGCATGTATAATTTGAGACACTGATTCCAGTGTAGTGCAAATGGCCTTAACATCCTCATCTGTAGAAGTTTTCACTGTTTTCATATTGAAAACTCTCTCATTTCTGATGATACAATGAACATAAAATTCACAAGATTACCTGAAGAAAATAGTTTGTCACAGTTAGCTCAATGGAAAAAAGATATGCATAGCAAACACAGCATATATTCAGTATATGTGCAAGTCCATGTGAGACCCCCATTTGGCAGTAACATTTTGCAAAAAAAAAAAAAAATTAGTCCATTTAACAATAAAAAATATAAACAATCATGTTTAATGCTAAACTGTCTTATCCACATTACTATATGCTATACTACATGGCAATTTACAAGTAAACAACTCCAATACAGTCCTGGGATTCATTAACAATCATATAGGTGTCACGCATTAGCACACTGAGCATCAGAGCTAATTGAATATGCATACTGCTCATCATGCCTACACAGAGGCAAGCACCTTTCCATGGGTAGCAATAGTGTTCACGGTCATGGAAAGGTGCTTGTATCGAGCAGCACACGATGTAAACAAAACAAACTGCATACAGGAACAGGCTGTAGCACACACGTATCAAGGGCAAGTACAGGGAAACAATACAGAATGAGGGGAAGTTTACTGGGGGAATTGGTACACATAAATATGATATACTAGGGTAGTGATGCCGTAGAGGAGAAATGTTTAAATTGTACTCATATCCCACAGACAAATGTGATGAAAATGTATAAGAACCACTTCAAACATAAACCTGCAAGACTGATGTAATGATAATTATTGTGAATGTTAATCCTGCAGGTATGCAAATAATAATAACAGACATGCTGATAAAGGACATAGATAGGGACATAAAGCTGCATTCTAACAAAGGGGAGTGTAGATATGATATATATGTTAATTAAATGGTTGACTTGAGATAACAGCTTGTAATGCTAGAATATACATTATGGTCTGAATGCATAAAATGCAGTCATAGTGTATAAGGATGAATATACATGGAACTGCTATATGAAAGCTGACAGCCCCGATGTATTATCCATCTTACCATGTGCATACAAGAACAAAAGAAGCTTCCAGTTGTAATGTCAGCTAACTCAGAAAGGAACATGTTTATGAAAGGAAATGACAATGTCACCAATAGGAATGGGGTTTATCCCTTACAAGCATGTAATAGACAGGCAAGTGTTGAATGTTTATGTAAATGATACATGGTTCATAGATTTTTAGGTGTTTCATAGGTGTTTACTAAGCTAACAGCCACAAGGGCCTTTTTTAGCCTAGCCATGCATCCCAAATCTCTGACAAGTTTTGATACCCTTGATAAGTGTAAACATGAGCCTTGGAGATGAACCATTTACAGGTTACCTGTTTGCATTGGAGACATAGGTGCCAAACCAGGGATGAATTTCCAGTTTCCCATCCAATTGTTCATCTTCCACTGGGTTAGGGAGGAACTCTGCTTCACATGGATGGGGAGCCTTTCCATAGACGGGGGGGGGGGGTTGGCACAACATACATAAGTGACCAGTGTCGACATTGAGTGGATGACATGTCAGGAGTCCGATTTTGCCATTGCTGACTTGCAAACATGTCTGACATACTAATAGTGGGCATGCTCACATACAATCACAGGGCATAATAACAGAACAAAAATTCAGCATCAGGAACACAACATAATTTGTTTTAACAGGGAACCAATCACATCTCCTGATAGTCACCCTGCATTCCATGCAGACTGACACTTTTATGAAATCACACATCTACCAGTATGCAGCATATTGTGATGGCACAATGTCAGTAGTAACCACATGTCAGGAAAGAATAGCATGCAATACAGAGCATAATCATCTTGTGAATAGGTAATGCATATGAGCAAGGAATAACCTACAAACATTTGCATTGTATCCTTCCACAACACACTCTTGAATATATATCAGACAGATTTATAACAATCATGGGTACTACAGACATATGCATACTGTTCACATATGGAAGAACACCATTGAAGAGGGTACAGCACTATCATACCATATAAGATGTACTGATGACCTACCTGGTATGACAATACATGAAAAAGCAGGTCTGTGAGTGTGTGTAAGCCACCGTTGTCTGATAGACAGATATTATCAGATTCAACCCCCTGCCTATTATAAAAGCTGCTCTCCAGACCCCTGTATTGAATACATGTGTCACATCAGATAGAAATGGAGGTTGCCACAAATGACTGAATTAAATATGTGCATCAACACAGGAGGTAAGGATATCATATGAACAGTTAGATCTAGTCAGAATGCCAGACAAGAGCTACACTTTACTGTCCACACAGAACTGAACTTTACAGTATGACAGGCAAGGAAACTGTTTCCATTTTTAATTTCTCCATTTCTTTTGGGTTTCTAATACCATTAAGGGAATGGACCTCATTCTTAAGTCAAAGTATGATTAGAGTTCATGAAATTAGTATTGTTTCAATATTTGATGTTAACTAGAAGTGCTCTTTGCAGCACCTGCAATGTGCTCTGCGATTCATATGGTGTTACATGTATTGGCAACATATCTAAGTATGATTGTAAATTCATTTTATAAGATCCATTGCTCCTACTGCTATTGGAACTGCCCGGGTATAGTTCTTCCACATTGCCCTCATCTCTGCCTCAAAATCCTGGCATTTTATGACTTTGTGCCTCTCTGAACATAAGACACTGTAGTCACTGTGTGTATCAATTTCAATGATCAATGATACTTTTGTCTTCTTATCATGGACCACTATATCTGGTTTTCTCGCATCTATTTTTTGAACTGTTGGTAATGGGTGATCCCATGTGATATAAACTTCATAATTTTCTATAATGCTTAGGGTGGCCATGGTAATGCAGCGATTAACGTTGTCACCTAACAGCAAGAGGTTCTCTGGTTCAATTCTCATCTGGGATGCCTTCTGTGTGGAGTCTGCTTGTCTTCCCTGTGGTCACATGGGTTTCCTCCCACATTCCAAAGACATGCAGTAGGTGGATTGGATACTCTAAATTGGCCATAGGTGAGAGTGTGTACATGAGTGAGTGGTGCAAATGAACTACCTTGTCAGGGCTAGCCACCCGACAGTGTAAACTGTGGCTCGGGATGATTGTCACTGTGGAAGTGACACCCCAACCCCATGTGCAAGATGGGAAGGGGGGGGTTGAGGATGGATGGATTTTCTATAATGCTTTGTGGCCCATATTTCTAATGCTTTTCACTTACTTCAGTATTATAATGTTTACACAATCCCCAGTGCAACAGTGTTGCCACATTATATGTCTTTCAGTATGCAGTCCTGCCATTAGAATATCACAGCCAGCAAAACAATGTGCAACTGTTTCCAATTCTGTTTTACAAAACCTACAATTGATGTGTAAGTAGTCCACTGTCTTGGGCCACCAATATTAACCTTTCGTCTTTTGGTTTAAATTCACCTCTCCTTAACCATTCCTGTGTTCAATCCTTATCAACATGAGGTTGTTCCAATAGTTTTCTATACTTGCAATTATATTTATGCATTTTCCACATTTCTTGCCTTCTCATCTGATCCTTCACCTTATATTCTTTCTTTTGTTTTTGGCACATTCACCTGCAGCCTGATTTTTATCTATTTCTGGTTTGATTTCCATTCCCACTTGACACTGATATGCTTCTGCTAAACTAAGTATGGAAGTCATCTAAAACTTATTCTCCTCATGTTTTAAAACTTTCACTACATTTGGTTCTTGTGAGGGCAGCAGATATGTATGCAGTTCTACAATTGCAGATCTATACAAGTAATCAGTGTGAAGATTAGACAAAGACAGACGAAGGCTGCCAGCCTAGTCAAAAATAATTTGATACATAATTCTATCAATTGTATAAATAAATGTAAAATACTTGGCTTGGTTTTCCTTATAGCAGATGGCAATGTTGCAACAATCTTGAAGTTCACATTTTGCAGTGTTTTCTTACATTTAAAAACATAAGCCTGTATCTTACATTTATTTATACAGTTGATACAATTATGTATCAAATTCTATTTGACTAGGCTGGCAGCCTTTGTCTGTCTTTGTCCAATCTTCACATGATGACCATGCCCTGGCCCAGAAATCAAGGAGCCTCAATCCTCACCACTAACACCAGGGAGGTCGTCTCTGAGAAGAGGAAATGATAACTAATACACACAGTAACGTACAATTTCCCTTAAGTACATGAGATCACAGTCAGTCTGGGGCTGGTTGCTCCTTTGCTCACCAGGTCCCCAATAAGACTCCCCACTGGCACAGCTATAGGGTCCAAGTCTCAGCCTAACTGTGCAAGCTAAAACCTCCAGTACCCTCTCTGTCCAACCAGTGTTTCGTGTCTCTGCCCAGGTAGCTGATACACACACACACACACACACACACACACACACACACACACACACACACACACACACACACACACACACACACACACACACACACACACACACACACACACACACACACACACACACACTTTGAGAAGAGGTTATACAACCACACAGACATTCCTGGGAAAAGGCTGGCACAGGTTCTCCAGCTGTGCCCCTATTACCCAGACCATACCGTAGTAATTCCTGCCACCACCCAGTTAATTATCAGCTATTAAAAGGCCCTTAAAAGGGTGTCCAATTATTAATGTGCAATATTATAATCCAATGGTAGCATGACTAATCAGTCTCAAGGCTTATTGGAAGGGCTTATTGCAATAAACTCTATAAATATATAATGTACTATAAAGCATGCTTTATCTCTACATAAACCAGACACAGGTAGAAGATTTAAAAAATATTTAATAATAAATAATAAAAACACAAGTCAAAACTACTACACCACAGAGATATCTAAGAGGTCAGAGATCATACAGAAACTTAAAATAATACAGTAGTACAGGTCTGATTTCAAAGAAAAATACCTAATTAATCTTTACTAGCTTTAACTATTCGTACAAAAAAATCACAGTGCTAAAACATACATGTGAGCATAAGGCAAAGTGTTGAGTTAAATGTCCAAAGTCAAAATGCTTTCAGTCTCTCACTGAACAATAGGTTTTAAACACTAACCAACAGCTCTACTGAGGCCCTCCCAAATTACATCATTTTGACACTTAGGTTTCTCAGGCCATAAACTGCATTATTTAGCAAGCTAACACCTGCTCAGTAAACTACAACAATACAAGGCATTTCACATATATACTCTAGCAGAAACCAGAGCAGTAAAGCATCATCCACATGTAAATTCTGGTCATAAACGTTAGCCTTAAAACAATGGGCATAAAACCTTCATCCAGACATACTGGAACCGACTTGTAAAACATTAAAGATATTCATAAGATCTTTTCAACTTTAAATGACACGTTTGAAATACTTGGCTTGGTTTTCTTTACAGCAGATGGCAATGTTGCAACAATCTTGAAGTTCACATTTTACAGTGTTTTCTTACATTTAAAAACACAAGCCTGTATTTTACATTTATTTATACAGTTGATAGAATTATGTATCAAATTCTATTTGATTAGGCAGGCAGCCTTCGTCTGTCTTTGTCCAATCTTCACAATCAGTTTCAAGGAGGCCCATACCTCCTTCAAAACAGGAATATATAGCCTTCACATATCTTCCCCCCTGGGGAACTCAAGCAAGTTTTTCAAGTGCCCCTTGAGAAACATCGCTTGAGAGTGTCAGGTCTATCTGGGTGTACCTCACACCATTCCCTGTCTTGAGAGCTCATCTGCATTGGCATTGCTACTCCCACTGCGGTGCTGCACTGACATATCATATGCTTGCAACCCCAGGCTACACCTTAGCAACTTGACATTTTGCTGACTGGCTGTGTTTAACCATGTTAGAGGGTTGTGATCTGTCATCACAGTGAATTTTCTTCCATACAGATAAGGCTGAAGTTTTTGTAGTGCACACACTATGGCTAGGCATTCCTTTTCTACCACTGCATAGTATTCCTCCCTGGGTTGGAGCCTAAAACTGAAATAAACCACTGGGGGCTCTTCTCCCTCTGAAGAAATCTGGCTAAGTACAGCCCCCCACCCCATAGTTTAAAGCATCCACCTGCACAACAAATTCTTTGCTATAGTCTGGACTGGCTAACACAGGGGGTCCTCCCAAAGCTTCCTTATGCTTCTGAAATGCCTGCTCACATGCTGGGGTCCACACTACCTTATCTGGCCTGTTCTTCCTTGTCAGGTCTGTGAGGGGAGCAGCTATGGTACTATAATTGGGAACAAAATTTCTGTAGTACCCTGCTGTCCCTAAGAATGCCCTCACCTGCTTTTTGGTAACAGGTGCAGGCCATGCCTGAATAGCTTCCACTTTGGCAGGTTCTGGCCTTATCTAACCACTCCTCACTCTATGTCCTAGGTAGGAGACCTCTGCAATACCCACCTGACATTTGCTCAGCTTAATGGTCAACCCTGCCCTCTGTAGTCTGTCCAGCACCTCCCTGACATGCTGAAGTTGTTCTTGCCAGGAATGGCTGTAGATAGCAATATCATCCATGTAAGCAATGGCAAACCCTCCTGCTCCTGCTAAGATATGATCTACCAGCCTCTGGAAAGTCACTGGGGCATTCTTAATGCCAAAGGGCATCTTTGCGAACTCGTACAAGTCAAAAGGAGTCACAAAGGCTGACTTCTCTCTAGCAATGGGAGTCAAGGGCACCTACCAGTAACCCTTGGTAAGATCAATGGTTTTAAGATACTTAGCCCCACCCAGCTGCTCTAGGGCCTCATCTGTCCTAAGCATGGGGTAAGCATCTGCCTCTGTGTGACTATTTAATTTCCTGTAATCCACATAGAACCTGGTGCTGCCATCCTTCTTTGGCACCAGTACCACTGGTGAGGCCTAGGGACTGTTGAATCACCCCTAGTTCCAACATCTCCTGTACCTCCTCCCTCAGAGTCTGTTTAACTCTCTCAGGCACCCTATAAAGGGCCTGCCTAGTAGGCCTTTGGGGTCCTGTATCCACCTGGTGCTGCACCAGGTGGGTGCACCCTGGTTTCCTGGTGAACATGCCCTCAAACTCCTGCAACATTGCTCGGATTTCTCGAACCTGGGTAGGAGATAGCTGCTGGGACATTGCTACCCCTTCACTGAGGAGATCAGTCACAAGATCTCTCACAGACTCCTCCTGCAATCCACTGCAAATGCTCTGCACAAGGACCTCCCTATCATGGTAAGGTTTCATCATGTTAACATGGTACAATTTGTGCCCCTGCCTTCTGCCTAGCAGTTGCACCATGTAGTTAACATCACTTACCTTTCTTACCATCTTGTAGGGTCCCTCCCAAGCTGCTTGCAACTTTTTGTGTCTGACAGGAATGAGAACCATCACCTGCTGCCCTACAGCATACTCTCTAGCTTGAGCATTCCTGTCATACCACACCTTTTTCTGTTGTTGGGCTTCTGCCTGGTTCTTCTGGGCCAGGCCCATAAATTCCCCTGAGCCTTGTCCTGAAGTTCAGGACATATGCCACAACAGACTCATTGTGAGACTCACACTCACCTTCCCACTTATCTCAAATTAAATCAAGAGGTCCCCTCACCCTATGCCCATACAGCAACTCTAAGGGTGAAAAACCTATGGATTCCTTGGGAACCTTTCTGTAAGCAAACAACAGATGGGGCAAATATTTGTCTCACTCCCTCTTAAACTGATTTGCAAATGCCCGTAGCATGGACTTGATTGTAGAGTTTAACCTCTGAACAAGACCATTAGTCTGGGGATGGAAGGGGGTGGTCTTCATGTGCCTCACCCCACAGGACTTCCACAGACAAGCCAGCAGGTCTGACATAAAATTGGTACCTCTCTCAGACAGTATTTCTTTGGGAACCCTACCTTGCTGAAAATCTCTAGCAAAGCATTTGCCTTCTTGGTCTCAATGGAGGACAAAGCCCCTGTCTCAGGGTATCATGTAGCATAATCTACAATCACTAGGATATACTTTTTCCCTGTGGAACGTGGGGTACTCAGAGGACCCACAATATCCATAGCTACCCTCTGAAATGGCTCCTCAATCACAGGCAAAGGCATCAAAGGAGCTCTCACCTTGTCTCCTGCCTTGCCTACCTTTTGGCAC
This sequence comes from Protopterus annectens, assembly GCF_019279795.1. Taxonomy (NCBI): domain Eukaryota; kingdom Metazoa; phylum Chordata; order Ceratodontiformes; family Protopteridae; genus Protopterus; species Protopterus annectens. The sequence goes on along the minus strand of NC_056729.1, from coordinate 546,554,141 downwards.
TGCTCATAGGTCCTGCAGTACCCTGTTATATCTCTGGAAATTCCAGGCCAATAGAAGTTTTGCATAACACACCTCTTTGTACATTTTATGTCCATGTGACCTGCAAAGGAATATCATTGGCTATGGCTAGAAGTGCCAGACTGTAAGCTCTAGGCACTACCAACTGCTGTACTCTCCCACCTTCTAGTCCTCCCTCAGAGGTCCACTCTCTGTATAGTAACCCTTTGTCCCAGTATAAAGATTCCTCCTACCCTTGAGAATCAAGTGCCTCCCTAGCTACCTGTCTCAGGCCTTGCAATGTAGGGTCTGAGAGCTGAGGCTGTCTCAATTTTTTTCCTTGTAACCCTTCCCAGCTCCCCTTCCACTGGAAGTCTGGCATCCTCTGACAGTGGTGCCTCACTGCCAGCCTGGGTACTACTACTCACCTCTACCTTTGCAGTCACTCTGTCCAAGGGAACATCAGTACCCACAAGCAGCTGTGGCTCACCTTCTGTCTCACTGCTACAGAGCAGATCCCTCTCTGAAGTAACCACCTCAGCAGTCCTGGCTGCAAGTATGCAGTCTGTCTGGGTCTCCCCAGGCTACCAGACTTACATGCCTGTCTTCAAGCCTGACTGCATTTAACTGCATAAGTACATGGTACTGCCTCATCCAAATCCTTCCCTCTCAGGACATCTGCAGGATGGTAGTTCAATACCCCAGCTGTCTCAAGACAACCTACTATTGGCATTTTGTCATTCCCACTTACTGGCTCTTTCAACTTTTGTTCCCCACCTTGCATCCGTGGGCATCTGTATGCCACATGGCCCCACTGGTTGCATTCAAAACATTTAATCCTAGCTCCTGGAAGTATATCTGGACTAGTGGCTTCCCCTGCTACTGGCGGATTCTGTTGGGGCAGTCTGTGCTGCCCACCATGGGTTCCTTTAGTCCCATGAGCAGTACTGGGGGTCCCTTTCCTGTGCAGGGCTGCCCTGTTTGCTAGGTATAGGTCTCCCTTCTTCCCCAACTCCTCTGAAGTAGCACTTTGTTTATCAGCTAACCAGATCCTCATGTCCTCAGGCAAAGTAATAAGGGCTTATTCCCTTACCAAAAGGTCTGCCAGCCCTTCAAAAGTGGTGACCTGACATCCACTCACCCAACTATGAAAATAAGTGCTCAGTTCAACAACATATTCACATACATTTTCATCTGCCTTGCATCTATGCTCACAAAACTTTTTCCTATACATTTCAGGTGTTAGCTTAAAACATTCTAATAAATGTCTTTTTACAGCAGTATAATCAAAACAGTCAGTGTCATGCATTTTTTCTAATGAAGTTACAGCTTTACCATGGAGTAAGGGGGTCAGGAACCGTACCCAGAGCCTTTGATCAACTTCATACTGTTTACATACATGCTCAAACATATGACTGAAGCTATCAAAATTATCCTCCTCTTTAAACTGTGGAAGAAATGTACTGACCTTTTCTGCTTCTGGGGTCTGGTTACTCTCTTCCCCATTACCTTCATCACTCTGGTGAAGAGTCAGCATTTCTGTCTCATGCTTTCTCTGCCGTTCCTGTTCTTCAGCTTCTAGGCTCCTAATTCTCTCAGCTGCTTCTAGTTCCATACGCCTGGCCTCCAACTCAAGCCTCTTCAGCTCCAGCTGGATTTTTAAGTCCACTGCAGAAAGGTTGAGCTGTCCATTCTCCGAGGATATTGTGTCTCCACTGTCAGTCTAATTGTCCTCCAGGCTGCTGTTTTCTGATGCAGCTGTAACCAAGGCTGCAATCAGGTCTGCCTTAGTCAGGTTTCCATGCACCAGCCCCCTAGCCTGGCACATCTCCGCCAGCTGGCTCCTTGTCAGATTTCCATACTCCTATGCTGACATGCTGCCTGCTCACCCTGACTAACACTAAGCTAACAAAAGAAATAAAACAATTGTGATCTGAACTCTGAGTATACACTGCATGACTGTTTTAGAGTACAAAACACTTTTAAAGATCACTGTACATAAGCTACAGGAATTCGCTCTACCCACACCACTACAAGCCAATTAGTGTGTGAAGTAGATCCCACCACTGCCACCACATGTGATGGCTGTGCCCTGGCCAGCAATCAAGGAGCCTCAATCCTAACCATTAACACCAGGGAGGTCATCTCCAAGAAGAGGAAAGGATAACTAATACACACAGTAAAGTACAATTTCCCTTAAGTGCACACAGAGATCACAGTCAGTCTGGGGCTGGTTGCTCCTTTGCTCACCAGGTCTCCAATAAGACTCCCCACTGGCACAGCTATAGGGTCCAGGTCTCAGCCTAACTGGGAAAGCTAAAACCTCCAGTACCCTCTCTGTCCAGCCAGTGCTTCATGTCTCTGCCCAGGTAGCTGATACATATACACAGACACACACACTTTGAGAAGAGGTTATACAACCACACAGACTTTCCTGGAAAAAGGCTGGTGCAGGTTCTCCAGCTGTGCCCCTATTACCCAGACCATACCGTAGTAATTCCTGCCACCACCCAGTTAATTATCAGCTACTAAAAGGTCCTTAAAAGGGTGCCCAATTATTAATGTGCAATATTATAATCCAATGGTAGCATAACTAATCAGTCTCAAGGCTTATTGGAAGGGTGTATTACAATAAACTCAATAAATATATAATGTACTCTGAATCATACTTTATCTCTACATAAACCAGCCACAGGTAGAAGGTTTTAAAAATATTTAATAATAAATAATTAAAACACAAGACAAAATTACTACACCACAGAGATATGTAAGAGTTCAGAGATCACATAGAAACTTAAAATAATACAGTAGTAAAGGTCTGATTTCAAAGAAAAATACCTAATTAATCTTTACTAGCTTTAATTATTCCTACAAGAAATCACAGTGCTAAAACTTACATATGAGCATAAGGCAAAGTGCTGAGTTAGATGTCCAAAGTCAAAATGCTCTCAGACTCTCACTGAACAATAGTTTTTAAACACTAACTAACACCTCTGCTGAGGCCCTCCCAAATTACATCATTTTGACACTTAGGTTTTCTTAGGCCACAAACTGCATTATTTAGCAAGCTAACACCTGCTCAATAAACTACAACAATACAAGGCATTTCACATATATACTCTAGCAGAAACCAAAGCAGTAAAGCACCATCCACATGCAAATTCTGGTCATAAACTTTAGCCTTAAAACAATGGGCATGAAACTTTCATCCAGACATACTTGGAACCAACTTGTAAAACATTAAAGAGATTCATAAGATCTTTTCAACTTTAAAAAACACTTTGGAAATAACTGGCTTGGTTTTCTTTACAGCAGATGGCAATGTTGCAACAGTCTTGAAGTTCACATTTTACAGTGTTTTCTTACATTTAAAAGCACAAGCCTGTATTTTACATTTATTTATACAGTTGGTAGAATTATGTATCAAATTCTATTTGACTAGGCTGGCAGCCTTCATCTGTCTTTGTCCAATCTTCACAATCAGTTTCAAGAAGACCCATACCTCCTTCAAAACAGGAATATATAGCCTTGGTATACACTGATTTTTAAATATCATTTGATGAGCATGAAGCATCCTTCTTGTCTTCCTATCCAACCAATTCAATGGTGCCAGTCAATCACTCCAAAACTGTAAGTTAGGACAGGAAGAGCAATTTGGTTTATAGTGTGGACTTTGTTTTGTATGATAAAATTTAAAAACTTTAATCTTTCTACACTTGCCCTAATTCTATCTAATGCATTTGTTTATTTATATTTAGTTTAACTTTTACCTGAATGTTTATAGTCAATATTTTTAATGCCATTTTACTTTTCTCCTTTTACCAATGTTACCATAGTACTGTTACCTTATATGACTTTATTTCACGTGTTTCCTTTTTTATATTGTTATTGCTTATGCTTGGAGCTTTTCTCCCCGGGCCTCTACTGAAAATGGACATGTATCCAGTTAGACTAGCCCGGTCAACAAATGTAAAATAAATAAAATAAATAAATGTCAATGTCGTTTTCAGTATTAATTTTAGTCTTCTAAAAATTTCCTTACTAAGTTTTATTTGCATTTGTTCATGTTTTATTGTTGATCCTTCATCAGTCATATACTCTGTCTTGCTCAAGTTCTTTTATATCACATTCCTATCCCAGACTGATGTTTTGTTGGTGCTGCAGCTTTCCCACTTTAAAGGTTGCTTTTGCACATGTATGAAGTCCAAATGACATTCACATATCATCTAAAATTTTTTGACCACTTTCAGTTGTGCTTTCAGTTCCTCATCTGAAGAACTATACAGTTTTAAATCATCTGCAAAAAGAAGATGAGAAGTCTTTAAGCTTTGTTGTTTTTTGGGAGCTAAATTGTTGCCATGACTTAAACTGTTAAGTAAACAGCTTAATGAGTTAAGGGAAGACAAAAGAGCAGTGATAACAAAGAGTCACCCTGGAATATCCCCCCTTTGCATTTTTATCCCTGGAACAAAAATTTGTCCTTTATCATGGCTTAACTGTAAAGTGGTTTGCCACTGTTTCACGGTCTCTGTAATGTAATCAATCAGTATTGGGTGTATTTTATACATTTTTAAGGACTCTTTTATCCATGAATGTGGGATTCTATCAAATGCTTTTTTTGTAGTCTATCCATGCCAAACTTAGATTCATCCCATTTTTATGGTTCTCCATTATGTCTATTTAACAACAAATGATCCTTTGTTCCATATAGCTTTCTTTTGTAACCCTTTTGTTCAATTGCCATGACTGAGTTTTCTTCTAAATGACTATAAACTCTATTGGCATCAGTTGTAGTATATATTTTATGCATCATTGGAAGGTAAGTTATTGGTCTACAGTTTTTAGGATAGCTTGCAGGTTCAATCTTAAGTAGGAGTATTGTTTTTTTTCTGTTGTTAACCAGGATCGTGTCTTTTTAGGGTACGCATATAAATAGTTCTTACTCATGGCTAAATCTTCATGTAAATATGTTAATACTTTTAGCCAGAAGTTAGGTATTACACCAGGGCCTGGGGTTTTCCAATTAGGAGTTTTTCTTAACTTTGTTTCAATCTCTCTGGCCATTACTTCATCCCATTTCATATCTTGAAGATTTGAACTTCTTTATTTTACTTCTTCTATCCATTTAGCTTCTTTGTTATGTTCCACAGGATCTTCATAGATATTTCTCCAAAATACATCGGTTTCTACTTTCTTGGCTGTGTTTCATTTTCTTTTGTTTTGTTTCTCAATCCTCCATATAACATTTTTGGGTTATCAACAGATTGCTTATTTTGTATGTTTACTTTATATTTTTATCTACATATCTTAACTTTTTCTGCCTGTGCTGATATATTTAGTTTATTATTTACAATAGTACATGATAGATCCTGATCTCTTCTGTTACTGTGCATTACCTTTTATCACATCTATCTTTTTTAAGCATTTTTGTTGATCTGTTCCCTCTTCTATAAGATTCTAATGACACTTCTTGTCTTAATTCCTTTATAGTTTTCTCTATTCAATCCGTCCATGATAGCATTTGATTTCTCCCCTTCCTTTCCCTTATTGCCTTGTGTCTTTGTGGTAAGACTTTATCTGTTATTAACTTAGCTGCACAGTAGCATATCCAATTTACTTCTGTTATATCTCATGAATCTCTTTGACCAGTCCTAAATACTGTGTTCATTTGTTTTAACAAACTTCTGAATTTTGGGGGTTTATTGAATTTCTGTAGTCTATTTCTTTCATTGATCTTAATATGCCTGTCTATCTCTGTTATATCAAGCAGCTCTTCTCTTAGATCATCGCCTTCTAAATTGAGGGCACATTCTTTGTTCTCCATTTCCTGTGGCCATTCTATAGAAAGTTCAAGAGCATCTTCCTGTGCCACATTCTCTTCAGTTTCATTCTGTGTTGTCTGTTGCTGCTTCATATGGGAACTCACTGGCCTATCACTCCACAGCATTGATTGTGTCAGAGTTGCCACAGTTTCCTGTTTCTTCCCTTGCTGTGAACTCCAGCTGAAATTTTGTATGGGTTTCCTATGGAAGGATCTAAAGTATCTTCATATGGCAACTGATCAGATGTTTCCTGCTCCACTGGTTTCTCCTTATAGGTTCATAGGTAGGTACTAGGCTATTGGCCCAAGGGCCTAAGTAAGCCTAGCCAACAAGGTTCCCTGGCTTACGCCACCAAAGAAAGTTAATTTCCTGTCTCCCTGTTGAGCAAAGTCACAGAAGTGATCCCCAGGGTGTTTTTCCTATTTCCCATCCACTCATCAAGATTTTTCTTGAAGAGTGCTAATGAGGAACTTTGCTTGACATAGATGGGTAGCTTGCTCCAGAGTATAGGAAGTCTCTGGCTCAGGAATCTATCCCTCCAGCATGTCCTGTTTATTGTGGTGACAAGGTTTAGGTCTCTAGAGCGTGTAGCTTGGAGGGATTGGGATTTCTTTAGGTGTAGCATGTCCAACAGCTCTGGGTTTAACATAGCTTTATATGTTAGGCAGAGATCTCCTCGGAGTAGGCAATATGCTACAGAGTAAAGCTGGAGTTTTTTTAGATGGTCAGTGTAGGGCATCTGTTTGAGGCCAGTAATCCTCTTTGTGAGTTACTTCGGTGGCCTTTGCAGCCGCTGCAGATGTCTTCTGAGGTACATTCCAGGGGCATTGTACTCTATAATGACTCTAATGAGTGTCGGGTAGAGGGGAACAATGACCTCTTTTTCCTGGATGAGAACCCTTTTGTGATGAAGTGTGCCACATAGAAAGATTTCCTGACTATTGTGGCAATATGATTATCAAAGGAGAGACTACTGTCCACCTGGGTCCCAAGGTCTCTTATTACACATTCTGCATTAAGAAGACTGACATTTATGTGGTAGTTCATGGGTACAGAGTTTTTACCAAAGGGGATGACAATGTACATTTTGGCTTGAGCTTGAGGCCATGCCTCTGACACCAGGCATCTGTCTCAGTGAGGCCCTTCTGTAGGATGCCCACATCATTTGGGGACTCGACTATGGCTCCTAGTTTGCAGTCATCTGTGAACTTCATTAGCCAGAGGCCTTCTGTGTTAGCCTGTACTTCAGAGAAGTTGATACCAAACAGGAGAGGTCCCAGGACTGAACCCTGTGGTACTCCACTTGTCACTGGCTTGAAGTCAGATTTGGAGTCTGCAACTTTTACAGTGTGGGTTCTGTCAGTGAGCCAGTTGGCAACCCATCTTGTGATGTAGGGATTTATACCTAGTTTAGTGAGTTTAGCTATAATTCCAGAATGGGTAATGGTGTCGAAAGCCTTGGCGAGGTCAAGATAGGCTGTGTGTACCACCTTACCCTCGTATACGGCTTTGGTGACTGCCTCAAAGAAGTTGATCAGGTTCAGAAGGCATGATCTGCCTTTCACAAACCCAAACTGGGTGGGATCTAGAGTTTGGAGGTTACCAATGTCTGTGTTTAGGAGTTCCATGATGATACTTGCCATGGCCTTGCAGACCTGGCTCGTCAGGCTAATAGGGCGATAGTTCCCAGGATCAGTTGTGGCTCCCCCTTTGTGAAGTGGGATAACTGTTGCTGTGTGCCATTCAGTGGGCACAAAGCCTGATGTGAGACTATGATTGAACATGGTGTTTAGGTGGGCAGCAAGTTCATTCTGAAGTTCATGTAAAACTCAGCCTGGGATGTTGTCCGGTCCCATGGATGCTGTGTTTTTGGTTTGAGAGTGTGCAGCTTTTACCTGCATAGATGTGATTACAGGGACTCTGCATTGTTCCTGTATACATATAGGCCCTTTAGGGGGTGAAAGGGGGGTAAAGTTAGCACTGAACCTATCTGCCAGGATGTTGGCAATATCAGTTGGTTCTGGAATTTTCATGCAGTTGTGCTGTAAGTCAGAGCAGATCTGGGTGTTGTCATTGAGATTATTGGCATAGCTATAGAATGCTTTGTGTTTGCCCTTAAAATGAGTGGTGATTTTGTTTTCGTAGCTAGCTTTGGAGGATCTTATAAAAGATCTCAGCTTCTTACTGAGGCTGACCAGGGAGCTCCTCCACTCATGGGATTTTACTCTTTTTTGCAACAGTTTCTTCCTTCTGTTGTAGAGTTTGTTTATGGCAGAGGACCACCAGATTGGCTTCCTTTTTTTGGAGGAGAGTGTATTGGTTCTGTTTGGGATAGCATGATCCATGCACTCGTGTAAATGCTTATAGAGTGCATTTGTGTAGGATTCAGCAGTCATAACTGTATTGTCCATCTCCATGGGTGTCATGAAGTTCGCCACTTCTGTTTAATTTGGAGATCCACTGTTCTATCCTGCTGTGATGCTATCAGAGTTAGATTTTTTATACTAACTCTGTCACTTTGCAGGTAATCCATAACTTCAGTTTTGATTTCTTTAACTTCACCATTGCTAATCCTCTTTTCTTCTTTTCCTTTTTTTTCCTTTTCCTCCTTGTTTTTGTATTTCTTATCTTGTATGATTTTTCATAACCAGATGCCTTTGCCTGTATTTCTCTTCAGATATCTTTGGTGCTGCTCTTTTTGTATTGATTAGTTTTGCTTTCTCTTTTGCATAAATATTAAACCATATTAAATCTCTTTTCCTTTCCCATGTCCATATTTCTCCTTCAGATGTCTCCTGATCTTCCTGTTTCTCCTTACTTGGGGACTCGTTGTTCCATCATGCTGTAATATAACCTGTGTTAGACTTTCTACACTAATTCCTTCACTTAGAAGGTATTCCATAACTTCAACTTCTATTTTTTAACTTCTACTTTAATAATCTTCTGTTCTACATTCCCTCTTTGTGATCTTATTTTTTGAATTATGAAATTTTCCATATCTGGATGCCTTTGCCTGTATTTTTCTTTGAATATCTTTTGGGCTGCTTTTTTGTATTGATTAATTTGGCGTTCTCCTTTGCATAAATATTGCACCATATCAGATCTATCTTTCTTTCCCATGTCCATATTTCTTTTTTTATATCTTTCAAAAATCTCTATTTTTTGTTCTTTATAGCTTCACACTTCCTCAGTCATTTCTTTTTACAAAACAGACCAATGTTTTTTGGTCTATATATTGTTTTTCATAAATCTGTTGTATTTATGAGCACAGATTTTTATTTTAAGCTTCTGTCAGTTTTTCTTGTGCAAGTATTTTCTTTCCTCTAATTTCTCTCTTAAGCCTTTTATATACCTTCTGTCTGGGAATTTGGGGCTTCTTGTATTGCCCCAGAAGTGAAAACCCATCTATCTGTGTAGGTATGCTGTAAATGCCAGTACTCAATGCACATTCCACAGGAGTATGCACAGCATGACATGCCCCGAATAAACATTTCAATGCCATCAATCACAACCTGCGATGATATCTAATTGTCCATCACCATGTCAGTCATTCATTACAGTATTAGGACCAACAATGCTAACAGGCAATGATATCAGATCTTGAACACATGAGCATCTGACAGCAGACAATATCTGGATATTCCCAAGGATGAATGCAGAATGGTAGAAATCACAATACAAGTGTGATATATGTAGTTATGTAAAGGCATTACATCATGTTATTTCTGCAAGGGTTATGTGTGCTTGTAATTGCAGTAATACATCAACAAAAGACATCATGTTTTCTCATTCGTCTATGCTGAAGGACAACACTTTTCACATATGTTATGTAAGGAACAGGGAAACCAATGTAATTTCTCTGAATAAAAGCAGCAGTATGTGAAAAATTGTCACAGCTCTCAGTAAAATGGATCAACATCTATATGTGTACAAAGTCTGTGTGTAAGACAACAGTTTTAGTGACATGTACAGTTACAATAACACTGGCACAATGTACTCTTTGCAGTAATGGATGGATTTCAAATAATTACCTAAGATCACAACCTTAACATCATTAGCTGAAGCACAAGCTACATACGACCATATTGGAATACAGTTGAGATAATGCATAGTTAAATGGATGACATCAGCACAGTTTATAAGCTGCTGTTTATTCTACAATGTCTTTGAAGTGTAAATTAACACTGTACTTCTACACATCATATATGTTTGGAGAATGGTACGCATGTTATGATGGTGAGGGACGTACCCACAGCTGGAATCCAGCATCATCCATATGTAGTAACACAAAGTGCAAAGTGCACAAAGTCATTCAACACAGGAGAATTCACACTCCAAATGTGACATAGAGCAGGCATGTTAGCTGTATGTAATCATTGTGTGGACAAAATGTTATTTTCCCCTGGTGATAGTGGGATTTGCTAGTGTCACAGAATGTCACTGTAATTCTATCCCATAATTTGAGGGCTAATAAAGGTGGTTCTGAGGTGGCCAATGGTATATGATAGTAATAACTGTTGCACTATTGAAGCAGTGATGGAATCGAACCACCCAGCTATTCACTTACATCAGCTATACCTCACATTATCAGCAGCCATCACCACAGGAGAATACTGGATACCCTTGAGACATATAGCATCTATGAAGGGATGACATCAGCAGTGTATTGCCAAGGAGATTCATCTGGTAAAATTAATTTTGCAGCCAGTCAGGGCTTGTAAAAGTTGCCACTATATATGTGTAAAAAAGAACAATCGAACTGAGAACAGTCCACCAAGTAAGAAAATAGTGAGCACAACCTCCTGTCTCAAGTAGAAAATGCACCAGCACGACACCAACAGTTCAGGAAACAGTAGATTTAATCCAGTTTAATAAAAACACAATAGCGGTTAAGCGCTTTCATCCACCAGGGACTTCTTCAGAACAATGAATAAAAAATGCTGATCCCTTAAATACAATTAAAAAATACATCACATGTCATTCATAATTCATTCATAATTGAAATTTTAAAGTGCTAGTGCCTGAAAACCAGTGCATAAAAACAACCTTACATCAATACATAAGATATGTTATTCAAACAACTGTTTGTTTATTTACGATTATCTAAAACAGGTTTGATGGAGATGTGTTCGTTTATACCAGGGTATGTGGAGGCATTTAATTTAACCTGCCACCTCACCTCTTTCTCACTCACTACCTTTTTAACATCCCCACCCCTAACATTGGGTCTAACAACCTCTAAAATACCGAATGTAAAATTAGAACACTCCTTGCTGGCTTTTAAATGCTTCCATAGAGCATTCTTTTCATCCTGTTTCCTTATACTGTATTGATGATCGTAAATCCTATTACGAAAACATCTGGTGGTTTTCCCTACGTAAAAACAGGGACAGTGGGTGCACACAGCTAAGTAAATCAAGTTGGTAGTTCTACAATTCCCTTTTTGAAAATAAACTTTGGTGTTGTTAAAATTCTCTAGAGTGACTTCATGCACTGCCGTAATATATTGACACTGTGAACACGTGCCACACTTTGTTGTTCCTCTCCTATTGTCAGTCTTGGTCTGTTTGTTCTCTAACAAAAACTTCAAATTCAGACCATTCCTATATACAAACTGGGGTTCACTCCCCACTATTTCCCATATCCTTTTATCAGTTTTGAATACCTTCCAGTTACTCTGAATAATATTTTTTATGTGTTTACTATGGTGCCCATATTGTAATATACAAGCTTTTCCAAAGTTATTCTTCATTCCTGTGTCTCTCTTGGGAATAGGTTTGTTAGTCAATGAGCCCCCTCCCAGCAATGGGGTATACCTAATACACCATTGTTGTCGAACATAAGTCCGTAAATCATTAATCATGCTCTCAGGATATCCCCTTTCCTGAAAAAATGTACCAATTTTCACCAATTCCATATCCAAATCCCTAATATCAGACGTCATCCTCGCAGCTCGAATAAACTGCCCTTTTACTATACTCCTCTTTTGGGCCCATGGATGAGTACTGTTAAAATGTAGATAGGAATTGCTGAAAGTGGGTTTCCTAAAAATATTGGACTTAAATTTACCTTCGTCCAGTGTGACCAACACATCAAGATATGAAATACTTTTGTTATCCATATTAATGGTAAATTTTAAGTACTCGCTGCAGGAATTAATATAACTAAAAAATTCATCTAACTCATCCTTATTCCCTTTCCACACAAGAAAAATATCATCTAGAAACCGATAATAACACCCAATATGGTCCATCCATTTGGAACCAAAAATAAATTCCTTCTCCCAATTGAACAGAACAAGATTTGCATAAATAGGGGCACAGGCTGCCCCCATCGCTACCCCTTTAGATTGTCTAAAATACTTCCCCTCATAATAGATGTAATTATGGGTTAATACTACCTCCATGAAATCTAGGCTCAAAAGTGTCCTCTCCCAGGTGACCTGACCTATCTCCTGTATACTATCCTGGAACCTTCTCAACCCTTCCTCATGGGGTATACTTGAGAAAAGGTCCACAACATCTATGGTTACCAACCATACAGCCCCCTGGGAAATTTGTGGTACCAACCTACCCAAGAAGTCCCAAGAGTCAGAGACCAAATGGGTGATACTTCCCAGGCTCGATTTTAACCATTGGTCGACAACTTTCCCAAATTGGAACGTTTTAGAATAACTCCCAGAAATTATTGGTCTAAATGGTGGATCAACCAAGTCCTTGTGGACCTTAGGAATACCAACAATAGTGCCAATAATAGGATGTTCCACTTTCAAAAATTTGCCCAGATCAACATCAATACTCCCTTCTAATATTAGGTCATTAACCAAAGAGTCCACTTTACCATAACCTCGATTCACTTCATTGAGGGAAGATACCTCATATTTTCCTGAGTTCAATAATATACTATTCATTTTATCAATGTATAATTGCGATGGGTATATAACTGCCCCACCCCCCTTGTCCGGTTTCATAATCCGGATGTTGGTATTCTCTTGTAACCTTCTTAACACTAAATGTTCCATCTTGGAAAGATTGTGTTCCAAATTGATGTTATAAGGACCATTACGTTTGGTAAGCTTGTATATTTCACCCACCACAAGTTTCTCGAAGGTGTCAAGTAAAGTATTTAAGGGGGGGGTGTATGAACTCCTGACCCTAAATTCCTTGTCATTAATAAGTTTAGACCCTCCATACTTAACACTGAGGTTGAGTTTTCTTATGTACTTTTTAACATCTATAATGTTCTCAACTACATTCATCCTACTGTGTGGGATGAATTTCATCCCTTTCGATAACAAGGTAAAGTGATCTTTTGTAATTACCTCATCCATGTAGTTGTAAATGTTGAAATTGTCATAAGAGCTAACCACTTCATTTATCCTTGTTACTTCGTTGTCTATACCATTAACACACTTAGTACCTACAGTTGCATGGTGGGGGTCTACCTCGTCGCTCTCCCCCCCATCAAATCCCCCTTTGCACCATGATGGTTCCTCACATTTTCGTCCCAGTCCTGATCCCCCCATAAAAAATCTTGAACTAAGGGTTTATTCCTATAATGGTTGTGTGTGTACTCAGCTCTATTATCGCCCATTCCTCTATAAACCTGTCTATGATAGTCCGTACCCTGTGTCTTCTTAGTTTTAAATTTACTATTTTTGTTATTATAATTATTACTTTTATTATAATTATTGTCCACCTTGTCCCATCTATACGCCTCTCCTTTCTTGTACTGCTCTAAATCCCTTTTGAGTTTGTTACATTTTCGTTCAAACTGCTTAACCAACATCCCAGACACCCAACTGAATTGGGAATCAAAAAGCGTCTCAAATTCACTAAACAGTAAATCTGTCGTAATACATTTATTTAATTCCTCTAGCTCATGTAACAAATTGCATATCCGGCTGTCGTTAGATTCAATAATAAACCGCATAAATGAGAACCCAAACCCATCAAAAAGTTTGTTACATTCATTAATATGATTGTCGTCCAAGACAATCCCCATGGGTACTTTAAAAAACCTTAAACCCATGGGCACAACCCCCTTGTCCAAACAATGTTTTAAATAATTATTGTCCAGCTGAATACTTTTTAAAGTTTTGAGTTTGTTGCCGAACATAACAATAGTATTTTTAAGGTTAAGAACGCTGTGGTCTAAAAAGTCAGCGTTTCGACCAGGGCATTCAGTACAGTCAGAATTAAAATCAAATTGTCCCTCTAAGAAAGTATTAAGGTTTGTGCCCCTTTTGTCCATTACATCCCTAGACGGGACATGCTGTTTGAAATTACCTCCAGGTCGCTCGCTAGCTGTGAAGGCGTAAGTTTTCTTTGGTACAGTGCGCTTTGGTCTAGCCCCCGAAATGTTATAGTCACCCTCCGATCCACACTTGCTGCTGGCGAAAGCTGTCTTGTTAAGTACACCACCCAACAACCGGGATCCATTAGAGGTAGGTCGCTCATCCGCTTCTTCATTCAACCGAACATCCGAAACGTCATCCAAAGCGCCATCCTGAATGCCATTACGTCTTCTGCTACGTGCCAAGCCCACACCTTCAATCGGGACCGACATAGTGCTAGGTTGAGTCATAAGTTCAATAAGACGGGTGAGTTCACCCCTCATAATAGCCATTTCGGACTGTAATCCCCTGATTTCTTCACGCCTAGGGGAAAATATAGATGGAAGTTCGTCCAAAGAATCCATGCTCTGATCCGACAAAATAAAAAAGAACAATCGAACTGAGAACAGTCCACCAAGTAAGAAAATAGTGAGCACAACCTCCTGTCTCAAGTAGAAAATGCACCAGCACGACACCAACAGTTCAGGAAACAGTAGATTTAATCCAGTTTAATAAAAACACAATAGCGGTTAAGCGCTTTCATCCACCAGGGACTTCTTCACAACAATGAATAAAAAATGTTGATCCCTTAAATACAATTAAAAAATACATCACATGTCATTCATAATTCATTCATAATTGAAATTTTAAAGTGCTAGTGCCTGAAAACCAGTGCATAAAAAACAACCTTCCATCAATACATAAGATATGTTATTCAAACAACTGTTTGTTTATTTACGATTATCTAAAACAGGTTTGATGGAGATGTGTTCGTTTATACCAGGGTATGTGGAGGCATTTAATTTAACCTGCCACCTCACCTCTTTCTCACTCACTACCTTTTTAACATCCCCACCCCTAACATTGGGTCTAACAACCTCTAAAATACCGAATGTAAAATTAGAACACTCCTTGCTGGCTTTTAAATGCTTCCATAGAGCATTCTTTTCATCCTGTTTCCTT
Source organism: Protopterus annectens (assembly GCF_019279795.1). Lineage (NCBI taxonomy): Eukaryota > Metazoa > Chordata > Ceratodontiformes > Protopteridae > Protopterus > Protopterus annectens. The sequence continues at coordinate 546,539,024 of NC_056729.1, read as the reverse complement.
ATACTGTATTGATGATCGTAAATCCTATTACGAAAACATCTGGTGGTTTTCCCTACGTAAAAACAGGGACAGTGGGTGCACACAGCTAAGTAAATCAAGTTGGTAGTTCTACACTTCCCCTTTTGAAAATAAACTTTGGTGTTGTTAAAATTCTCTAGAGTGACTTCATGCACTGCCGTAATATATTGACACTGTGAACACGTGCCACACTTTGTTGTTCCTCTCCTATTGTCAGTCTTGGTCTGTTTGTTCTCTAACAAAAACTTCAAATTCAGACCATTCCTATATACAAACTGGGGTTCACTCCCCACTATTTCCCATATCCTTTTATCAGTTTTGAATACCTTCCAGTTACTCTGAATAATATTTTTTATGTGTTTACTATGGTGCCCATATTGTAATATACAAGCTTTTCCAAAGTTATTCTTCATTCCTGTGTCTCTCTTGGGAATAGGTTTGTTAGTCAATGAGCCCCCTCCCAACAATGGGGTATACCTAATACCCCATTGTTGTCGAACATAAGTCCGTAAATCATTAATCATGCTCTCAGGATATCCCCTTTCCTGAAAAAATGTACCAATTTTCACCAATTCCATATCCAAATCCCTAATATCAGACGTCATCCTCGCAGCTCGAATAAACTGCCCTTTTACTATACTCCTCTTTTGGGCCCATGGATGAGTACTGTTAAAATGTAGATAGGAATTGCTGAAAGTGGGTTTCCTAAAAATATTGGACTTAAATTTACCTTCGTCCAGTGTGACCAACACATCAAGATATGAAATACTTTTGTTATCCATATTAAAGGTAAATTTTAAGTACTCGCTGCAGGAATTAATATAACTAAAAAATTCATCTAACTCATCCTTATTCCCTTTCCACACAAGAAAAATATCATCTAGAAACCGATAATAACACCCAATATGGTCCATCCATTTGGAACCAAAAATAAATTCCTTCTCCCAATTGAACAGAACAAGATTTGCATAAATAGAGCAGGCTGCCCCATCGCTACCCCTTTAGATTGTCTAAAATACTTCCCCTCATAATAGATGTAATTATGGGTTAATACTACCTCCATGAAATCTAGGATCAAAAGTGTCCTCTCCCAGGTGACCTGACCTATCTCCTGTATACTATCCTGGAACCTTCTCAACCCTTCCTCATGGGGTATACTTGAGAAAAGGTCCACAACATCTATGGTTACCAACCATACAGCCCCCTGGGAAATTTGTGGTACCAACCTACCCAAGAAGTCCCAAGAGTCAGAGACCAAATGGGTGATACTTCCCAGGCTCGATTTTAACCATTGGTCGACAACCTTCCCAAATTGGAACGTTTTAGAATAACTCCCAGAAATTATTGGTCTAAATGGTGGATCAACCAAGTCCTTGTGGACCTTAGGAATACCAACAATAGTGCCAATAATAGGAATTTATTTTTGGTTCCAAATGGATGGACCATATTGGGTGTTATCGGTTTCTAGATGATATTTTTCTTGTGTGGAAAGGGAATAAGGATGAGTTAGATGAATTTTTTAGTTATATTAATTCCTGCAGCGAGTACTTAAAATTTACCATTAATATGGATAACAAAAGTATTTCATATCTTGATGTGTTGGTCACACTGGACGAAGGTAAATTTAAGTCCAATATTTTTAGGAAACCCACTTTCAGCAATTCCTATCTACATTTTAACAGTACTCATCCATGGGCCCAAAAGAGGAGTATAGTAAAAGGGCAGTTTATTCGAGCTGCGAGGATGACGTCTGATATTAGGGATTTGGATATGGAATTGGTGAAAATTGGTACATTTTTTCAGGAAAGGGGATATCCTGAGAGCATGATTAATGATTTACGGACTTATGTTCGACAACAATGGGGTATTAGGTATACCCCATTGCTGGGAGGGGGCTCATTGACTAACAAACCTATTCCCAAGAGAGACACAGGAATGAAGAATAACTTTGGAAAAGCTTGTATATTACAATATGGGCACCATAGTAAACACATAAAAAATATTATTCAGAGTAACTGGAATGTATTCAAAACTGATAAAAGGATATGGGAAATAGTGGGGAGTGAACCCCAGTTTGTATATAGGAATGGTCTGAATTTGAAGTTTTTGTTAGAGAACAAACAGACCAAGACTGACAATAGGAGAGGAACAACAAAGTGTGGCACGTGTTCACAGTGTCAATATATTACGGCAGTGCATGAAGTCACTCTAGAGAATTTTAACAACACCAAAGTTTATTTTCAAAAGGGGAATTGTAGAACTACCAACTTGATTTACTTAGCTGTGTGCACCCACTGTCCCTGTTTTTACGTAGGGAAAACCACCAGATGTTTTTGTAATAGGATTTACGATCATCAATACAGTATAAGGAAACAGGATGAAAAGAATGCTCTATGGAAGTATTTAAAAGCCAGCAAGGAGTGTTCTAATTTTACATTCGGTATTTTAGAGGTTGTTAGACCCAATGTTAGGGGTGGGGATGTTAAAAAGGTAGTGAGTGAGAAAGAGGTGAGGTGGCAGGTTAAATTAAATGCCTCCACATACCCTGGTATAAACGAACACATCTCCATCAAACCTGTTTTAGATAATCGTAAATAAACAAACAGTTGTTTGAATAACATATCTTATGTATTGATGTAAGGTTGTTTTTATGCACTGGTTTTCAGGCACTAGCGCTTTAAAATTTCAATTATGAATGAATTATGAATGACATGTGATGTATTTTTTAATTGTATTTAAGGGATCAGCATTTTTTATTCATTGTTCTGAAGAAGTCCCTGGTGGATGAAAGCGCTTAACCGCTATTGTGTTTTTATTAAACTGGATTAAATCTACTGTTTCCTGAACTGTTGGTGTCGTGCTGGTGCATTTTCTACTTGAGACAGGAGGTTGTGCTCACTATTTTCTCACTATATATGTGTATAAAACAATCACGACTGCAGTGGCAGTCAAATTTGCAGAAGTTAAGCACTGCTGTATTTGAACATCTTACTTAGCTATTTACAAATTATTAAGAATAGTGTCAATCACATGAGGGCACCAAAGAAGATGTCTGACATTCAAATAGCTTCAGTTCACTTGCAAAACAATGACATCATCATTGTGTTGAATGAGGGGTGTAGGCAGGTATTATAATATTGTAACAATGTTCTCTTACTGATACCACACACATAAACCAGACATTTAAAGAATGGAAACATTCACTCCCCCCCACTTAATAAATATTTGCATCACTTCCCCGCTAAAAACATTAGCTGGCTATCTTTCAACCCATGACACTGTTATTTCAAGTGTTAAAGTACAAATATATGGACATAAGTATTGCCTAACTCTAAACAACCAGAAACATGCATACAATGCAGGATGTTTCTGTAAAAGGTGGTATAAGAGAGCTGTGTACATGTGTAAATACATGCTCTGCAGGGGAAATCAAGACAGCAACAAACATTACATGAACATACAGGTTTTCCAAGATGGGAATTGAATCTCCTATGTATCGAGTTTGCACAATCTAAAGAGCACTGCAACATGCACAAGTGCCACAGCCGAAGTCTGACTCTCATGGGAGAGATTGCACTTTTATCAGGATGACCTCATCAGTGCATGTCAGAGAGGATGTTACTGTAAAATTATGGTTAAGGGAGCTGTGAGAACAGTTAAATGTATTACTCTCAGGGGAAGTGGATATACCACCAAGAAGTCCACAAAGTCTCACACACACTTATACATTTACAAATGTCCCATGTTGGGTATTTAACTGTCTATCTATTTAGGTTAGACTATCTAGAGCTCAATTGACTAGTCACATGTGCCACAGCAGAAGTCAGATTCTTATAGGAGAGATTGCACTTTTGTCAGGATGACCTCATAAGTGTATTTGAAAGAGGATGTTACTGTAAAAATAGAGATAAGGAGCTGTGAGACCATTTAACTGTATTACTCTCAGAGGAAGTAGATTCACTGCTAAGGGATACAGACAGACACACAAACAAGTCTTCCTTGTCAGGTATTGAACCTCCTACCTATCTAGCTTACACAATCTAAAGAGCAATTTACTAGTCGCAAGTGCCACAGTGGAAGATGAACAATTCCTATGTAAAATTGGATATTGGAATATTTGTAAAAAATCAATGCTTGGAACAGATGGTACTGTGCATCACAGGTTGTGCAACACATGCATATATGTGCACTGGACAATGTAACATCACTATGGTTGTCACATGTAATGACACACATTGATACTGCATTGTAGATACTTACCTTACTGTACATTGCAATACTGTGAGGGGCACTGACACTGACATATACCACATAATGAGATGACATACACATAGTTGCATGCTACTAAATTATCAATCAAAAATTCATGTGGAATCATGTCAGGATGATTGCATGCTTGTATTGTCGCATACTTGCACCATGTGCTTTGGCAAGACAAACATCCAAGTTGTACATAGGACAGTGCACTACAGAATGACAGTGATGGAGGTGGTGAGAATAGATTAGCCAATCTGGTAATGTGGTACAACTGTAAACACTGTAGAGCAGACACATTAGTTTACAAAAATTAAACAGATGAATTAACATCATTCCAAACTCAAGATCATCTCTGGGCAACATTAATATAAACATGCACACTTTCTGCAACAGAAAATTATAATTTTTTGATCTACTCTTCTTCTTGTACTGTTTAAGAGCAGTGCCATTAGCTGATTTGCACTGCTGATGCCAAAGTGTAAGCACATGTGTAATCATACCTTGAAGTGTTGAATTTACAACAGTAGTTATCAGTGCTCTTTGTTGCTCTGTGCCAATTCTCATGCAAACACCTTTACAAGATGGCATTTACAATAGTTAGCAGGCAGATTAGTGTAGCAGCAGGATAATGATGTCCTAAGTAAAAGGGTTTAGCCAATATGTACAGAAACATTTTGATGCCCCTGCACTGGCCCAGTAATCACGAAGCCTCAATCCTCACCACTGGCAGCAGCTAGGGGATGTACACACTGGGAGGATGACAAGTACATACACAGTAAAATACAATTTCCCTTAAAAGCACACAGTGACCACAGTCAGTCTGGGGCTGGTTTCTTCCTCTTTCTTCAGATCCCCAATAAGACTCCCCGCTGGCACAGCTATAGGGTTAAGATCGCAGCTAAGGCACCAAGTCAAGACCACCAGCAACCTCTCTGTCCAACCACTGATTTGTGTCCCTGCCCATGTCTCTGACACACACACACACACACTTTGAGATTTTATTTATATATGAGTTCACACATACACTTGGGGAAGGCTGGAACAAGTTTACTAGCTATGCCCCCTTCTGCCCAGACTATAAGGTAGTTTCCACTGTGACCAACCCCTACTTATCAGCTACCATAAGGCCCTTAAAGGGTGTCCAATCCTAATATGTAATGTTACTATTAATCCAAATGGTAGTTTTGACCAAGAGCAAGGCTATTTACTAGTGGCCTGTACAGTGTCACCAAATACATGTTCAGATACTCTAATAGCTTGAATATGTCTCACAAATATCAGCCACAAAGATAGGTTTACATATATTTAATAATAAATAATAAAAGAACAAGACAATACTAGTCCACACACACAGTCACTTCAGAGTTCAAAATCACAGGAAATGTTTTAAAACAACATTGCAAGATAGTCTCAAATAAATACAGAAAACATCTAAACTAATATGTATGATAGTCCTATCTATATCAAAGAGAGATAATATGCCCTAAATCTCACTTACAGAACAAGTGCAGATGATGATGAGTGGATGCTCTTGCTAGGTCTAAGAAAAAATACAAAATGCATAGTCTCTCACTGAGAGAATTCCTAAACTAATATGACATTTTACTGCTGGGTTAGCTTGGGTGACATAAATCTTTGTCACCTGACTTCAGTTCCCAGGGTAAACAGAAACTTAACTGAATTGTAACATCTTTGTGTTAAAAATGCATATCCCTCATAACTATGCAGCTGTTATGAAGTCATAAAACAATAAAACAGTTTTTTACATTTTAAACCTAGTAACTACTTCTCACCAAGACAATAGAAAAAACTTCTAGCTCTAGACATCCTGTCTCTGTCCTGCATTGAAACTAACTTTTATAGCACATTGTAAAGCACTTAATTTCAGCTTATTTTCTTGAAGTTTTGTAAGTTAATCTTCTCTGTTCCAGCAAGGTATGCTGTGGTTACATTCTTGAAGCTCAGTACATAACATGCAGTCCTGTATAAATCACATCAATATTCACAAATAACATAGAATTATTTACAGAATTCCAGATATTTGGGCTGGCAGTATCACAACCATAATCAGACAAAACGTTATCAAACCTGTTTTCATCTATATGAACCTGGACATTTTCAGCATACCAGTTAATAATTTACACCTGAGCATTACCTTAGCACAATATGCAGACATTTATATTTGTGAAAGTTAAGAGCTGACAGCAGAGTTTAGCAAACATGAAAGTATGTAATAATCTTTATTATTATTGGCTATGCCTAGAATGGCCTACTAAGAAAACTAGCCTAGTAATTAGCTAATTAGCTATGGACTTATGAAACCATGAATCTAAGAAACAGGGAAAATAAAAATTTGGGGACTTGGGAACACACATAGAGAGTAATCTAGTCTTTAAGCATAATATGTCTACAGTAGTGAGAAAATAATTCTATGCTAAATAAAGATATATCATCTAGGTTGAAGAAAGTCATTGTTTCACTGTATTTGGCATTCATCAGGCCTATCATTTAGTACAATGCCTCATTTGGTATGTACCTAACCAGGCATATCCAAAAATTGGAATGTCCACAGAGATTCCTCACTAAAAGAATACAGGGTGTAAGTAACTTGTCCTATGCAGACCACCTCAAGGCCCTAGCCATGTATTCTGTCTCCTACAGATTGTTAAGGGGAGATATATACCTGGCAAACAAGGTATTGTTAGGACCCACTCTGATGGACATCCTATATATCTGAAAAACAAACAGCACCAGAATTACCCATGCTAAAGGCTTAAACCTTGCATGTGATATAAATAGGACCTGCTGGAGAGACAGGTGTGTATCCCAGAGACTACCCCTTCTCTGGACCAGGCTCTCCATCCATGTGAAGCAGAATTTGTCCCTAACCAAATTCAAGAGTAACTTGGACAATTGGATGAGGAACAGGAAATTCATCCCTGGTTTGGCACCTATGTCTCTAATGGACACAGCCACCCTGTAAATGGTTCATCTCCCAGGCCTCTCTTGTAAATGTTTTGACTCCCAAGCCACTGATTACACTTATCAAGAGTACGAGAACTTGTCAGAGATTTAGGATGCATGGCTATGCTTAAAAAGGCTCTTATTGTCTATTGTCCTAGTAAACACCCATGGACCTATGAGCCTAGGAATCATTAATCTGTCCTGCTTTGTACAATAAACTGATTGCTGTAGGTACAAATAAGGGATGGGAGAGTGTAATAAACATGCATAACTAACCAGGATAAGGTTGGTTTGCTAAGTCTCCTGGTTGGGGCTGCAATGTTTTTGAAAATAGTGTTTTGCTGCACAGTTCCAATGTTATGTTACGGAAATGTGTTATATGTATAAAAATATAGGCAATTAAATACATGATAGGAACATGAACTGTCATGAAGTAATAAACTGACATACAGCTGTAATTGAACCCATGACACTATGTAATTAAATCTTTCACAACACAGGGTAATTATCACAACACACCATATAGGAACTCTTCATATAATACATCCAGCAGCCTACTAAATATATTTGCATAATGGTGATGTTGATGTACTATCTAATAATGTTGGGTGAAATCCTCACTATTCTAATTCCAGGCTAATTTATGTAATGTTAACCTTTTTAATTTAGTTGTTGCCTGTCAATTTGTTTTATCATTAACTCAAGTAATTGTTAACTATTTTGCCTTTGTTATATATACTCTTGAAATGTATTCACATTATATGCATTCACCTCTATGTTCATGTTATTTTGAATCTTTTCTCCCCAGGCTTCCACTGAAAATAGGCTCTTAACAGCCCAGTGGACTATCCCAGTAAGCAAATGCAACTAAATTAAATAAATAAACATTAATTGTTTCACAGTGCTGCCTTTAGTATGGCTTTACTCTGTATTCCCATAGCACAATGGATTTAAACACATTTGCACAACAGTAAATGGATCACTGCAAATTAAACTGACATCATCAGCTAATGCAATAAGAAGCTAAACAATATTTACTGTCACTCAGCATTGCTGTGCTATGCCAAATTCCATGCAAATACAGAGGATATAAAGTAAAGGCTTTTTCATGGGCTATTTCTGGCCATGTATGTGTTGTGTGTGAATCTATTTTTTGACTAGAGTAAATGTATCAAAGAGGGGTGGATAGGACAGTGGTGAAATGGGTTTGGAAAACAAAGGGTAGCACACAGGGTAAAGAATACAGGAATTTGTATGAGGGTGGTGAGAGAACACCATAGATATCCAGTTCTTCACAACATGTACAATTGTACACTCAGTTTCATGACTTTGCAGAGTTACCACTCCAGTGATGGGTGACAACAGCAACAGAATAATATTGTATGTCCAATTAGACTAAATCAATTGTGTCAGGATGACACATAGACAAAGTGGAGAACTATGCTTGGAGCATATTTTTTTTGTGGTACAAGTGGTCATTTTTTTATTTTTTATTTATTTATTTTTGGTGGGGGAACGTTGGGAAAAGTGCTTACCATGAGAGAATCAGGTACATAGGGTATGTTAAGAAGCATCTGCAGATATATAAAACATTCAAGACAGACAGGGATGGTGATAGAGACAAAAGGTTGGGGGACACCATGACTGAGGATAGATAGGAGATATTGGAGGTATACCTACATCCAGTATGAGAATGAGAATCTAGTCCTCACCCTCAGAACTGGCACCACCATCTCCTGCAGCAATTCCCTCGGCCAGTGTTGGATGTGGCATCATCTTTGCAATGCAACACACGATCCTTTCAACCCTGCTGATATGTGCAATAAGGCCTCTCTCCACTGTATCTTCCATCAGCCCTGAGCTGCTGCTGGGTGACAAAATCCCCACTTCTACTAGTACTGCTCTTGGATGGTACCACTCTATCAGCACTGGGGCAGAGCTGCCTGACATACTTAGAGCAAGTAAGGCAAGGGTTGTAGAGGCTACACTGAAAGGTTTGTGACCCTGAAGTGATAAGTGTCTGTGCTGCCATCTGTGGAGGCATGGCAGGCAGAGCTGTAGTGGTCAGTGTACAGCTCTGTATTGCTGATGATTAATTTTCATCAGCAAGTTATGCAAACAGCAGATTTCAATACATTACACCCCCAATGCAAGAGATAAGGGTGGAGAGACAAAAAATAAGAAATAATTAGATAGATGTCATGGAACAGTACTGTATGCCTTACACAAACTTTTATTTGGCGATACATAAGCAACTCTGATAATTTACTATTGCACACCCTTGCTACATCCATATATGATGGAAAGGTATTTATGTGTTATTAAATAAACAAATATCACTGCTCTGATCTGATAAACAGCTGCCTTTATTTCACTATGACAGATTTGGATTACAGATTCTAACTAAATAATTACAGCTACTATAACGATGAGGTATGCCTGCTCAAGATGCCAGTGATAGAAGGAATGAAAATTATATTACGAGTATAATTTTTTCGCACATTCATATTTACCCCATGCCTCTCTGAGGTGAGTTAATCTCTCCTGATATGCCTCACAGTTTGCAGCAACCTCCTCTGCAGCTGTAGAGAACAAAAAGAAGTGAAATAAATACAAAAGCATAATGACTAACTGCATTAACTAGCTAGATAATTACTGCCATGTCATAGGCAGGTTATGGATAAGTACACAAGGGGAGGGGGGTTCCCAATCATAAATTCACCCTCCCATCAGCTTAGGAGGTTCTGCATGTGCTTTTTAAGATCACTATACTGGTGACAACATTGTTCCCCATTGCATGGAATGCCACATATAGTGGAGACAGCCTTGACTAAGCTATTCTATGCCTCAGCCTTATGCTGAGACCTCATATAATCAACCTGCATTAATCTATGGCTGCAGCACTTCATGAGGAGTGCCACAAATATTTTGGACTCCTCAACACCCCACCTTTGTTCTCTAAATTTAGCACCATTCTCTCCCTCACCAGCTATGTCTGAAAAAGTCAAGCTTATAAACTACAGCCTAATTGGTGCCTAATTCAGATCTCATGTATTACTGGTATTACATAAACATGCACAGCCTTGGCAACTGCATTTGCATTATTGTAAGCAGATGAGCCCCTTGGCAGACACATTGTCACTCCCTACAACAGATAGCAGTAAATGTGTGAACATGCCATTGAGCTGTACCATTGTTGGGTCTGTTACTCATTATCACAGGTTCCAGTGTTCAGCAATGGAATGCTTACTGGCATGGCTTTTGAAAGTTGTACTTTGGAAGATGAAAGATGATTGAATTCTGACATATTATCAGTTTGGGGCTTACCCAATGTTAAAATATTATTGTAACAACTGTGAATCAAACCTATGGATAAGCACAACTTGATGTATTAACTGACATTGCCACAAGAAAGCTAACTTTACATCATGGAAATGTTACATTTATCGATATCTGAATGAATTGGGGATGCACTTCAGAGGGGCCTATATATGTGTGTGGTTGTAATCCTTTCTTAGAATGCACTCCTATGTAAAAGTTATTTATACTGCAACTAATAATGATTCACATGGATGCAGGTGAATGGGATGGTCAAAACAGGTCAGTTTATGTTGCAGGCATACTTCAGAAGACATATTTGGGGGGGCGTGGCCAAGGATGAACACAGGATAGCAGCAGATTTCTTCAGCTCCACCAATTTCATTACATTGACAGGAATTAATTACTTAAAAAATTAATTCTTGAAGTAATTTTCTTTCTAAATATGTTTGTTTTATATAGTTCTTGAACTATATCTAAAAAAGAAAGGAAATCTTAATAATATTCCTGTCAGAAATTACTTTGGAAATTTTCCTGTCAGTTTATCAGTCTGAAATGAGTTCGAGTAAGACAAATTCTCAAGACTCCAGCATCAAGAAAGAACTTCAGTCTCTGATAATTATAGTCCAGCAACTTGCTGCTAAGATGGATAAAATGGATACTAAAATAGACACATTCACAGAAAAAACTACAAAACAAATAGACTTGTTACATATGGACCTGCAACAACAGAAGATCCAGATGACAGGCATAGAAGAAGCTGTGAATGACATGGAAAATAAAATACAAGAACAGGAAATCAACATTGAGTTTCTGCTGAAACAAAATACACATTTACAAACAAAGCTGGATGACCTGGAAAATAGATCTAGGCGCAATAACATTAGGATTTTTGGACTGCCAGAAAATATTGAAGGTAACAATATCACTTCCTTTTCAACAACATCCCTCCCTAACACTTTACATTTACCAGCACCATTCTCTTTTGGTATCGAAGAGCACATAGATCTATAGCTAATACTAACTCTAACAAAAACTATCCTAGATCAGTTATAGTTAGATTTCTATCATCTTTGATAAAGAGATGGTTCTTAAATCTGCTTGGGCTAAAGCTCCTGTTAAGTTTAATGAGACAACTGTGCGTTTTGACAATGACTATTCTTCCATGGTAATTGCTAAAAGAAAAGGTTTTCTGCCACTAATAAGGGAGCTTAAAAGCACAGTTTAAAACATACCTTCTGTTTCCTGCCAAGCTTAAAATCTTCCTTCCTGATGGTCCTAAGGTCTTCGATAATTTAGACTCTGCTTTACTGTTTGTCAAAGAAAAAGGATTTTGGATAAAATAGAAGAAATGGAATGGGCTAGTTCTTCATTAAAGAGATTGGCAACTGAAGCTTCCTGGAAGACTTCAGAGAAGAAGAAGAGACTAAAAAACAAATGATTTGTTATATGTTTTTTTCTCTCTCTCATCATTTTAGTTCATTATTAATCTTTTTGAATATAGTTCCTGCATTTTCAGAAAGCCACAAATATTTTGGAAAAGATTTAATCAAAGTTATTCTCTATGTGCAAAGAAATGTTTTGTTTCATAACCAGTCAAAATGCCTGAGGATTTAATGGCAGGCTGTGACTCGATTTGTTTTTCTTTCTGAAAAAAGTAAGGTTAGTAATTTGATACATTTTTTATCTTTACCTTTTTTTCCTTCTTCTTTTATTATTTTCTTTGTTTAAACAATGACATTCTATTTAGATTATGTAGTGGGTAAAGGGTGGGGAGGGCAGGAGAGAACAGTAATGAAAATATCATTAATAGAATAATAACATATTTATTTCTTGTAAAAGTTTATAAGTTCTTCAAATGCTATTTCTAATTATACTTTCTTGATTATACTGCTTATGCTTGTTTGTAAATAATCTGTCATGCTTTAACTAATAATAATCAGAACTAAATAAGAGTAAATAATATGTTTTATTTTTAACTCTATTAATATAAACAGTAAGTAACATTCCATTGTATATACTTCTTACAGCTTTCTCTTACATTTTTTATTTCTGCCTCACTCCCTTTTATTTTCTACTCTCTTTTCTTTTCTTTATTAATATATAGAAATGCTTTTGACTGTGTGGGCACAGTGAATAATAGGATTTGTATGAAAATTGAGTTGGGAGAAGAATGCTGAGTTTTATTACTTGTTGGTAATTTTGAGTTTAATTTCACTTGCATAGAGGCTGTGATGATCTGTGGAATACATTGTGGAGGTTCTGTCATGTTTAGATGCATTTACACTGCTAAATGAATGTTTGTCACTGGTTTTTAATAAGTTTCCCACCAAAATGTTAAGAGAGACAATCTGGGATGTGGGCTGTCTTATGCACAATGTCCTTGAGTTACCTCAGAATCTTCAAATCACAGAATTCTCACAGAGAAACTGAAAGCAGTTAGTATAAACATTGACAAGGTTATCACACTGACACACCACAGATTCAGGAAAAATACTCTGTTCATAAAATATGTCAGTTATAATGAGTTTAAATGATGTAGTTTCTTGTAGTAAGTAAATGTCTTATTTTAGAAGGCATAAAAAATGAAACATTTATTTAAATGTTTTTGAAAATCTACTTAACAGCAGCATAATAATCTGTGTTAAAAATTTGTGTTCCAAACATATACTTTACTATAACTCATTTAATTCATCTGATTGACAAACATAAATAATCTTATAACTCTATTCTGGAAGAAATGTCATGTGATATATTTTAAAGCAGTAGGTTAGCATGATTGTAAAATCTGGTTACCAATATGTGTTTGCTGTGCATTATTTTGTATAAAGCAGACAGATTTATTCTAGGGACAGCAAGTAGGACAGTGCTCTACAAAGGCACAACTCAGTGAGATCAGATATATATATATATGTGTGTGTGTGTGTGTGTGTGTGTGTGTGTGTGTGTGTGTGTGTGTGTGTGTGTGTGAGTGTGATGGCTTTTTTTTCTGAGAATCTGCATAACTATCTAATATGATTTATAATAATTTCTATGAATACAATATTTTACTCTATTGACAAAATGAATGTTTGCCACAAGTTTTAATAAGTTTCCTGCCAAAATGCTAAGGGATACAATCTGGGATGTGGGCTGTCTCATGCATAGTGTCCATGAGTTTCCTCAGAAGCTTCACTCACAGAATTTTCACAGAGAAACTGAAAGCAGTTAGTATAAACATTGACAAGGTTATCACACTGACACACCACAGATTCAGGAAAAATACTCTATTCATAAAATATGTCAGTTATGATGAGTTTAGATGATGTAGTTTCTTGTAGCAAGTAAATATCTTATTTTAGAAGGCATAGAAAATGAAACATTTATTTAAATGTTTTTGAAAATCTACTTAACAGTAGCATAATAATCTGTGTTAAAAACTTGTGTCCCAAACATATACTTTACTATAACTCATTTAATTCATCTGATTGACAAGCATAAATAATCTTATAACTCTATTCTGGAAGAAATGTCATGTGATATATTTTAAAATCTGGTTACTAATATGTGTTTGCTGTGCATTATTTTGTATAAAGCAGACAGATTTATTCTAGGGACAGCAAGTAGGATTGTGCTCTACAAAGACACAACTCAGTGAGATCATATATATATATATATATATATATATATATATATATATATATATATATGTATGTGTGTGTGTGTGTGTGTGTGTGTGTGTGTGTGTGTGTATGTATGTATATATGTGTATGTGTATATGTATGTGTGTGTGTGTGTGTGTGTGTGTGTGTGTGGATGTGTGTGTGTGTGTATATGTGTGTGTATATGTATGTGTGTGTGTCTGTGTTTATGTGTGTGATGGCTTTTTTTTTTTTTTTTTTAGGTAATAACGCAGGTGTTTCTGAGAATCTGCATAACTATGCAATATGATTTATAATATTTTTTATGAATACAATATTTTACTCTATTGACAATAATGAGTTTAAGTAAATGCTCATATACAAACAATTCAAGATTTTTTTGGAAGCTGTTGATAGAATTCACATGACAGAAAATAGATGCATCTTAATGCATATAATGTCTGAATCATATTAGCCAAAGTTTTTGATTTAAATGAATGTTAGAACATAATTTTCTCTCCTCTTGATTTCTAACATTAAGATTATTTGAATGCTATTAGAATACAAGTGTTATATATTACATAGATCTATATAATAGTATGAACAGTTTTTAAAAAAAAAAAAAAAAAAAGTTTATTTTAGTTTATATGATGCTGTTTTACCAAATGTGTAGTTTTGTCTTGATAGATAATTGAATTGAAAACTGTTAACCTCAGTTAAATATAACTAGTATTAAATTGATAAGGTGGTAGCTGAGGTACTGCTGCTTAGGGTAGGGGTTAACTTGAGTAGTAAATACTGCTCTAAGTTGGAGTTTTCAACTCCAGGCGGGATGCAAGGTTTAATCCTTACATTATTTTCACTTGTTCATTGTTATATGTATATAGTTTTGACATCCACAATATATTTTGTACACTCATTGTCACTACAAACAAAATTGAATCCTATACAAAATCCCATAAGAGATTTAATAAATACAGCTATATTTAAAGGTACACCTAAAAGAGGAGATGTAACATTATTTATCTGGTTATTTGTTATTTCGATCATAAGATTCTTGAGTTTTAAAAATGCCAAATGACATCTTTAAAAGGAATTTCTTTAAACATTAATGGATTGAATAATCCGTGTAAAAGGGCAAGCCTAATAAGATACATTAATCTACACAAGGCCAATCTAGTCTTCCTGCAAGAAACCCATCTCTTGAAAAAGATATTGATAAACTAGCCACTAATAAGTATACAGTATTGGTTAGCTCAGAGCACACTCAGAAAAAGAGGAGTGGCTATTTTATGGAATAAAAGTATGCCCATTCCTAAAACCATTAAGTCTTATCAGGATGACAAAGGAATGTTTTGTATGGTTACAATACAAATTAATGGGAAGACTTACACTTTAATTAATGTATATTGGATACCTGGAATTGGTATTAATACAGTGAAACATCATATTGATAAGATCATATCATTCTCTATAGGGGATATTATTTTAGCTGGTGATTTTAATTGTATACTACATGAAAGTGATACTACCACTATAAAGAAAAGAAGAATTACATCTAATGCAAAACATTTAAATGATTTTGCTAATTCTTATAATTTGAATGATATTAATAATCAGATAGAGTCAAAATCATTACCATACACCTTTTTTTCTAACAGATACAAAACTTATTCAAAAATAGATAGGGTCTTTATTTCTAACCAGATGGTAACAGATTTAATTAATTCCAAAATCATTTCATGTCCTATATCTGATCATAACTCAATTGTTTTTGAATTCATGATAAAAAATACTCATAATGTTCAGATCAAAAGGATACCAGCATACTTAACTCAGCTAAAAGACTATAAAGAATATATACTTTCAGAAGTACAACATTTTCTAGACATAAATAATACTCCTGAAGTCTCCATTGTCTATGTTTGGGATGCCTTAAAATCATATCTATATGGACAAAGTATCAGATGGTATAATAACAAAAGGAAATCTTGGGATAAGGAATTGTTAGATATTCAAAGTAAACTGGACTCTTATAAGCATAATAATAAAGAAAATATTATGGACAAGAAAGTTATTGAAGAAATAAACAAACTAAATGAGAAATACAAAGAAATTTTAACTCATAAAGTTAAAATAACTTTAGAGAATACAAGTTTTTGTCTTATTCAATAAGCCCCAAATACTTACATAGACTTAAAAATAAAACAAAAGATTGAATAAACAAAACCATATCAAAGAAATCTTTTCTCTAAGGAAAAGAAGAATGTTTCTAGTATACCAGAAATACTGGACGAATTTAGAAATCACTTTCACAAGATTAACCATAACAACATTAACATGGAACCTAAAGATAAAATAAAGGAGTTTATAACCACAAACATGAATAAAAAGCTTAATAAACAACAGATTAAACTATTGGACAAGAGTATTTCATATACAGAAGTTATTACACAAATAAATAAGCTTAAATCAAACAAAGCACCGGGTAATGATGGTATTATACCAGAGATATATAAAATCCTTTCTAAAACTACATATTCATTAATACATAAGGTTTTATTCTGGCCCAAACTGAGTTAATAACCCCCATCTTGGCAATATACATTTATTTCACCAATTTTAAAACCTAATAAAGATCCAACTAGATGTTCTTCATATCGACCCATCTCATTACTTAATGTTGATTATAAAATGTTTATGAGTATTTTTGCTGATAGATTGAAGACAATTATCCCCGGCATTATAGACATAGATCAGACGGGCTTCATTGTAAATAGAAATACTTTTGATAATATAAGAAGAACTTTAACATTAATTGATTTTGCAAATAGGAAAAGAAAGATTTAACACTTATTAGTCTTGATATAGGTTCAGCATTTGATTCAGTAAGTTGGGACTATCTGTTTACCTTACTGAAATGCACAAATTTCTCTGATGCATTTGTAAATTTAATTGAGCATTTATACAAAGGAATGCTGGCTTATATTAAGGTAGGAACATATGTTTCACTAAAAATATCCATTCTTAAAGGTACAAAGCAAGGATGTCCACTTTCTCCACTATTATTCACTTTAGTAATGGAGCCTTGGGCTAATTTGATTAGAAACAGTACTGACATAGAGGGTTTTGAAATAGAAGAAAATACAACATCAAAAATTCAACATTTTGCAGATGATGTTCTAATTACATCAGCAGGATCTAATTCTTCTATGCAGTCTTTATTTGATAAAATGATGAATTTTAAAAGTATTTCTGGTTTAATATTCAATGAAGAAGAAACTAAAATACTACCTATATATACACGAAAAAATACTCTCATTAGTGATTTTACTAAATATGTACCCAACTCAGGTCAGATAACTTATTTAGGTATAATACTATCTAAAGATATTAAATCTATTATATATAATAACTATAATACCTGTTTTCTTAATATACAAAATCTTTTTAATACCTGGAATAATATGTTTTTACTATGGAGGAGAGACTTACAATTATTAAAATGATAATATTCCCCAAGATTTTATACTTAATACAATCAATAATACTTTCACCTACAAAAATAACTATCAAGAAACTGAATACACTAATGTTAAATTTCTTATGGGCACCTAATAGACCTAGGATTGCATTAAAGAAACATACTAATAGCTGGTCTCAAGGGGGTATTTCTTTTCCAGACTTTAATTTATATATTATCTCTTCTATTATAAAAGATATTACTTTATTAATAGATCGGTCATATGTCGCAAAATGGAAAGATTATTGGGAGCTAATTAGTATGCACTTCATGAAAATCTCCTTAACACATAAAAATATGATTATAAATAACTCCATGTTGTGGTTGCTAAAGGAATTTTGTACTTCACCTATTACACCTAAACATATGGTCTGTTTCCCATTAAGTATTATTATTAGTTATCGTAACTTTATATTCATGCACCCTAAGTATAGGGAATGGAATTTTATTGTATTCCCTATAATTTATACTCAGGGTATGCTTATGTCATCTACTTCTGAAGGAGCTCATTTAGCTATAGATAATAATCTAAAGTACTGGTATCAGCTGATATCTGATAATAAAGTTAAAAATCTAGATTTCTTAAAACAAGAATTTGATCTAAGAGAAACTTGCTGGTTAGAGGTTCAGATCTTTAGACAACATCTCATTGATAGAATAGATCTAATGTCTATAACAGTTAAAGAATCTATTCCAAAACTGATTGATTACTTGATAATAAATTTACAGCATAAAGTTTCTGATAAAGGTAAACTTTCATATATACATAAAATTATCAGACAAGAAACTTTTACAATGTAGATTCATACTGGAATTATTTCACCTCTATTAATGGGGACCCACCAACTCAACAAGATAAACAATATATATTGAATCTGCTTATAGAACTACATCTTCCATTGTCTGGAGACTTTATACATGGAAATTTTTACATAGATCTTTTTATACACCTTTGATGATGAATAAAATTAATAATAAAGATAATCTATGTAAGAGATGTAATGTAGAAATTAATGCTGACTGGGCTCATATGTTTTATGACTGTATGAAGTTGAAAGAATACTGGAAGTCAATTAATGAATTTTTGCAGGCTCTTTTTGCAGATAATTTCATTATTTCTAAGTCTCTTATATTATTCAACACACCTGTACCTCAATGTGTTAAAAAGATTAAGCTTCCCTTGTTATGGTCTATCCTAGCAGTGGCTAGGAAAATAATAACTAGAAATTGGATTTCAGATACACCTCCTTCGTTCAATGAATTTAAAAATGTTATGAATATAATGTGTCATATGGAAATAAGCACAACTAGAATGAGAACAACTAGAAAAACATCACATTTTATTGTATGGGATAAATTTACAAAATTTGTTAAAAAAATTCTAATTTCAATAGCACAGTATTTTAGTTTAATTAATTGATCTGATTGTAGTGGATGTCTTTGTAAATACTTTAGTTGTTTTGTTGAATATTATAATAATACCTATTTTTAATTATTTGTATAAAATTGTTATGATATTTCTCTAATATGTTAAAACAATAAACTTGTTTTGAAAAAAAAAGAAGACATATTTGGGATATGTGATGTGTCATAATGATTCCAACAAAAGTATTGTGCTCATTATACACCTACAAGTGATTTTTATATGAAATATGTTTATTGCCATGTCTAGGAAGGTGGATATATATTAGGTTGTGCATATATGTGAAACAGTCATATATGCTAAAACGTACATTTTTCATTATACAAGGCTTACTAATAATTTGCTTGCAAGAAACAAGTGTCACATTATCAGTTTTATTTAATATTACAGTCCTATTCAAGAATTTCCAAAATATGTGCTTCTTACACCCTTTTTAAAAAGTAACTTCTAACTGAATTTAAAGCCTTAAGAGGCTGTATTATTTCTCAAAAGTCATTGCTCTTACATATTGTGCTACAGAGATAAAACTATGACATATAATATTTCTTCTGTTAGTACTGTCCAGAGTGCTGAGGACAGCACATTGTTGCCTGGTGTAGGTTGAGTTACCTAAAGCAACCTAAACTAAAGTTTTTACTTTTTTCCTTAAGTAGTGAACCAGGTTTGCATGCTTCCAAGCAGAGAACAAATGTACCTTAAAATGAAAAAAAAAAAATGGAAAAGTAAATATTGTGGATAATGACAAACTATTCCATAACCAGAATTCAAACAATGCTTCATATGCCTTATTATTGTATCAGAAATGTGATGAAATATATAATCGGACAATCCTCTGTCAGTGGATTTGAACCTCCTATCAGATATACTTCATCTATAAGCTCACTGTACTTACAACTTGTACCATAGCAAAATATACATTTCAGGTGCATTTTCTTCCCTGAGTACTATCTAGAGTGCTGTCAGCCACTCAGTGCCACCTACCCGGTTTGGATGACCTATGACAAAAGAGAAAATGGTCTAGGGAAATCAGAAAACTAAAAACCACAAAAGGGATGACCAAATGGGATTGTCTACCAACCACACAGGAGAAAATCCACGATGAACATTTATATTAAAGACCAAAAACTTTAATGGAATGAACAACTATAAAACAACCAAATGCTGAACACTTTATTATTAAAACTTTATGCTCTTTCTTCCACACCATAAATGAGACTTCATCAGAATATGAACCAACTAATTACTACAATTACTTAAATACATCTGTAACCATCACATGACTGAAATTAAACCAGTCAAAACAATGATAATAGATAAACAGACAATAGGTAAATAAATACATGAATAGATTAAATGGATGCTGATTCAAAACAGCTCAGAACACACACACACACACACACACACACACACACACACACACACACACACACACACACATATATGAATACATTGTGTGTGTGTGTGTGTGAGTGTGTGTGTGTGTGTGTGTGTGTGTGTGTGTGTGTGTGTGTGTGTGTGTGTGTGTATTCATACATATATATATATATATATATATATATATATATATATATATATATATATATATATATATATGTGTGTATGTGTGTGTGTGTGTAGGTATGTATAAAAAGTATTTTCAGTAAAAATATGTTGCAAAGTAAAATATGTATAAAAATATTAAGGTATGAAGGAAGTGTGTTTATTAGAAACCATGCAAAAATTATATGTATATGTACATTCATGAATAAATATAATGTCCTAAAATATACAGTTATAAAAGTATAAACATGTTAAAATGGGATATTAAAGAATTTAAAAATTAAAAGAGAATGTTAAAACATTCCCTAATTGTTAATAATTATGAAAATAATAGTGTTGTATTATATTGTTTTATGTTATATTATAGTTTGGTTGCCCTTAATTTCAAGAATAGGGTAATGGAAATCATGTCATTAATGCCGGGGAGACAGTAGCATTTATTCTAAGTTGCCAATATAACTCCCTATCCTCATTTCTGGTTTCCCAGGCACCCCCCCCCCAGGAATTCCATGGGATAATTTCTTCAATTCCAAAATTAAAATTCCTAAGAGTGCTTGTATAAGGCACTATTGAAGTTTCATTTTTTGTATGTCAGAGCAGTGTTCATAAATCCACTTTTTAAATAATGTTTCAGTTTTACCAGTGTAGAATGCAGGACAAGATCCATAGCTAGCTATATAAATTAACCAAATACTATTGTAATTCCTGTGCATGATAACTAATATTTGTTTGTTTATATTTTCCAAATGAATCTCATTATCTTCTGTTATATATTTGCATTGCCCACACTTCTTAGAACCTCCCTTTATGAAATTTCTCTTATAGAACTGCCCTGTCTCCATGGTCTCTCCAAAATTTCTTTAAAATTAGCTATTGTTTTATAAACAAAGTACAGTGAATCCATGAATAACATATAAAGAAAATAATTGGTTCTAAAAATGGTCCAATTTTTCCTAATTACATCTTTAACCTTTTCTATACCTGTACTATAGGGTATAATAAAGGCTCTCTCAAAATTTCTTTGTTCTGTAGAACTAGCATTATTTAAATCAATGCCATTTGCTCTGTATTTATGGAAACCTTGTCTTAGTAGGGGGTTATATTTCACTCCCCAAACTTCGATAACCTCTGTCTTAATCTTTTTAATAACAGCTGGGGCTACTCCCTCATAAAAAACATCTTCTCTAAGATAATAGCGTCTTTAACAAATCAGTCTTTATTCAATGTCATTCTAGCAATTCTGACAAACTGGCCTTGTACCAGATTTTTCTTGTAATGAAGGGGGTAAAAACTATTAAAATGCAAATATGCATTAGGAAAGGTTGGTTTCCGGCAAACACTAGATTTAAAAGCCCCTTTATTCTTAGAAATGGTAGTGTTCAAATAATTAACATCTTCAAAAATGGTAGGAATGAGTAAATTGTAAATACATAGTAGTATTAATAATATAATTAATAAATTATTGAATTTCATTTATAGTACCATTCCAGGTACTAACGGTATCAACTCAGAACCTTAAATAAATGTACAATAAGGATAAAATTTTGATTCTGTAGGTCCTTACCCCATGTTTATATTCCTTACACTTAGCGTAGATTTTGGTAATCAGGAAGGCTTATGATTTCCCACCTGATTTGAATACCCACAGACCTCACAGGTCTGACTCTGTACTATATGAAGGTAATGGTGTAGGCAGTGCCCTTGCATCATACTCAGAAGAATGTTTTGAAACACAGAGCTAGATACTGATAGAAAAGCAGAACTTTGGGAGATTTAACTAATTTCTACATCGCTGTATTGTCAAGGCATGTTGATATATCTTAAATAATGCTTTCATTTTAACAATTATAGGTAAAATGCAATGACTAATGAAAATCATTTGCAGAATTGTAAATGTATTTTCATTTATCCCTTACATTTGGCATAGCTCTTTCTGCATTTCTACAATTATGCCAATAAATGCTACATAGGTTCATAGGTTCATAGGTTTATACTAGGCTATCTGCCCTAAGGTATTTATAAGCCTAGCCCAAAGTTTTGTGGCTTACGCCACCCCTTATATGAAAAAATACTGTGCCCATTAGTTTGTTGTGCCTCTGTCCAGTAGTGACACAGAGATGATTCCCGGGGTAAACCTACGATCTCCCATCCACAGGTCAAGATTTCTCTTGAACAGAGCCAGCGAGGTGCTCTGCCTCACATGGACCAAGATTTTATTCCACAGCATAGGGAGTCTCTGAGTGATAAATCTATCCCTCCAGCACATCCTATTTATATCCGTGCTAAGGTTTAAGTCGCTTGCTCTAGTGGTTTTGGTGGATTTGGATTTTTTGAGGTCGAGCATGTCCATCAATTTCGGGTTGGACATGGCCCTGTATGTCAGGCACATGTCACCTCTGAGCAGACGGTATGCGACTGAATAGAGCTTGAGTTTCTTCAATCTGGCAGCATATGACAGATTTTGGAGTCCTTTTATCCTTTTGGTGAGGAACTTTTGGGGTCTCTCTAATTGCTGTAGATGTCAGGTGAGATACATCCCGAATGGGGCATTGTACTCGATCATTGGTCTGATAAGTGAAGAGTACAGGGGAACAATGACCTCACTAGATCTGGATGTGAATCCCTTCATGATCAGCTGGGCAATGTAGAAGGTCTTTCTAACCACTTTAGCAACGTGAGTGTCAAAAGAAAGGCCACTGTCAACCTGGGTCCCCAGGTCCCTGATAACCTCTTCTGTGCTTAGTGGATTGCCGCCTATATGGTAGCTTGGGGTTACCTTGTTTTTCCCGAAGGGTATGACTATACATTTTTTGGCATTTAACTTCAGGCCATGGCTCTGGCACCAGCTATCTGTTTCCGTGAGTCCCTTCTGAAGGATATCCGTGTCCGATGCACTTTCCACTATGGCACCCAGTTTGCAGTCGTCTGCAAACTCTGTCAGCCAAAGTCCTCCCATGTTGGCCTGTACTTCTGAGAAGTAGATGCCGAACAATAGGGGGCCAAGGACCGAGCCCTGTGGGACACCACTTGTGACCGGCTTGGAGTCTGACATAGCGCCAGCAACTCTAACCCTGTGGGTTCTGTCCTAAACCAGTTTGCAACCCATCTTGTGACATATGGGTTTACATTTAAGCTGGTAAGTTTTTCTACAATACCCGAGTGGGGTATTGTGTCGAAAGCCTTTGCAAGGTCAAGGTAGGCTGTATGGACTGCCTTTCCCTGATCAATGGCCTTGGTGACTGTTTCGAAGAAGTCGACCAAGTTCAAAAGGCATGATCTGCCCTTGACGAAGCCAAACTGGGTCGGGTCCAATGTCTGCAAGTCCCCTATATCTTTGTTTATGAGCTCCATTATGATCCTCTCCATAGCTTTGCAGACTAGACTTGTTAAGCTTATGGGGCGGTAATTACCAGGGTCTGTAGAGGCATCGCCTTTGTGGAGTGGGACCACAGTTGCCGTACGCCACTCCTTGGGCACGTATCCTGTGGTAAGGCTGAGATTAAACAGCTGCCTTATGTGCGGGTTTAATTCCTCATTTAGCTCATGTAGCACACAGCCGGACACCATCCGGTCCCATTGATGCTGTGTTTTTAGCTTTAGAGAGAGCAGCTTTCACCTGCGCATTTGAGATGTCTGGGAGGCTACACTCCGCTGAGATAGTTATCTCTCCTTTAGGGGGCGGGAGGGGGGTGAAGTTTGCACTGAACCTGTCTGCCAGTATGTTGGCAATGTCTGTGGGTTCAGTGATTTTTGTATCATTTTGGACTAATTCTGAGCATAACTGGGAGTTTCCACCCAGGTTCCTAACATAGCTGAAAAAGGCCTTATGATTTTCCTTTGAATCCATGGCAATTTTTCTCTCAAAATTGGTCTTAGTTGATTTTATGAGTGCTCGTATTTTTTTACTAATAATGATCAGGGGTGACTTCCCTTTTATGGATTTTGTTCTATCATGTAATAGCTTTCTCCTCTTATCGTAAAGTTTGTTAATGGCTGGGGTCCACCAGACTGGACGTTTGCCCTTTGTGGAAAGAGTCTTGGTTTTATTTGGGATTGCCTGATCCATGCAGTCCTGGAAGTGTTCATAGAAGGCATTTGTAAGGGCTTCCGCAGCTTGGGTTGTGGTTTCCACTGGCTCAGGGGCCTTGAAGGATACCACACCAGTCTTGAGTAGTGTGAAGTTTGCTTTAGAGAAGTTCTTCACTGTGGTCTTTTTTGTTTGGGGTGGGGGCAGGATGTGGATTTCCAGTGAGATTAGTTTATGATCAGATCTCACCAATGAGGGATATACTTCTGGTGTGGAGCATTTTGTCCCCATGTTTGTGATAATGAGATCTAGTATATTTTCTCCTCTCGTGGGAACAGTGACTAGCTGTTCCATGGCATTTGAATTTATGAACTCCAGGAACCGTTGGGCTAGAAAGGTAGGGCTTGAGTAATGTTCCCAGTCTATATTCGGGTAGTTGAAGTCACCCAATATGATGGTGTTTGGAGATACATTTATACCCTCCAGTTTCTTCAGGAAGGCTGTGTGGGGTTCCTGAGTTTGAGAGGGTGGCCTGTAGCATGCTACAATTTGTAGAGCTGTTTTGCCTATGGTTAGTTGCACCTGGATGGTTTCCGAAGCTTCGTGCATTGCCACCAACCTAGAGGTGTGGGTATCCCTTATGAATATGGATACACCCCCTCCTTTTGTGGTGTGGTCCGGGTTTTGGGGCCGGAACGCATGATATGAGGTAAAACCTAATAGTGCCGGGGTGCTCTCAGGAGCCTTGAACCAGGTTTCAGTTACAGCACAGACATCGATGTTCTCCATACTGAGAAGGGCCTCGAGTGCGTGCATTTTGAGATTTAGACTTCTGGCATTGAACAGCATTACCCTCAGTTTCTTCCCATTTTTGTTTTCTAGGGTGGTAGGTTTAGAATTTGAGCCTTGCCTAAAAAAGGCACTATGGGGGTGGCAAGAGCCTTAGCCAATATCCAGAATCCCAGGGGTGACAGGTGCAAGCCGTCCCTTGCGAAGCAGCGTGACTTGTCAAGCATGTCATCCCAGGCAGACAGGCACTGGATCCCCTTTGAATGACACCAGACATTAAGCCAATTGTTAAAGCTGATCATCTTGTCTCTATATTGTGGCATCATTCTTGGTGAAGGAAGGATACTGCTCAGGGTCAGGATCATACCTGCCTGGGCTACATAATCAGAGAGCTCCTCTATGTCTCTTTTCATGTAGTCCAGGGAGGTACGTCTCAGGTCGTTCACACCAGCATGGACAATGACTGTGTCATATTTGTACTTGCCGTGGAGTAACCCAGTGCTTGTGTTATGTGGCGATTCTAGCCCGATAGGCAGCTTACTGTGACCCTCTCCTTGTTCAGCCTGGTGAGTGGGACGTCAGTGTGTCTGACTATGGAGTCACCTATGACAAGTATGTTTGGTGTTGTATTTGGCCTTAAGGGCTGTGACTGCTTTGCACACTGATTTTGTGGTTTATGTGTTGCTTGTGGAGTGTCTTGAGGTAGCAGTTGTTTGGGTGTCTGCTTTGGAGGCCTCTGCTGTTTAGGTAAATTTTTACTCAGAGCCTCCGAGTATGTCTTTGTGTGTTTATGTGTTTGATTCAGTGGTGTGGTAGCATTATGTGAGGCTGGTTTTGTGGTGTGTGTAGTTGCCTTCTCCTCCTGTCTGGTCTTGCCAGTCCTAAGTTGAGAGAGCTCAGCCTCCAGTTTGGCTAAATAGCTGCATCTCTTGCAAGTATTTGTGTTATGTGGGAGGAGGAGAGGGTTGTCTGTGTACATGAGGCAATTGTAACATTGCCTCAATATTCCCACATGGTAAAATGTATTATTTAATTTGTATGTCATGCTTATACACTTTTTGAAGATGATGGTATTATAAGTATCTAGGGAGGTCTGTTGTTATTATCTGTGTTAGCAGGAAAAGGAAAACATATTCTGTTTGTGTTTTTCAACTAGACTGAACTCCACAGCAGTGTATAAGAAAGTTATAACAGTTTGATGTTATTTTTTGAATGCTGCATTGATAATTGCTAAATTGTTATTGCAGAAATGTAGTAAAAATTTTAAGCCTGTGATATTGCCATTACTGAGGTGTTATGTTTTGGGGGAGTTGGATTGGGGGGCTAACTAGTGTGTAGTCATAGACCATATACATATTTTGATATGAGAGTAATCACTATCACCTTTTTTATTACAGATTCCACACTTCCTTATCATTAGTCCAGGCATGAATTGTGTCATTGGGGGGGGGGGGGTTGCCCCAGATTAATGCTATTAGAACACAACCATTACATGGTTAAGAAAAAGCTGTGGAGTCTGACAGGCATCAGTTTTCCTATGAGATCTTAGGCTTTGACCTAGGTAGTGATTATGTATGCTATCCTTTTCGTCTTAGCCAGAGCCAGGGCATACTGAGCATGTCTCTGTCTGCCAACACAATCTGCAGCTAGTGGCTCTCCCTCAGACTCCTCATCTATACCTGTTGCTGCTGCTGGCTCTGCCTGTGGTCCTGCCCCTTGCTGTCCTTGATGGATGCACTTCCTAAAAATGATATTGTATAATATGGCACATACTCTACGTATTTCAGCACAGGTACCTGGTAATACTACAGTGAGTTGTTTGATGTGTCTAGAACCGGAACCTTGATTTAAGCAAACCTAGCACATGTTCTATGATATTTCTAGTTTGAGCATGGACCTCACTGTGTCCTTGCTCAGTGGGGTTGTGTGGTTTTCTCATGGGTCCAATGAATAACCTGTATCCACCTCTAGAAAACCTGATGTAGAGCTCAGAAGTGTGGTATATGTGTCAGTAGTGAAAACTATCTGCGTTACCTGCACAGATACCGTAAATGATTCCTTGGGGATTATAGGCAACCTGACAGTTTATAGAGTGGAACCATTTTCTATTAATATACCCCCTTCCCTCTTCACAGAGCAGGGCTTTTATTT
This sequence comes from Protopterus annectens, assembly GCF_019279795.1. Lineage (NCBI taxonomy): Eukaryota > Metazoa > Chordata > Ceratodontiformes > Protopteridae > Protopterus > Protopterus annectens. Next base: position 546,511,395 of record NC_056729.1, on the reverse strand, counting down.
CTATGTGTGTGCAATCCATGGCCACCAGCACTTCAGAGAAGTATGATACTGCATAGAATTCCTGCATGGTTCTTCCTCTCTCCTGTGCTGTTCATGGGAAACAGATATGATCCCTTGCATGTAGTAGAATTGCATTTAAAAATTGATGTAACATTCTAAAGACAGATGCTTGTGACATTCCTAAGATATACCCTGTGGGTCTCTGGAAAGTATCGGCAGCAGCTAGTATATGTAATGCTAAACATACCTTTGTTTCTGTATACCCTGTATCTGTCAACAATTTCTGTTTTATACAGTCCATGATAAGTTAAATGGGGTTTAAATACCCTTTTTCTTCTTCTTGCCCAAGATCTAGCAACAGCACCCTGATTTAAACCTGACACATATACAGCATAATGGTTTACTATCAAAAGCTTGTATAACAATTATGTGAAACTTGGAAGGTCAAAACTCATGGTTCCAACTTTCAGTAAAATCAATTTATACATGTTCAAATCCACAACAGCGAATGCTAGTGTGCATTTGCTGTCATGAATCTGATGTTCTGATTGGCAAGAACACTACAGTGGGGATCTGGAAATTTAGTCTTTTCATCACAATAGTGCAATCTCGGAGTTTGTATATATAATCAGTGGGGGGGGGGGCTTCCCCCCATGTAAAACATAAGTAGGAAATCACCAGAAGTCCAGGTAAGTTGGGTAATGTCGAAAATGTCAAATGTTAAATTATTGACATTACCATGCTCAGTGATTTGATCAGTCAATGTTTAGATTTTACAATGTTTTTTTTTTGAGTAAGTTATCCCTCACAAAAGTGTATTTTGTCATTTTGATAGTAAACCCAACATAATAATATCAGCATCACCCCGTACCATGTTATTTTTTGTAAGTTGAATCATGTCTATATGCCAAAAGATTTTGCTGCACATGGCAACAGCCTACACCAAGTGTGCACATTTGCTTTACAGCTTCCTGAATAGCTCCACTATATTGAATTGACTAACTAGCATGTAATTCAGCTCTTTTTTCTTTAATTACCATATTCTGCCATTTCCCATTATTTTGCAGCTCTCCACATAGTGTAGAGCTACTTAATGAATACTAAATTGCACCCTATTGTGTTGGCAGCACTATGCAATGCCAACATGATCACTACACTTTCTGTTGCTGTTAATGAATTCTAACCAGAGTTTTGAGAATCCCCTTAATATGAACTGCACTGGCAACCAATCTGTTGCCTCATCATTCTTGAAATTATTATTTTTCACTAGATTCATGTCAATATTATTTTTTTTTTAAATTAAATAGTGCAGCCCTTATCTCACTCATAGGTAAGGTATGTTGTGTAATAGTAATGCAAATATTGGAGCATCCCCTGTGCTTAAATAAAAGAACAGAGAATGATGCTTAGGTTTTAATCAATTATAAAATTACACATGGAATAGCAAAGGACTCAAGATAGCTTTTTTGGGCAAAATGATGTGAGGCAAGTTAAAATCTGGTTGCTTGTTATGTTAAAAGTTATTTAATTTTATATAAGATTTCTGAGGTGACTATTTATAAATCATCTCCCTCAATTTTACTTTATTTCTCCTTCCTGATGTTAAGCATTGTCCCCTAAATATGTATGGACCATAGCAGTATAACAGTATACCATTCCTTTGTTATAATTATGCAATATATATTTTATAGCTAATACTATTTCCTTTTCAGAAATATTTGACAGTAAACCCCTTCTTACAGAACATACAGACACCATTTTTATCATATGCCGCATTGATTTCAGTACAACCATAAAGATTCCACCCATTATTTACTATGTGACTTATGTATCAAGCTTATAGTTTGTTCCTTTTAAATTTTTATTGCATACAGTAATTTACCCATCCCAGAACCAATGAACCTATATCAAAAAACATAGAAATCCATACCAAAATAAACAATCCATAAAAATAATACACTACATTTCATTATCTAAGATATCACATTACACAAAGAAACACTAACATAATCAGAATTTTCAAGATGAGTTAACTACATAGCTAATAAAAATGATAGTCCTTGAAATACTATTATCTAAAATGAATAAGAAAATAAACCAATAGTCTTTAAAATATTCAAACATTTGTTACTTTGGTATGAACCAACAGTCTATCCAAATACATAGCCAAAAGCTTGTTCAATTCACCGAATGACAGACTTTTAAACAAGATGGCAAATGTGACAGAGCTTAATATTTTGTCCATTCTAGTACTGCAAAGTTCAACAAATAAGAATTTTTGCAGAACCCAAATATCTGAAAAATGAGATGCTTATAGTTTTGTAGTAGGGATCAAATCACCCATCTGGCTACATAACTGTTGTTTCTATAAATTAGTGACTGTTAGGACAATTCCACAGAATTTGAAAATAATCTGTCTTGGGTTTAAGACAATATGAATCTGCGCTCCCACTTATGCCAACCTGGTTATGCTGGAATGGTAGCATTGTTACATATTTGATGGCCCTTATAGTAGGTACATACGTCTCTATATGAGATTTTTGGATGATAGTTTCGTTCTATGGGATGGGAGTAAAGAAATAATGGACTCCTTCATGCAATATCTAAATGAGTGTACTACATACTTTAAATTCACATTCGTGTGGAACAAATCAAGTATAAATTATTTAGACACCACTATTTTCTTAACTCAACCAGGTTTTAGGTCAAGAATATATAGAAAGAACACTTGGTGTAATAGTTTTTTACATTACACTAGTCATCATCCTATGGCCCAGAAAATCAGCCTTGTTAAGGGACAGGCAGTCCGTATTGCAAGGATGACTTCGGACAGAGAAGATTTGGATAAGGAATTGAACAGTTTTGGTGACATGTTCATGGAGAGGGGTTATCCTAGAGAGATTGTGCAAGGTGTATTGGATGAGGTGAGTAGAGGATGGGGTATTAGATACAAACCACTTTTGGGTAACCCCATGGGGATGACAGTTAAGGTCAAGGAAGATAAAACATTTCAAAAAGCATGTGTAACTGAGTTTAATCGGTTTACAGGGATATTCACAGACATCCTCAAGAAGAATTGGAGTATGATTAAAACAAATAAGGAACTGTTTGATGTGGTGGGGCTTGAACCCATTTTTACATATAGGACTGGTAGGAATTTTAAAAGAACATTTTAAATGAACATTTGAACAAATGCAAGTACCAAAACTTTTTATTAAAAAGGCAACTTCTACATGTGTCCACTGCAAGCAGTGTTCCAACATTTTCAAGGAGGATAGTATATGTTTACAAAATGGTATGCAGAGTAGAGTGAGGTTTTGTAAGGGGAATTGCAATACAAAAATGATAATGTATCTAGCAGTATGTGCAAACTGTCCTGCATTTTATATAGGAAAAACTGAGAGGGCTCTCAAGGACAGAATGTACGAACATGTTTATGATATTAAGAACAAAAAAGAGGCTAGTGCACTATATAAGCATTCCGTAGTTTGTCCTGGTTTTAATGGTTTTAAATTTGGTATTATAGACATGGTTAAAATAAACTGTAGAGGGGGAGATGTCAATAATTTATTGTTAAATAAAGAATTAAAATGGCAGTTGAGACTCAAATCTAGCATTCCCCTAGGCCTGAACGAATATATCACCATTAAACCAGTGTTACTAGCAAAAGCCTCACAATTGTAATTATTTTAGGAAGTGTTTACTGTTTATTCTGCATTTTTCATTGTATGTTATTTTAATATTATTAATTTTAATATTATTATGTTTAATATTTATGAACATTATAAAGTTTTGTCATATTATTTTAAAGGTTATTCAGAAATGGTAGTATAATATATAAAGTAACTATGTGGATTTATAATTCTAAGGCACTATATGTCTTTAAATTTTAATTAGACCTAATGGCATATGGTATAAATAGTTAAGTAAAATCATGTGGTGGTATCTGATGAAGTCTTGTTATTCAAGATGAAAGTGCTCATTCTGTTATCCTGTTGGTGAATAAATTATTTGTTACCGTTTGTGGACTTGGACCTCTGTTTGTGATTTTGAAGTTTCAACAATATGAATCTTTAAGTAATAACCTTGAGGAGCAATAATAGGAGGAATATTGCAATCTGTGAACTAGCATAAATCTAGAAAAAAATGTCCAGCTTCCCAACTATCTCTCTCAGTCCATTTTCATGTCTATTACTGCCTTCCTTTGTCAGTGCTGTAGCCTCCAGGATTTGCTGCAGCATTGATGTAATCCTTTCATAGTGGTCATTAGACTGTGTTCTTCATTGTGGGAGGGAATAAACATGATTCTCATCAGTGTTTCACTCTGTATCATTCTGCAATTCGGCTTTTTTCATCTTTCTCTGGTTTAGATCCAGCTCTTTCACAAGTCAGGTAATTAAACTAATGCGATCTTGTCTTAAGGTGTAGTAAAAGGGAAGGTAGATGACTAGTTATACTATCAATATAGACATGTTGTTGTCCTTGATTGACAGAACTGATCTCTGATCATTTAATACTCCTGCACATTTCCAAGCTCATCCCAGTTTCATTTATGTTCTTTGAGCATGAAAAAAGCATTGTACTATGAAAGGCATTTGTTTCTTCCTTGCAAGAACATTTTGGAAATAGACAATTATTCTTTTGGAAAACTGTATTCTCCACCTCAGAAATATAAATCAGTTAAAACATCTACCAGACAGAAATATAATACCCTAAATGTTATAACTCCCTGTAGTCAATTATATCTTTGCACCAGATTCAGGCAGATATTTTCAGTTATTAATACTACCTACTGCTGCCTGTTTACTAAAATCTACCTCATCTATCTCATTTAGCATAGGTTTATGGAAAGAGTATGATTTCTACCCATGTTTCACAAGTTTCACTGTTTTCACCAAAGCCAGGATATAGAATCTATCACCAAACCAGTAATCAAGATTATTTTTTAAAGTGTAATAAATAATAAACAATATTGAAGCATCTAATATCTAAAGGCAATTTCTTCCTCAATACTTTTTAACACATAATTTATGGCTATTGTTATGTGACAAGACCATTACTGGTTCAATATCAATATGTAAAGTTAACAATAACATTACATCATTTTATGCTATATATGCTAAAATTATTTTCCCTGTAATGTACTGATAGGGCTCAGTAAAACGATTTAGTAATCTACAGTATTGTGAATAACTTAGATCATTATTCTATAAGGCCTTTCTTATAAAAACTGTTTGCATCCTGTCAAGTGTTTTCAGTTGATCTTTTGTAAATATACAAAAACTACTATAATAATTGGTTAATATATATCTTTTAAAGGTCAGATAAGCACTTAGGATCCCTTTTCATAATGTTTCATGACATCGGTTTAGTTCATCTCATGAGCACAAATCATGTCAACAAGTTTTTCAAAATCAAAGTTCTTACCTATAATAACTCTTAGATTCTTAGAATGATCATTCTCTATTACTGGTAATGAAGTAACATAAATTGGTTTACTTGCTATGCATTTTCTAAAGTACATAATACAACATTTATCTGAACTAAAACTTAAACCCCAATTTTTTGACCATGACATTATTTCATATAAATACTTGTTGATGGTATCAGCATCTCTGTTATTAATGATTGTAAATCCAATCTTAAGATTGTCAGAATATTTTCTTATCTAGTATGATTGATGTAATGATAATGTGGCAATCGGTATATTAAATAAAACTGGATGAAAGGCTGACCCACAAAGAACACCAGGATGCACTGGTAAATATGCAGAAAATAGTCCTTGAATATACACAGACTGTTTTCTTTTAGATAATCAGTTTGTGATCCCCGTAATAATATAAGTATTAACATTTATCTTTTCTAAAAGATTTATTATTGCTGAATGAGGTAACATATCAAAAGCTTTTGCAATGCCCAAAAATAAAACATTGGTAGCTAGTCCATTATTTAATGCTATAGAAATGTAATCATAAAAATCAATCAGATTAGACAAACTAGATTTGCCTTAAACAAATCCATGTTGTAATAAGTTATCAACATTGCAGCATCATTACCCTTATAGTTTTTATTAATAAGATTTGGTATGCAGTATTCAAAACATTTGCTGAGAACGGATGTTAAGCTGCTAGGACAATAATTACTCACCTCTAATCTATCACTCTTTTTGTATATCAGGGTAATATGAGATAATTTCCATAATGAAGGAACAAAACTATACAATAACAATTATTGAATATATACCTCAGTATTGGTTTAATATTATTTTTAATGTTTAAAATTAGAACAGGTGATATTTTATCAGGTCTAATGACCAAATTCCTTTTGATTTGTACAAGGCATTCATCAGATTAGACATATTAATAATAGGGCATAGCTCTACGTATAACATAATTGTTCAAATATAGATATTTGATATATTTAATGAAAATATAGGCAAAACTCCAGGGGATAAAAGCTGTGCTTATAAAAACAAAGAATCTCACCAAACCGAAAAATAAAGCAACAGCTACCATGCAGAGTCCAATAAACAGCGTTGCAATGTCTCAGTTCATATACTGCTTCATTAATCCACTGCTTACAAAGTCCAGCAAAATTACTGACTTCTGTTATTTAGTATTGTTGTTTAATTAGTGTTTTGATATACACTTTAGGATTTAGATTGCTAAGTTCTAGAGTACAATTTGTTTGTTCTTTATGAATTTATTAATTGTTGAAGTAATTATGATGTGTCAGAATATGATTGGCAGTTCATGTTTTTAAATGGAAATCTGTTATTCACTCAGTTGTATGGTCTGATGAAGCTATGAAGTAAAAGCGCTTACCTCCTGAGTGCACCAATAAAGAATTTTTATATTTAATATGTGTTTACCGTTTGCTGGACTTTGTAAGCAGTGGATTAATGAAGCAGTATATGAACTGAGGCATTGCAACGCTGTTTATTGGACTCTGCATGGTAGCTGTTGCTTTATTTTTCGGTTTGGTGATATTTGATATATTAATGAAATATTGATATTATTCATCAACTATAATGCCTTGATTGTAACTTGTGTTGTTAATCCTAATAGTGCAAATATTCTTGATATATTTATAAAATGCTTTCATTACAATTATCCTTGTCCAACTTTATTTTCATATAAGTTCTTCTTTCCCCAATAAATTATTTTCAGATATTACTAATTTTGTTTAATTTGGTCTTATTACATTTAGTAGGCCTACATTTCTAAATCTTAAAAGCTCCTACCTTTTTTTTCATAGTCAATTTTTGTTCTACCACAGGGATAAAAACTAGAACAACTTTACTAACAGCATTTAGAGAATATATGGAAAATTTTAATATTGTTTCTAAAATCTTATAAACAAAATATTCATGATTATTACCAGCAAAAGTACATGCTATTCACTGTATCTAACAAAACCTTATAATTAATTTTATGATAGTTATATTTCCTACTAAGTGTTCTAGATTGTATTCCACTGTAAATATCAGAACTGATGGAATTATAATTAGACATGCAGAGAGGGGGGAAATTAGTATCTAATAAAGCCAATATAGGATTACCTCTTGAATTCTTAGTTATTAGGTGTTTTAAGCCATGATAAGATAGAATGCTTGGAAATGTTTTTAAATAAATGTTTCTCCCGGTATAGCATGTCCTCTTAACATCTGGGTAGTTGAAATCACCTAGTAATAATATATTGCTCTTATCAATAATGCTATCAAGAGTGCCCAGATATGCCAAATGAAATTAAGCAGTAATAGTGGGGCTCTGATAACATACTATAATCCTTAGTTTATCCTTCATATAAGAATCATTTGACTTAATTATGATAAATTAAAAAAAAAACATATTCACTGTCACTAAGGATGATTTATACTTTCCAACACAAAGAGTAGAAGGCCACCCCATCTTAAATTATCCAGCATACAATTGTATCTAATGTAATCTGGGAAACAGAACTGATCAGGCTTCCTACACTTTGTTATTGCTGTTATGCCATAACCTTCAATATTCATTAATGATTTAAGTTCATAAGATTTGTTTTGTGAACTTTGTGCTTTACAATAAAATACCTTATAATAGAATAAGATGTACTGATGTTGTTACCGTCCTGTATTCTATATATGTGCTTTGTCTAAAGTTCTCAAGTAACTACCAGTTCTGTTAGCAACAAACCCTGCACCATATGCATTAAGGTATAATGTATCCTGTTTAAATAACTGATAATCATAAATACAATATTCCCAGTAAGTTATAGCACCTATATTATGCACCAGAGATAATTGTCTGAGCCAGGTATTGTATCCCCCAAGCAGGAGGTCTTGAAATGTTTTATGAAGCACTGCTGGAGTTAGACTTTTTCATAGTGATCAGATTAGACTGCTCAGACTCTATGGAGATGGTTTTAGAAAACAATTATATCTGGCTTGAGGGAGAGATCTTTAAACAGATCAATGACGTGACTATGGTGGCCACTTGTGCCCCCATATTTGCTAACATAGTGATGCTTAAATGGGAAAGGCATTTTGTATTCCCAGTTAAGTTTCAAAAACATCTCAAACTATATCTCAGGTACTTGGATGATATATTTTTCTTATGGACAGGACAAGAAGACACCATACCTGAGTTTATAGATTACGTTAACCAAGCTACAACCTTCCTAAAGTTTACATACCAAACCAGTGCACAGTCCATCAGCTATTTAGATACTACTATTACTAAGAATACAACAGGTTTCTCTTCTAACATCTATAGGAAACCATTTTCTAACAGTAATTTACACTTCAATAGTGCACACCCTTATACCCAAAAGAAAAGTCTTGTTAGGGGCCAATTCATAATACTAGCCTGTAATGTATCTGAGAAAGAACTTTTGACAAAGAAAGGACCACATTAAAAAATATGTACATAGAAAGGCAGCATCCCACACATATGATTAAATCAATAAGTGATGAAATGTTTCCAGGGTGAGGTAGGAGATATCACCTCCTGTTACGTGCAGGTCTCAAACTAAAGGGATGAGTAGATGGTAGGCCACAATTTCAAGACCCCAAGTCAACAAAAAAGATATAGGTTCTGCATCACAGGAAACATATTTAACAAATAGTGTTAAAGAACACTCTAGACCTTTCACTCTGCAACATAATTACAGGGCATGTAAGGTTAAAGTAATTGTAAATAAATATTGGAATCTATTAATTAGTGATGAAAAAATAAAAAATATTGCAGGTATGAGACTTACTTTCATATATAAATGGGCAAGTAGCCTGAAAAATATTGTTGAATTTAATGCTCCACAGAGAACTAATTCAAGACAGAAAGGCACAAAAAAGTGTGCAATCAATGCAAATATGTCCTTGAATGTCAGGAATTAAAAAATAGACAATCAGTTATAGTCAGTTGTAGTAGCACAGGATGGGAATTGTCAAACAAGGGGTATACTATATTTGGATAAACGGTCATCATGCACAGTGCTTTACATTGGGAAAATGGAAAGAGAATTAAGAAAGTGCATATATGAACATTATTACGAGATAACAAAAAAAAAATTCTAAGAATGTTCTGTTTAGACACTCCACTATGTGCTCTGGTTTCAAATAGTTCTCTTTTAATATTTTAGAGACAGTTCCAATGAACTCCATGAGAGGTCCCTGGAAGGATCAGATAGACCTCAGAGAACTAACATGGCAGCTAAGAATAGATTCTACCCGCACCTCAGGAATTAATGAATGTACCTCTCTGGTGCCAGTGCTAAACCAAGAAGCCAACAAATTATGAAACAATTATTTTTATTTATTTCCTACACTTTCCCTAGCTAGCTATTAGACATTTATATATATTTTGTTAGTTACTTTACACATTATACTTCAATTTTATTTATATTTGTATATAATTGATGGATTTGTATCATGTAGTCCAGTTTATATTGTTTTCAATTATACCATTTTTACTATTACAATGATTTTTAATAGTTTTAATGCAGAGTTAAATAACCTCTAGGTTTTTAATTTTTTTAATTCAAGAGGTGCATACTGAGAGGGATGATCATTTTTAAATTGTTTATTGCCAAATGTAATGATATATTTTTGTAACAGTATTATTTTAAAATGGTTACTAGGCAATGCATTTTTACTTGATTTTAATTGCTCAATTATTGAATTATTTAATTACATAATTAGTTGGTGTTAAGTGTATATAAGCTTACTTGTTTCCAAATCAATTCATTATGAAGAACCCTGTTTCTTTATGCGGATGAAAAGCACATTGTTAATTAAAGGCTTAATCTGTGTTTTACTGCTGTCTCAGTGCCTTTGTTTAGTTTAAATAAAAATATATCTTGGCTTCTTTTCTGAAGTTGGAATCTGTGGTGGAGAAGGTGATATCTGGTTGTGTTTTGGTGTTTATAAATGTTTTCCACATTTTCCAGCCCAGTTGCTACTTTTTTATTTTACATGTGAATTTTAGTATGTGCCTAGTCAGACTAAGTCTACACGTGTTTTCTGAAATATTTCAATCAATGTTAACATATTATTTTTCATATGATTTAAAGGTGTTGATAAAGAGCTTTCATTCCCATAATTTTTTATCATAGTAACATTTAGAACTTAAACTTAGTAAGAAGGAAACAACATCTGTGAGTCTTAGCCTAGTCAAAGAACTATTATTGCTTTCTTATCTATATTTGCAAGAGATCATACTGTAGGTTTACGTATGGAATCTCTAAGTATTACAATTTGAGATGTATGTGGTGACTCAAAGCAATTACTTGTACCCCTATTCTCAAAATGTTTACATTTTGAAAAAAATATCAGTAACTTTTAAATACTCAGAGCCCTTTGAGGTGAAATGATTTATAATAATTTTGGGATATAATGTTGGCGGTAAGATGATTTCACTGGATTCATCAGTTCCTAAACTACCAACACAAATATTTAAGTTAGATTGTTTTGCTAATGAGTATTCATCAATTTCTTCAAAAATATCAAAAGTATCATTATTTTGTGTTTCAATACCATTCCCTGATATTTTTATCTAGCAGTCTAAGTGTTGATATTTACTTTCCAAATAAAAGTTCTAAATCAATATCTGAGTTGTCACTATGTTTTGCACTTGTCTTCAGTACTCTACCATTTGAATGATTTGTTGTAAAACTATCAGATAAATCAGTGAAAGTAGAACTAATGTTTATTTCAGATTCTCTTCAATTTTTATTCTTGTGTCTCCTAATTCTTTTACTTTTAAAATAAGAAGTGTGGGTGTGTATGTCTTATGTTTACAGTACAGGTTAGGCAAGGGGATAGGTTAACTCTCTCTCTTTAATATATATATATATATATATATATATATATATATATATATATATATACATATAATTGTGTGTGTGTTTAGGGTTAAGGTGAGGATAAGGGTTGGGAAAGGGGATGATTTACTATATGTACAAGTGTGTGGGTTTCGGGGTTAGTGTAAGAGTTTGGTAAGGAGATAGATTTAGAGTGTGTGAGGTTAAGGGATAGACTTAGGATCAGGTCAGAGGTTAGATTTAATGTTTCATGGGTGAGGCTATGTGTGTGCTAGGTGAGTGCCCAAGCTGTCTTCTTTAGTGATAGTGTTACACAAAGGGATTTTTTTAGGTAAAGTGTATGGTTAGAGTTAGTGGCAGGTTTAGGGTTAGCATGAATTACTAAAATGGAACAATAGGGGGAAATCCCCTCTACCCAACTGAGTAATGTGTGCCAACCCTAACCATGCAACTTATACGAAAACACTTTCTCCAACACTACTAATACTCATATAATTTGAGCTGAATGTTGTGTTAAATAGTGAAGATCTCATCAAAAAAAGGAATTTGTTTCATTTTCTGATGTGCTACATTTTAGTAAAGTGTGTTTTCAATATGAATAGTCAAGATGTTTTTGTTGATGTTTTGAGCGCCAATCATAGAACACTTTGACAATTCATGATATAATCATATCCATTTAGATTTACAGACATTCCAAAGTCACTATGTCTCATGATGATTCTCACATTGCCCGTACCTTCCTTCAGGCAGCACCTCATTTCCCCAGGAGGGCCATATCACTTAATCCTGGAGTTAATTTGTAGATATCCATGCAATCATTTAGTTTATGTTTAAATGGAAGATAGTGAGTCACACAGCTTAACATGCAGGGGAAAGTTACTCCAAAGATTTGGAAAGCACTGGGTTATAAACCTGTCTCTCCATCATGCTTTATTTATTCTGTTGTTGAAGACTTAAATCCCTGGCTCTAGTTTTGGTAGAGATATTGGACTTGTGGAGAAACAAGAGTTCCAGGATAACTGGGCCTCTAATGGCACCGTAAGTGTGAAAGACAGCTCTCCTCAAGTGCCTATAAGAGACTGAATATAGGGATATAGATTCCTGTCTCTCGTGGTAGCTCAATGACTTTAAACTTTGGTTAGGTACCTCTGTGGTCTTATTCTTGTTTTATATATTTAGCGAGAAACATCCTAAGGGGGTGTTACATGATAGTCAAAAGAGAGGGAGCTGTCAACCCAAATACCAAGGTTCCTAACTACATTTTTGTTTTGTAGAGGTGGATTGTCTGGAAAGTATGACAAGAGGAGGGGTTGTCTAACAAAAGTGATGATGCTGCACTATTAAGCATTTAGTCTAAACTCATTTTTAGTACACCAAGAGGTTACTAGAATGAGTTCATTCAAGAGAATTTGGGTGTTATAGGTAACTTAACAACAACTTCCTGTTTGCAATTGTCTGTAAAATTTGTTAGCCAGATTACTTGATTCTCTGGTTGGAGATCTGAAAAGAAAAAAAAAAATAAGTCTTAGCACTACACCCTGAGGAAACTGTTGTCACTTCATAGTTTCTGATAAGGTACATACAACTGTCACTGTGGGTTCTGTCTTTTATTCAGTTTGCTATCCATCTTGCAACATGAAGGGTAGATATTTAAAGCGTTTAGCTTTTGTATGATGTCAGTATGGGAAGTAGTTTCAAAGGTCTAAGCCACATCAAGATATACCAAGTGCATTGTATGACAACCATCTACAATCTCTGTAACCCAATCAAAGAAATGTAGCACATTAAATAGACAAGATCTACACTTCATAAAATCAAACTGTTGGGGGTCAAGTCTAACATGATTCTTGATATCACAGTCTATGAGATCAGATATAATATGATCCATGGCGTTTCAGATGAGGCTTGTAAGGCTGATAGATCTATAATTACCCTGATAAGTTGTAAAGTCACCTCTACAGAAGGGCAGCACCACTGCCATGTGTCATTCATCATGGACAAACAGCAATTGCTGAACATAAATTAAACAGTTTGAGGAGTATGTCTGAAAGGGTATGTTTAACACTATTAATTACGCAACCAGTTATACTGTCAAGTCCCATGGAGGAAGTATTTTTCATCTTGGTTAGCACTTTCAGTAAATGATCTTTAGAAACAAATTGGTGGAGTAAGGGATTCAGATATTTTGAGGTTTTGAATAGATATCTCAGGGGTGAAGTTGACACTAAATCTGTTTGCAAGGATATTGACAATGTCATTTGAGTCAGAAAGGAGTTCCCATTATAAATAAGTTCTGAGCAATGCAGGGCATCATTTTTTAAATTTTCGAACATTGATAAATTAGGATTTATAATTATCTCTGTTTTCAGAGACCAGCCTAAGTTTATGGGTTCCTTTAGTGGGACTGATAGTGTTCTTTATTTATTTATGTTTTTGTAATGCTTTTGATATTATTCTTGAAAAGATAGGTTTTGGATCTACTAAATTATTTAAGGAGGTTTTTATTTTCTTTTTATTGTATAGTTTATGGCAATGGACCACCAGGGTGGTTTATTTCTGGATGGTTCTGGAGGAAACTGCTAGCTCTAAGCATTTTTCTAAATGGGTGTAGGATTATTAAGGTCTGGGGAGGTGAAGTCATAAGTGAATTTTAGTATTTTGATGCATAGTAGGTTTGGGTTGCTATGTTTGTAGTCCTTAGATCAAGTGTTGTTTAATGTAGGAGCTTTTGGTATTTTAAAGACGGAGAAGGACACATGTTTATGACCAGACTTCTCTGGGAAGGAGATATCAGAGCAGTACTGCAACAGGTGGCCATATGTGTAAGAATCAGGTCTACAAATTCTCTCTCTCTCTCTCTCTCTATATATATATATATATATATATATATATATATATATATACACACACACACACACACACACACACACACACACACACACACACATATATATATATATATATATATATATATATATATATATATATATATATATAGTTCCCCTTTAGAAGGTTGAATGGCTGAAATCTCGAAAATCATATGGCCGAAGCCATATGCTCGAATTTCAGAAGCTCGACCTTCTGAAAGGGAACCAAAAACAAACCAACAAAACACAAACCAATGTTTCTGCAGGGGGGCAAGCCCACCTGCACCCCCTGATACTTATTTATTCTAACTCCGACATTGCACTACAGCACAGAAAGGGAAATCTCCCAGTCTGCACTGTATGCTGATCCCCATTCAGAAGGTTGAGCTTCTGAAATTTCGAGCATATAGTCCCGACCATATGACTTTTGTGAGATTTCAGCTATTCGACCTTCTAAAGGGGAACCATATATATATATATATATATATATATATATATATATTTTTTATATATATATGTGTGTGTGTGTGTGTGTGTGTGTGTGTGTGTGTGTGTGTGTGTGTGTGTGTGTGTGTGTCTGTATGTGTATATGTATATATGGGTCTACTTGACATGACCAAAATATCAGTAGACCGACTTTCATAAGGCCGAGACCAGAAACTCAAGATTTCATGGAGGAAACTTCACAATACTGACATTCAGAAGAAAGAACATTTGAAATGCCAACAGTCCAAACTGAGCATAACAGGAAGTTCACTCATTTGCACACTGTAGTGCAATCTCAGAGATGGTATATTTAATATGCAGGGGATTTGGGGGGAGCAGCCTCCCATGGGAGGGGTGCAGGGGGTGTAGCCCCCCTGCAAAAACATTAAAGTTGAAATTAAATAGTTGTTTTTATTTAATTTAAGAATTTGTAATGTTTGAGTATAATGATTGGTAATAAATGTAAGAGTTTAGTTTTAAAAACATACACCATATGCTAGGAGAAAATGAAGGTAACATTAGATAATATAGATGATTAATACATTTCTTTATTAGGAAGAATAAACCTACATTAGTTAAAAGGAAGATGTTACCTCTGGTGGTATTTCCTTTGCAAAATGTATTAGTTATTTTTGTTTCCTAGTAGATGTCTCAACTTAAAGGACAATAAGAAAATGTCTGTGTTGAGGGGGTTCATCAAGAATTCCATGTGAGCTCATGTGGGCATATTTAGAATGGGGTTTAAATGTGCCAGCTGTATTACAATATGTTATGGCATGCATAATTTAATATTTACTTTTTTATTCAGTATAGTGAGCATTAGATTTATAAAACTATTTTAGGTAAAATACTGTAAATAAAATGTATACTTTTTTGGCTTCCTGTGATGAATTTAAATAGTTTTAAATTATTAGAGTATTTTACATATATTGGAAATCAGTTAATTGTGTTGTTACATTATCTTGAGATTCCATGGAAAATGCATAGAATAGTTGCTTATTTGCCATTTTTAAATATATTGTTGAAAATTGAAATAATTTATCTTAGTTTGATTATGTTAATCAAAATCTATTTAAAACAAAATATATTGATAAATTATATAAAGAAATGGAAATCATATTTCAAGGTGATTGAGTTTTGTAAACAAAAAAAGTCCTATAAAACTGACTGTAGTATAAGTTAAAAGCTAAAGGAAGTCCAAATTTGAATATGCTTGGGAAAAAAATGGAATTATTTAAAATGTATCTTGAATGAGCACTTTTTGGTTAAAAAGTATGAACAATATTATTTGTAATTATGTCTTTGAAAGAGATAGAATAATACAATACAAGATTGTTTGCTATTCATGTTGTTTTAGTGCACTTTTCTAATTCTGTATTATGCTGGCATTGTGTTAAGGAACTGTGTGATTTATACTACCGTTGGTGGGCATGTAAAGTACTATTCGCAATGTAATAGACAGATGGTATAAATGTTGATAGGATATGAGTTACCTTTCAAACCAGAATTTCTTTTATTTAATATTTATTATTTATTTCATTTATCTCACTTTGTTTACCATGAAATTTTAACTGGGAATTCTTCCATTTTTGGTGGACGCCCAGGCAGAAAAGGGCCACACAAAAAGTATACAATACATATTAGACAATATAAAAATAGATTAGATAGTATAGTGACTTATAAGGTGATGTGCTGCATATGCATACCTGTGTACATTAATAATAATAATAATAATAATAATAACATAGTACATCTGCAAACCTTTGAGTTTTTCAACAGCTTTGTACAGCAACTTCCTACATCTATGTGTCATAGTGTAGTACACTCATGGATATACAGTGTAGTTCATCCAAATGAGAGCAAAAGAGTATGTTTATAGTACAAATTCATGTGTAGAAGAGTAAACACATATATGTTCATATGAATTAGTGGAAGAGTTTAGAACATCTTTAGAAGAACAGAGAATAGGATATTTACAAACATTCAAATTATTGTAAACATTGGAGGCTGGTTACAGTAGAGTAGCGTAATAAAGGCCAGAAATAAATATATAGATAGATATGCATATATAGAAAGATATAGATATATATTACTGCATGATGTTTTGCTGAAAGAAGGAGAATAAGGGTGGATGTTTTATCAGGAGGATGAGGTTGTTGTAGGGAGATAGTGAAAGTGAAGGACTGATGGAGTCAGGAAAAAATAGAGGTCAGTGAACTATGCTGCAGTCATATTATACTAGAAAAAAGGGACTTGTGTGTAGCTTATTAAAATGAATGATTGTGCTATTATGGTGTGGTTTGAGGGAGAAAAATGACAAAGACTGGGAATCTTAGCCTGGTGCAGAGCAGAAGCACAGCCAATTCTTTACTCGGTGTGTTTTGAGTGATAACTTAAAGCTAGCTGTTTTGTGTGTCTGTTTTATTTCAAGAGGAAGTTGATTCCAGGTTTTTGCTATCTGGTTGGAAAATAATGAGTCCTCTGCAGTGTTATTACATTTGGATATAGTTCCAGTGAAACTGGAAACAAATAAAATGAAGATTATATTGACTATAATGGTTACTAAAAGATGCATTTTACTGGTCCCATGCCACCATTTTCAGTTTATGACCAGTGGAATTAATATAGCAGATATCTACAATGCCAACTAATGGACAATTCATTTTTAATTTATATGTTGGTTGTGTGTTCTTAGAGAATTTATTGATAGTTAAGAAATCACTTTTTTGTATTTTTTATTACCTTGCTTGTGTCAACGTATGTTGTTAAAAACAATAAAGAAATTAAATAATTTTTAAAAAGCTGACATATTTTACTTAGTCTACTCTGCAGAACAGCAATTAGCCATGAGACAAGGCAAAGAAGATGCACAGAAGATGTTCACAGCTTTTTGTCTTTTATCCCATTAGGTTGTATACCAGTGATCTTTCCTGGCTGGATTATAAGATCATTGTCATCAGGTTAGCCAGTCATTTGAGGTCCATTACTTTAAGTTAAGCTGATATTTCCAGGAAAAGTTGTTCATGTTGAGCATTTAATTCTTCCTCATGTGACATCTTTTGATGCGGTTTTTATTTGAATATGCAGCAATCTTTCTTTATAAGTTTACTAATAACAAATGAAAACAATACTACACTATTGCAGTCTCGTTTTCCTATCTCTTCCAAATATTTTAGATAATGTTATCTGTTAGCTAAGTCTTAATGTCCCATAGGTTGACAAGGTTTAATACACATAAATCTATGACAATGTTTAGTAACCTGCTATGTCTACAATTTGAAAGATGGTAAATATTTTTTTTTTCACTATTTGGCTATAATCTATAAATAAACATATTAAAAAGAGGGCTTTTGCTAAGCATATCATATTTACTGGGCTATGTCTTGCTTTGAGGAAGATAACTGCTTCATCTATAATCTCTCCTTCTGCCTAATGGATGAAAAGTGAAAACAAACAGCAAACTTTAAGATGAACAGAGACATAACTATGGTGGGGCGAAGGGGGCACTTAGCCCAAGCTGTCTGGTGGCACAATCAGTAAGTACCAGTCATGGCTGAAGCATGAAAGTGGTTATTTAACTACAGCAAATTGCTTGTCACATCAGTAGAAAGCAGCCTGCAATTCCTTCTCAGAGGAAAAGAGCATTTTCTGGTCTTCAGCTTCAAAAATACTTTTTTATGATTTTATTTTATTTATTTATTTATGAATGTGGTTATTTATTTACACTGTTTTAGCCTTTATATATTTATATTTTAATACATGCTAACCCTAATCCTGCATCTTAACTTATTAAAACACTTTCCATAACACTATCACTATTCAGACAAATTTGATGTGAATGTAGTGGTAGGGTTTTGTTTCTTGTATAGCAAAACAAATTGTTTTCTTTTGCAATTTATTTTCCTTTTGCTGTTTTGGGCTTTTGGTAGGTTGGCTTTTCAAAATGCAAGCATCAATCAGCTTGTGTTCAGTGCTTTTGAATTTCTATGAACTGTTATATACTCATATCTGTGCATGTATGTATGTATGTATATGTATACGTATATGTATACGTCTGTATACGTATATGTATACGTCTGTATACGTATATGTATACGTCTGTATACGTATAAAATTAACTGTTAGCAGCCAATAGCACTGCCTATCCTGTCTCAATCCTTACAAATAAGGCAATCCAGGAATACCATGTTCCCAGTCTCTGGAAAAGGTCACACATTATCCCTCTGCACAAAGGAGGAAATTCAACAGACATTAATAACTTTAGACCTATGGCAATCTTATCTCCTCTCACCAAAATACTTGAAAAAATGCACCGACAAAGAATTGCTAGACCATCTCCAACAGGAAGAACTCCTATCTCCTACACAGCATGGCTTCCATCCTTCCCATAGAACTACCATTGCCCTTCTAACCTATATTGATACAATCAATAAAGCTAGACATAATAGCAAACTAGTCTCTTCCTTATTTCTAGTCTTGTCTAAAGCCTTTGACACAGTTTGCCACAGCAAACTTCTACTTCAAATGTCCTCACTAGGTCCTTCTCAGCCCACCCTTCTATGGTTCAAAAGCTACCTGTCCAATAGGTATCAGTCAGTAAAATGGCACTCCACACTCTCTCCCTACCTCTCAGTCACCACCGGTGTACCATAAGGCTATATCCTTGGTCCCCTCCTCTTTAATATTCTCAATAACACTCTCTATACTTCCACACAAGAGACCACCATAATGCAATACACAGATGATTCTACTTTCATTTCCACATCTGACAACATGGCGCACCTCCAAAAATTACTCAGGAAGCTTTAACAGCCACTGAAACATGGCTTTGTAACTCACAACTCTAGCTCATCCCAAAAAAGACCAAACTACTACTTTTTCCCAAATCCCTCACTCATGAAAAAAAATATTTAAGTTCTATCTCTTGATAATACAACCATTAAAGACACTTCTCATAACAAACTATTGGGGGTGATAGTGGATGATAATCTCACATTTGACCTGCATATACAAAATTGCATAAGAAAAACTCATCAAAAACTAGGGATGCTTTACAGAGCCAGAAACTTTCTTACTGACACAATTAAACTACACTTGCCACCACTTATCTCCTCCCCACTCTTCTTCATGGCGGTCCCATCCTTACTAACCTCCAGGCTTCACAAAAATTAAAACTTCAGCAATGCTATAACAAAGTTGCTAAATTTGCAGCAGATGACCCTTTCAGAACCCACCATTGTATATCACTGAGTGAAAAGCCTAAATTGGTTAGAACTGTCACATCAGCTAACGTGCACAACTTCTTATCACCTATAAAATTATCCAGCATCCATCTGCCTGTCCAGCACTAAAAAAACATTCTACACAACTATGTTCCCAAACAGTCATTGCGATCCAATGACAAAAAACTCCTGTCTGTCTGCAGACGTAGCAAATTTGCTGGACACTGTCTGTACTCCTACAAGGATGCTAAGGATTGGAACCTGTATCCATCAGGAGTATACCCTCCCTCCCATCTTTCAAAATCATGCTGAAAGACTTCTAGCTAAAATATGTCTCTGTTCTTATTCAAAACCAGGATAAACTATATCCTTAAATGTGAACAAATACCTTTTCATTCCTTATACTTCCTTAGTCTCTCTTTTTCACTTATTTCCTTACTGCTATCTAATTCTCTCCCCCAACTTTCTCTCTAAATATACCATAAGCCTGTTTTTCCTTCACTTCATATTGCAATTCCTGTTTTTATTAGACTAACTTACCTTTACTTTCTCTACAAAATGCCTAAAAATTATCTAAATATTAAATAATGGTTATATACCTTGTATCGATTCTTAACCAATGTTTTTATATTATGTCTAATTTGCTATAACTATTTGAACTGCAGCCATTTTTGTTTTATTTTTGAAGACTATATAATTATTGTTCTCAAAATGTTTTGCAATAATTTGGAGCTTTTCTCCCTGGGCCTCTGCTGAAAATGGGCTGCTACCCATTCAGACTTTCCTGGTAATC
Source organism: Protopterus annectens (assembly GCF_019279795.1). NCBI lineage: Eukaryota > Metazoa > Chordata > Ceratodontiformes > Protopteridae > Protopterus > Protopterus annectens. The sequence goes on along the minus strand of NC_056729.1, from coordinate 546,490,726 downwards.
AAATGTCAGTAAATAAATAAGGAAACAGGTATAGTCATCTATGTGTATACATGTATATCTATGTATCTATATCTATATATACACATATAGATATATATATATATATATATATATATATATATATATATATATATATATATATATATATATATATATATATATATATATATATATATATATATATCCTTTTCTATATCAATATATAGTTACAATTTTAATTACTGAGCACTCATGTAAATTAACTTTTTGTGGTGTATAAAAAGGCGAATGCTCATATGAGAAAAGCAGTGGATCAGACCTTGCCTCTGAAGTAGCCAGACTTTTACAGAACGTCCAGAATTTTACCTTTTATTTTTAATCTGTTTCTTTAGTTTGTAAGAACAATATTTAAAAATTATACCTACTTTTTGGACTTTGTCCTCCCATTATTTATGGCTTAATCCAGATTTCTTGCTCTAAGTGGTTCAGAGGTATGGATTAGGTGATTCCCTGGACTGGCAAATATGCTCTTTCCTTGAGAATTGTGTATATAAAATATATATAAGTGGGGGGAGGGCACAGGTGGGGGCTTGCCCCCAATGCAAGAAAATGATGACATGATGTTTTCTTTAATTTTTTTGTTTTTTAGCTTTTGCATATGCTGAGATTCATTCTCGGTACACACGTTGTTGCATGTCAACAAGCATAATGTTGATCATTTGGTTTCAATATTAGTGCTGTTCAACAAACTTAAACAAAATCCTTATATATATATATATATATATATATATATATATATATGGAGTTACTTTAGATCAATTAATTTACCTTTCACCAAAACTCAAACTGCGAGACAACGTCAACAAAAGTCTATTTCTATGAAGCCTCGGATCACCCACACAGTGTTACAGGGTAAAGAACAACTTGGCCACCAGGGTCAAGTTTGCTGTTTTCCCCAGTGTAGTGCGATATTGGAGTTGGTATATTTAGTTGGGGGGGTGTGGGTGAAGCCCCTCACTTGCATGGATTTAAATTAATTCCATGTAGTTCTTCTCACCTGGTCTCCAAGTGGGTCTTTATCCTGTAACACTGTGTCAGTGATACGAGACTTCATAGAAATGGATGTTTGTTGAAATCATCTTGCAGTTTTGAGTTTCGGTGAAAGGTAAATTCATTGATCTAAAATATTCCCATATATATATATATATATATATATATATATATATATATATATATATATAGATAGATATAAATGGTTTACCACTGTGATTTTGCCGTACCATTCCACAGCTATGAAGTATTCGAACTACAGATGTTCGAATACTTCATATGTGTGCAGTTTAAATGGGTGAGCGTTATATTTGCAAATGGACTGTGCATTCGCAAATATAATGTTCGAAGGGATGTACAGGGATCGTGGTACAGTGCAGTTAGGGAAATACATCCCTTTCCTCACTGTAGTGCGATCTTGGAGTTGGAATATATAGTTGGGGGGTGTGGGGGGCGCAGGTGTGCTTGCCCCCCTGCATAATCTGGATGTTAAGTGTGCTAGCTAGGGAGTAGCAGCAAGGGTGGCATTGCTGTTAAGTGCTGAAAATGTCGTGTCTGACATTTTCAGCATTAACAGCTGATTTTTGACATTAGGACGGTTAGGTTATGTGTACTTTCGGCGAATTAGTTCACTATTAAGTACCTTTTTTTTTTTACTTTCAAGATTTCAATAGTAAACCTATATATATATATATATATATATATATATATATATATATATATATGTATATATATATATATATATATATATATATATATAAAATATATATTGATAGATATAGCTACAGATATATGGATGTGTGTGTGTATTGATAGATATAGCTACAGATATATGGATATGTGTGTGTGTCTGTGTGTGTGTGTGTGTGTGTGTGTGTGTGTGTGTGTGTGTGTGTGTGTGTGTGTGTGTGTGTGTGTGTGTGTGTGTGTGTGCGTCTGTTTAGAGAGTGAGAGAGAGAATTTAGTGTTTAACAATTTCCAAATTTGTCTTGCTAGGAGATGATAGAGTTACAGTGGAAAAAAACTATATAGACACAGCAAGAGCATGCAGATGCCTGACAATCAGTGAATGGAGGTCAGATTGCACTTTGGACCCTGGAAGTGTGAGGCAGTGATCTAACCACTGAAACATCATGCAGCATTTGTTAGGATTCAGCCCACCGATCTGAGCAGGAATAGTTAGTAAGATAATACACTCAGTAAAAGTGGAACTGAACTAATAAAATACAGAAAATACAGAGCTATGAGAATGACTTTGCTCCATAAGGAACTGGGTCAAAAGCTGTTGCTCACAGAATCTGACTGCATATTTTGTATACAGCTACTGGAAATGCAAGCTATAGAATAGTTTTGAGAATGGCAAATTTCACTACACAGCAGAACTCTTCATGCTTTAAAATTCCAAACAGAACTTGAAGTAATGAAGTTCTCCCATGTTTAGCTTGATACCCATAGCATACATGTGAATACTTTTGCAGAATTATAAGGCATTTTTTGTTTTAAGAACAAATTATATTTCAGTTTTCTAAAGTATTGCCAGAATTATGAGAACGTTAAGTGAATTAGCCCCTCTTCCACATGATATTTGTTTCTTCTGAAATGGCTATAACTATGACTAACAACAATATATCTGAGTGACATTTTTAAAGCAAGACTGGAAGTTGATTAAAACATCTTTAGTATGAATCTGGCAAGCAGCAATGTTTCCTGTGTTAAATGTTTCTTTGGAGACCCCTACAGCATAATTCAATTTGACAGACTCCTAAAAGTTTCATTCTTTTTTACAGAATGAAATTATGTGTGCTAGCCTTGCTCTACTGACCTGAAGTACAGTGAAAAGCAATGTTATTTATGTACTATAACCAAGATAATTAAAAACTCAAAAGGCGGACTTGTTGCAGACATCGTGCATACAACAGCAGATTAGATAGGCAGGAAGTTGTTAGTCTGGGGCACTGCTTTGACAGCTCATGGGATACAGATTTAAATAAAAAACACATTCACATTTATGGCATTGTTTATTACCATGTTACCCTTCAAAGGCACATGCTTCATTAATTAACTGTTACTGTGTACTGCCTGCTGTGTTGGGAAATGACAAATAGAGAAAACCATTGCTATATGCAGATAGTGACTTTCCCTTTTTTCATATTCATCTGGCCTCTCAGTTTCAGCCTTTTTGCTTGTTATTTCTGCTATGTGTCTTACACTACTATAAAAATATTAAGGGAATCTATTGCGTGAGAGATTTTATTTTAAGTTTGGTTGACTGGACCAGTAGATGATTTTCAGCTACAGCTTCTTCTTCTGGCTTTTCTTGGTTAGGGATCTCCACAGTGGATCACTGTCCTCTCACGATTGGCAGTGGAGTTTTACAGTGTTGAGTTGCCAGCCTGGCACCCAACCTTCCACAGAAGGCACACACATGCACACACTCACACCTAGGACCAATTTAGTGTGTCCAGTCCACCTACAGCATGTCTTTGGGATGTGGGAGGAAACCAGAGCACCCGGAGGAAACCCACGCAACCACAGGGAGGACATGCAGACTACACACAGAAGGCACCTCAGCTGAGGCTCAACCCCGAGAACCTCTTGTTGTGAGGTGGCAACGCTAACTGCTGCACCACCGTGGCATTGTTACATAATCATATACATCCACATACACACAAATACACACACACACACACACACAGAAACACAGAGACACACACTCGCGCATGAGTGCACACACACACACACACACACACACACACACACACACACATACACACACACACACACATGAGTATCTACTGAAGACAAGCAATACAAACAAACAAAAATGCAAATTTCAGAGTTCTGCTGAGTAGAAAGAATTACACATTCAACATTAATGTTGCTATACAGTTTGATCAGGCAGCTAAATGCAAAAGATCCCACCGTGTACAGTTTCTCACAGTATTTGCCATGTGGCAGATGGTCAGACTGGGCTTAATATTAGAATATAAAGTAGGTAAGCATTGCATTATTAAGAGCAAAGAAATGAGAACAGGGATCTGAGTTTCAGACTTCATGTCCCTCAATATTTTACAAGAAGGGGTCAATTAGTTGTGTTATGCTAGCTATTACCTAAGTTTATAAGAGCAATATTTACAACTTGTCCTTAAATTATAGCATTTGTACCCCTTGTAATCTCGGTATTGGCCATATTACTTATGTTAAGAAGTAAAACATAATTCCACAGTGGTCATCTGCCTTATCCTATGCATTTATTACAAAGGACTGTATTAAACAGTTTTGAACATTATTGGATTTCCTGTGGATCAGTAGCAGTAAATGCTTAATTCATCATTTGCTTTTGTTTGGCAATGAAGCATCTATATCGCAATTTAGAAATGGTTCTTACCATCCCAGACATGTTCCGTACTCAGTCCTAGAGAGCCACTATTTGAATCCATTAGAAGTTTATGACATAACCACTGTAAACAGACCCAAATATATATTTTTTCCACTGGTTTATGATAATACCCCTAACTTAGTGACTACTTGCATTGCTAGTAGTTATACTGAGTTATTATTATGTGTTTTAATATATAATCAAGAACACTCCCAAACATACTGCAATTCATTTGTAACAGCCGCACTTCAATGCACAAGGCCAGTTATCATGTAGTATTGATGAGAATACCATCTACAAATATTTAATTAGAATTCTACATCAGCATTGGTTAAGACGTGTTAATAAACCATGCTTACAGGTATGTTAACCAATCATCTGGCCATGGGTTAAGTTTATTCTCCTTTAAATATGTCAACAAGGGTTGCATATAACTCCTATTAAGTATAAAATATTGTTTAAGAAGGGAGGAGATTTTAGTCTAGTTAGTTTTATCTGGGATTCTGCCAATCTAACTGCAACTATTACTCATAAGTTGTGACATAAACCTCAAGGAATTACTAATTAAGGACACATGGGCAAATATAGGTTAGTAACCAATTGTGTCACTTTGGTTAGTTTTTGAGCATCATGAATACTGTCAGGACACTTTCAGTGTTATTACTAATTAGCTCTGAAGCTAGTATTGATTTGAATAATGGTGATTTATCAGCCTTAGTCAATTTAGCAATCATCTTCTTTTATTTGCAGGTGCTTCTATACTGGAGGCCATGAAACATGGATGGGAATGCTTAACCTCAGAGCTCAAGGTCTTTTTGCAGAGCAGGAAGCTGTTCATTACTATGAGAGGTTAGGTTCTATCAAGTGAAAACTGCAATCTGTTGCCAAAAGCAATCAGTCTATGGTGGAAATCCCTAGCAAAACACCCAAGTGGTAAGAACAGAAAGAGGTCTCCAACCCAAGCACCCATCAACGTCAGTGAACTTACAGTTTAGCCACCAGAGGGCTCCCATGAATAAAAAAAGTAATGAGGAAGTTAAAGGTATAGGTACACCTTTAACAGAAGGGAGGACAGGCAGTTGAATATTCAGAGGAGTTTTTAGACTTACTGCCAGAAGTAGGGAGATCTAGAATTTTCAGCATGGTTTTAGAACAAAACTCTGTGTCCAGTGCAATAGACATCTCAACATAACCTGAGTCATTTGGTCACCCCATCATCAATTAGGGCTTAGCTCCCCCAAACCCTCCAACAGATGCATCTCTAGATGTAGACTTTGCTATAACAGAGTTCTTAGCCCCCATGAAAAATTCTATATATACAAGAATAATTCCTGGGTCCCACATTATGGCACATGTTTAAACTGAATGCCAAAGAAAATGTTATCAAAGACAATTACCTAGATGTCTTTGACTTAATTGATATGGATAATATTCTAAGGATCATGGAGTCTGAGAACACCGAGTCTAAAGTTCTTATTGCAGCTCTGGTTGCTCTTCATAAGAAAGAATCTGCTAAAACTGTTGTAAAAGTTGAGACAGTTAGATTTTAGAGTTCATAGTTTATATGGCCATTTTGATTGAAAAAGATCCCAAGCAGGGTCTTCCCCTTTTAGCATATTTTCTCATGATCAGGGAAGCACATCATATTAAGGGTGGATTAGCATGGTCATGGGACAACCAACCCTTCAGGAAAATTAAGAATCATGGACAAATCACTTTATTGGGATCAGTGTCATCCTGACATATGTCTGAATGTTATGTTCTACAATCCGAGTACTTCTAATCCCTCCAACAACCACATGGAAGTTAAAAGTTGTTGAGCTTTTAGTAATGGAAAATGATTGTGGCCATCATGCAGATTTGCCCACTTTGTTCTCATTGCAGCAAGAACCACTCCACCCTTTGGTACTGGTTATATCTTGGTTCACCATTGATAAACATGAATTCATCCATAATGGACAGAACATCTACTCTCAGAATGGAGTCGGCAGACAGAGGCATAATTCCTTTTTGTGGCCAAGGAGGAAATTTCTCTAGGGTTCAGGTGCACACTCAAGGCATCGCATTCCCTGATCAAAGTCAATAAACTTTCAAGAGATTTTTTTTATCCCAACAAACAGGCAGCAGGTTTTCTCCCCCCAAGGATTTGCATCAGCTTTTACCATTGTGTCATCAGTCACAAGGGAAGCTAAAATTGGGAAAATTGTATTTATCAGTCAAAGGAAAAGTATCAGAAGTTTACACATTGCTTGAAACTGAGATTTAAGGTAGGGTGGATTTCAGAGACCTTCACTCACACTCCTTGGCCAGCACTTAAAATTTCCCATGTTGGGCTTATTCTGAAAAATAAGGAAGGGGAATATCTTCTTATATATCTTCTGTCCCATCAGCTGGTGGTTCTTTTAAAGACTTTATTGACAAGGAGCAAACCAAAATACTGTATACATCTTTGGACCAAGCTGTCACAATAGGAGATATTGCCAGCCCAGCTATATGGAATTTTGTAAATAATTATATGTCATTTGTGAATATTAACATGATTTATATAGAAGTGTAACAAAGAGCGATGCTGCCAGCCCAGCTGTCTGGAATTTTGTAAATGGTTATGTGTCATATGTGAATGTCAACATGCTTCACATAAGATCCTTGTGTTAGAAATGCATGCTATGTGTGGTTTGTACAGATGTGTGTTGAAAATGGTTTGTAAAGTACTGAGCTTAAAGATGTATCCACAGTGTGCCCAACTGGAAAAGAACAGAAATGTATATACACTATTGTAACTGTTTAAATGCATATATTTTAACAGGGGAAACTGGGACACAGGAGGTTAACTTGCAAAACTTCAAAAAATTGTTGAAATTAAATTACTTTATGGCTGGGCCATAAAAAGATATTATCTTTCAGTTTCAGTGCAGTAACAGACACAATGTCTATACTAGGAAGCTTTCTCTATTGTGAAATAATTACTAGTTTTGAAATGTGTAGAAAGGTAATTGTTTTATGACTTCCATGATCTGCCTGGATCTGAGGGAAAAGCCCTTGTTTGTATATTTTCACAGGTAGATGCTAAATGTGACCAGCTGACATCAATGGTTGTTTTAAGCCTGGGAACTGAAGTCAGATGACAAGAAATGATGTCATTCTGCAAATATCCCAGCAGTAATATTTGAGAAATTAATTTGGGAAGTCTCTGAGAGAGAGAGAGACAGCCTTCTGTATTTTGTCTTTGATCTGACAAGAAGACCCATTCACCACATCTGCCTTGTTGCAAGTAAGTTAACTAGGAAATAGTAATTCTCTAGATATGGTCAGCAATATAGCAAAGCTTAATTTAGATGTTGTTCTTTATTTATTTGAGACTGTCCTGCAATGTTGTTTTAACGATTTCCTGTGAATTTGAACTCTGATGTTACTATGATTATATACTGAGTATTTTCTTGTTCTTTTATTATTTATTCTTAAATATATTTAAACCTTTCATTGCGGCTGATAATTGTGAAACATATTTAAGTTCTGGGAGTACTTGCGTATTTATTTGGTGACACTGTGGGCCACACCTGATAGCCTTGCTCTTGGTCAAACTGCCATTTGTATTGATAGTAAGATTACACAGTATGATAGGACACCCTTTGTTAAGGGCCTTAAAGCAGTTGATAAAGAGTTGGCTGGTGGCAGTGATAACTACTTATAGTCTGGGTAGAAGGGGGCATAGCTAGTAAACTTGTGCCAGCCTTTCCCAGGTGTGTGAATTTGTAAAACAAATTTCCAAGAGTGTGTGTGTGTCAGCTATTTGGGCAGGGACATGAAGCACTTGTTGGACAGCGAGGATGCTTGAGTTCTTGGCTTGGCCACTCAGCTGAGATGTCAGCTTTATAGCTGTGCCAGTGGGGAGTCTTACTGGGATCTGGAGAAAGAGGGAGAAACCAGCCCCAGACTGACTATGGTCTCTGTGTGCTCTTATGGGAAATTGCAGAGAGCTACATCTGGAAATACTGTGTGTGTACTTGTCATCCTCCTAGTGTATGTCCCCCACCGGGGTTAGTGATAAGGACTAAGGCTCCTTGATTGATGGACCAGAGGTGGGGCATCACAGAAGCAGCGCAGGTTATCAGGGAATTTACAGACTCCTGACTATGTAAGATGGACATTCAAATTGCCTTCTACCTCCTTCTAATAACAGAAGAAGAGTGGCCATTGATATGTTTTTCTTTTTATGGCAAAATTTCTTTTGACATGGCAAATCACATGCTTGCTTTTTTGTTGCAACCTTCAGCACTGTATAGCACTAGTGTTAACAATGCTGTGGCCCTTCACCGGCTACATAGCACTAGTTTTCACAATGCCATGCCCCATCAGGCTACATAGCACTAGTATTAACAATGCAGTGCCCTTTCACAGGCTGCTGTTCAGTATTTAGATGATTACTGAATTGTAGGTGAAGGTCAAAAGGTGCACAAGAGGATATGTAAATTTTCTTGGACTTATGTAGTGACTTGGAAGTACCTCTCACAGTAGACACATTGAAGTGCCCTTACCTTCCTATGCTTGGTAATGTACATGCCAGTAACTGCTTTTCAGTTATCCACCAATAAGCTGCAATGGCTCAGCTGTTCCACTGACAGATTTTTACTGATCATCAACGATAGAATCATTGAAGCCATGTAGTTGCACCGCCTTCTTAATTTTACATCCACGAACATTTCACCAGCTAGAAACTTTTTAAGATCCTTATCCAATTGCTCATAGGGGGAAATTTAAACATTATTGGGTGTGGGTCATCCAGGAAGAGCTTCTCATATGGAAAACATTTTTGAACCACTACAATGATACTATACTGTGAAATAAGCCTGAAACCCTTACACTTTTTACTGGGGGGGGGGGTTTAAGGGCAGGTGTTTTCCACCAAATGGCCATCATCATGGACTGAAGATAGGAACAGGGACATTGTCTTTTTAGACCTTATTCCCATTTGAGTTGCCATACTGGTTTGGAGGGTACATTTTACAAATAAGAGGATTTTTATTCCAAACATAAAGTAGTAGTACAGGCATTAATCGATAGGTCCGAGTTCAGATGGGTACACTGAGTATTGAGGTTGTTAGTTTTATTAAGCTTGCAAATCAATTTGAACTTTACAGCCCATCACATGACAGGGAAGCACAATGGCATTGCAGATAGTTTATCCACTTGCAGATCTCCAGGTTTCGTCATCTGGCACCAGAAACGCTTCAGGTTGGGATTCTAATATCTCTGGAAATCTGGCTGATTGGTGAAGGATAGGCAGTGCTCTTCTACCAAATTGCTGGGCTGTGATCACTAACAAGGCATATTCCTCTTCCTTATTTACATTTAAGGCTTTCTACAAGAGTCTGCCACTTCATAACAGCATCAGTCACTCCTTGTTCTGATCCAATGTTATTACAGAAATGTTTATTGAAAGAGGCTCCTAGTTCTTTATATATCCATTCAACAGCCTTGGGATGGTTAGCTCATTCCTTAGGGCAACCCAACACCTTGAATCAATGTTGGGGCAACTGTAAAGGTTTAACCTGTGATCCTGGGAAACCTGTAGGGATCCAGCTTTTGGATATCATCATCAAATGGATTTTTGACACAGCTGATGATTTTCAAACATTTGTACTTTGGTCAACTATTTTCACATGGTTATGTAATGGTGCTTTCACATAACAAGATTTAGTAGAGTTGCTGACTAGGAGGGGATATCATGTTGTGGTAAAAAAGATGCAAGACTGATCAGGCTAGCTGAGGTCAGCAATTATGAGCTGTTTTTTACTTCATTCACTCTGTGCATTGGGTCACTACATTATGCAGGTTAGATGCTTATGTTTCTACTTTGCAATTTATTGTTCAGCTCACGTCAGGACACATAATCACTCCTAAAGAGTTTAACGATGTTTTACATAAGGACCTTGCAAAACAGGATATTCCAATTAAGGGTTATTCCACACATTCCTTCAGAATATGGAAGACCTCAGACCATACACATGAAGGGCATCCACCTCAGGTTTTGAAAAGACCAGACAGATGGATGTCAGATGTCTTCCTTTCTATATTAGAGAGTTATATTTTGATTTTGACTTTGCAGGGCAGACGATTTACATTTTCATTTTGACTTTGCAGGGAAGATGATTCTATGAATTATAGGGCATTTCTTCATCCAAAGAGTGGCAGTAAGGGCAACAGTTCAACCAAGAGGTTTAAGCTGATTGTTGGATCCCAGTCATTGGAATGTATGGTGGGTTGGTTGCTCCGAATTTGATTGGCTTCATTGGTGGGATGTCTGGCAATACTTACTACCAGGTGGCCTGAATAAAATGCTTTGAACATATGCCATGGCAGTAACAACCTGACTTTAATACCAAATATTTTTTTTTTTTTAGGCAGGATTTTCAGACTTGCCTAATCTTCACAACTGACACCCCTAACTTGGTGATTTTCTTTGCTCTGCTTTGGTGCCAGACTATTCTTGACAGGTGCTTTGAGATCATCAGCTGTCGAATTAGTCAGACGCTTTATAAACCATCGTGTATCTCAAGCAGCAAGGACTACTGGTTTCAACATGACTGAGCCTATTGATCTTTCAAAGCTTGATAAAGAATTTTATGAATCTGATGGAGTTCACTTGAATGAACTGGGTTTAGATCTATTCGATTTACAGCTATCTTTTGTTATTAATGGCATCCTGAGCACAAAATCTTAATCAATACCTCCACAGTGTTACTCCTCTGAGAGACTTACTATATTCTTTAAAGAGCAGGTCCCACAGACTTTAATCAACATGTGATGGGTTTTAAAGATATTCAAACATGTTACCTCCAAAGGAGGTATGGAGTTTGTGAGTTAGGAGGCCATGAACAAGGGAATGGTGAGTGGGTGCTTTGCAGATCAAACCCCCTGTATTCCACCTTTTTATCATTTAGCAGCATCTAGTTCTGATGTGTAGGGCAGGAAGCCCTCTGAGAGTTAGATTACATATTGAGTATTAGATTACATATTATGTTGCATAGCGGCAAGAGAAGTAATCCCAGAGCTTGACAGTAAATTTTATTTTACTATTATTATTATTATTATTATTTTATTTTGCTGTTATTATTTCATTTCATTTTACTATTTTATTATTATTTTATTATCATTTTGTATTAGTTATGTTTGCATACAATTGTATCTACCTTCAACTATGTATGCACAATGCTATCCTTCAGCTGAATCATGTTGTTTTGTTAGCCTACAGCTCTACACATCTCTTTATTATTCATGTTAGTCAATTTTTCCATCTCTGTTATATTATTTTATTATATTTATATATTTTTTATTATATTTGTATATATTATATATATATATTATCAGTCCAGTGGGACACTCCCGGTAAACAAATGTAAAAATAAATAAATAATGTGAACTGTCTGAGGGGGCTTGATGTATGTACTTGGACATTATTTGCAGGACCAGAACAGATATGGTCACACCAACCAGCATCTTTGGTTATTTCAAGTTGTGGTCATAGTTAATGTTCAATAAGTTACCTGGAGTTACCAACTCATCTCAGGGGGACAAAGTCCTTTGATCTGCCCTGCACCCCAAGCATCTCACGGTCATTCCATAAACCTAGTTTATGGCATCACAGAGAGTGAAGCAAGGCCATGACAACCCCCTGTGCACTAGTATTGTTTCTATTCTCTTGATATGATTTATCATTTAAGATATTCTGTAGTCTGGCATGTTATTCCAGGTTTTAGGGCAAACATGCTAATGCTAGTGTTATTACAAATACACTTAACACATAGCCTTTTCAGGAATCATTCCTCTATTGTAAAGCAAAGTATGAGGAGTTTTAATTAGTGTTATTTAAATGCAAATTGTACATCATTGTAGTTATTTCTTTATTTTTTTTTTCATTTTGTTCATTAAATACATCCAGCAAGAGCTGTACTACTTTTACAGAGAAAATATATCCGCATTGAGTAAATCATTTTGCAAATGTATGTCCACAGATCTACACATCTAAATGTCTTAAAGAATGATCTGCTGAAACAATTTCATAGTTTGGCCATTTTGTTCTCCATGTTTTTGTCTTAGTTTTCAGTTCAAAGATCTGCTGACCATTTTTTTCTTGATTTTACTTTTTTTTTATTTTTCTGTTTTAAAATCTGTTTACCATAAGCATCAATAATAAAGAATTAAGAAACATATCAAAGTAAGCCAGAACATTCATCTACTATAATACAAAAATGGGTAGGTCTCAAAACTCAGTAAATATATTGAGTAAATCTAAATGTATTATATTTTAAAATGTTATGCAGACTGAACCTAGAATTTCAGAAGCACTGCCAGGGTGACATATTTAGCATTTCACATGCATTGTACATTCAGTCTAGTTTTCTGTACCTCATATGCTCAAGACAGGTATACACTGGCAAATAGCATCCGAACCTGCATCCAGAAAGGAGATGTGGGAATCAGTAGCAACTTCAACCAGAGCAAAATGCATCACCCTCATAACTATAGTTCTTGAAGATAAGTGGCTTACACCATGGCAGATGGGAAACATAGGTCCCAAAAAGTGTGCATGAGTAAACATTAACATACCTGAAGAATGCTGTGTATAAGCCATATATAGAATATTCAGTGTATGAGTGCCCAATCTATATTGCACATTCAATGTTATGAGAAGGGAAACAATCAGTGAACAATGTATGTTTTTCCAGGGAACTAATGTTGCCTCATAGAATGTAATACAGTACAATGGCTGCTAAAGGAAAAAAAGGGAAGAGTTAATTAACTTATTTATTATTTTCTGTTTATGTTAATTGTTAACCAACATAGTCCAACTAGGCAAGATCTACTGGTTTAGTGACAAGGGGAGAAAAGCTCAATACAACCAATTTAATTAGCTAAAACAATGCACATATTATAGTGTCTCAGATAAAAGAAGTGGCATAGATAAAGTCATGTATTACAGTTTCTAAGGTATACTAATTGGTTACTGATATATATATTTGCATGTATTTTAATACATAGTAAAATAACATATGATGGGAATAAGCAGATTCCAGCAGTAAAACAAAGCATTGTTAGCGTTGCCACTAAGGAGACAGCAAATGTTCCGCTGTTCTTTTCACACAGACTACACTGTGTCATAACTCTAGGCTCATAGTATATGTGTAGACACTTATTGAGATAACTATTTATCTGGTGTTATGTGACAGGCTGAAGTTGACAACTAAAACAAACTTGCACTGATATACTTGTAATCCTGTCTGAGCCACCATGCAGTACACATGGCATGACGCAAACTGCTGATACAGTAATACATAGAAAGTACTGCTACCATCAGCCTCCTTCTTTATAAAGTGAGTTCCCATAACATACACAGCGAGTAGTACAGAGTCATATACAAGACCTAGCAAGCTATCTCATCTCACTAACATGTAACATCAGCTAGGAAGAGACACCTATGACACTGCTGTGAGGATTGTGTTGGGGTTGTAGACCACCAGCAAGAGTTATTTACTATTCATTGAGAATTACAGAACTATGGATATAGGATTCTATACCAGAGTACTCCTTTATCTGTAGCTATCATCCAACCAGTTTCAGTAACATACAGTCAATAGCTGTATGCAATGTGTTCACAGATGTCTGCATAACTGAAGGACATTGTGGATTTCAGAGGATGCAGAATTTCAACCCGTCCGAAAGTGATGGCCTGCTGCAGTCACTTTGGACACATGAACCCTGCCCTTTGGGGTGAAGGGGTGCAAAACAGTGCTTTTGTGATAAGATGGTGTGACAGACAGTGATCCATGACATAAATGTTATGGGGGAAGCCATGATTGCACATTACAGCATTGTCATAAGCAACATGATACACCATACCAAGGCAAAGATATACTCCATAGCAGCTGAGAGTCTAGACACAGGGGACTACCCAGGAGCAGCAGACTGACAGAACTAAGACAATTGTTCTGGTATCATCCATGGAGAAATAGACACCAACTTGAGGACACCATATGTCTTGGTAGATGATGCACCAGATTAGTACTGCTTTCAGCAAATTTCTATACGCCATCAGAACACATAAAGACTGTAGTGTAAAAGCAATTGCTGTTTATGTTTGTTACAGGAAGATAAGGTATACACCTGTGTGAAGATGACAGCAGTGATAAACTGAGATTGTGTTGTAAACTTTGCATAGACATCCTTAGCATGCATGCCACCACAAGAGCAAAATTTTATCACTTGCACTCATTTTTACACTGGTGGGTCTTTCATTATGTATTCGCACACTACTACTATGATACCTTTTCAGGCTGTGGTAGGGAAACAGGCTGCTGATGGCACCTGTGCAGTGACTGTTGATGTTGATGAGGCAGCGTATCAGAATCACAGTCTGATGACACTTTCACACTTTCTAGTCTTCATCCTGAGTGGGCATCAACCCACAGTACAGAACAAAGGTGAAGCTTTGCCCATAGGTGAACTAGACACTACGTAGTCTGAGCACTCACCATTCACAGTGGGGGATTTGTCTTTGTGGGCTCAAAAAAACAGCGAGTCTCTCCCTATGGCTACTGCAGCACATAGCCTCACCCCATCTGAAATGAGAACACTTACCATTTCACAGCCATGCTGGAATGTCTGCTACCATCATGTGCCACAGTTAGCCACTGACATGTAGGAAGCATTCACTGTCAGTCAGCAAATGTGCTGCAGTTCATCCAGGTACAGTCTGATACTACCTAGTCCACAACAGACCAGGTCACCATGTTATGTGGTATTGGTGAGTTTGTGTAGTCCAGGGACATAGTCCTGATTAGTCTCATGATGTCAGTGGTGGCACACACTACTTCTTTTTCTACTTTCATGCAGAGTATTGCCATCAGCACCATCACTGCCTACACTGGCAGTGTTGTCTGAGGTCAGGGTCAGGTACATACAAGAGGTGGCAGTATAGAGATGGCATTGCAGGGCACAGAGTCTTCATCTGCATCCAGATGGTTCAACACACTGCTATGACATTTGGCCTCCAATTTCAGGATACCTCATTAGTGCACTCCATGCAGGTTACAGTGTCAGTGGCATACCATCACTGTGACCAGAGATCATAACCATATAATGGCAGCCCCATCCATTGCAGGAAGAGAATATCTATGACTTAACCTTGAGACTTCCATCTTTGGCTCAGGTCATGGTCACATAGTAACAGTCCCTCCCCATCACGGAAGGAATTGTGTATTACACAAAATAGCCATCACCTTGAGACCCCCATCTTTACCTCCTCAGATAAACCTCACTACCCTCTGTGTGGATAGACATGCATCATTGTGTCTCTACACATCTCTGCCCATGATGTTGATGATTATGGTGATGACTATGACCCACTCCACCATCCATCCTGTATTGTAAATGTTTGAATGTGTGATGTACAGTGCAACTTGACTATGACATTAACTAATTCTCTTTCTGCTATTGATTGGTCTTTCCTCTATTCTCTACCTGTAGATGGAGCTGTCTTTCAATTCAACTCCATCTTTCTAAACATTCTGAACTCCCTTGCCCCTCTCAGAACTGTCAGAGTCAAATCATGGTGTTCCCCTTGGCTTTCCAACTGTACTCGGTCTCTAATCCATAACAGAGATTGTGCCTGGAAACTCTGGACTAAGACCAAATCTCCCACACACTACCAACAATATAGGGAACTCTGAAATTTAACCAAAAAACACATAAACTCTGACAAAAAAGACTACTGCCTCTCACCCCAAGATACTGAACCAAAAAACCCTAAAAAATATTGGCATACTGTCAACAAAATTCTCCACCCAGGAAATTCTTCAACTCCCAACCCCTCCTCCAATAACACACCCATAGAAACTGCTTCAGTTTTATATTCATATTTCAGAGATCCATCAGCAAACATGCAAAATGTCCACCCAACCAGCTCCCACACCCCCTACCACCCTCAAACTGCAAAACAGTCCTTTCTCATTAAAACCCATTCCAACCAACTACATAAAAAAATTCTTATCAAACTTAAACCATGTTCCCCTTCAGCTGACAACCTGCCTCTTCTCTTCCTAAAAGCTGCTGCTGACTCCATAGCATATCCTGTTTCCATCCTCATAAACCACTCAATTAGTGAATCCACCATTCCTGCCCTCTGGAAAAAATTCCACACTATACCAATCCACAAAGGTGGAAATTCTATTGAGCTCTCTAATTACTGACCTATTGCCATACTCTCTCCCCTCTTCAAAATTCTTAAGCACTGTGTTTATAAACAAATCTCAGCTTACATTACTTGTGAAAACCTAATTACCCCTACTCAACATGGCTTCCGCCCTCACCACAGCACCACCACTGCACTTATTTTATTTACTAACTCCATTACCTTAGTGAGAGACAATGATAAACTCATGTCCTACATCTTTTTTGATCTCTTCAAAGCCTTTGTCGCTGTCTCTCACCACATCCTCCTCTCCAAACTCTCTCAACTCAACCTCTCCTCAGCAACTATCTCCTGGTTCAATAGCTACCTCACAAACAGGCTGAAATCTGTAAAATAGCTCTCTGCTCTTTCTCCTTTTCTCCCTATCAAAATGGTCTCTCAAGGGTCTATTTTAGGCTTCCTCCTTTTTAACATTTTTACTAACCAACTTCACACATCTTGTCCTAAGTCTTTCCTCATAGAGCACGCAAATGACTTCACCATCATTTCTATCACTGATAGCCCCACTGACCTGCTAACCCTGACACAAACATCTTTCACCCTCACTGAAACACAGCTTACTACAACAACTCATAGTTAACCCTGAAAAGACAAAACTTCTTCTCTTCCTCCCAAAATCTCTTTACCATCTTAAATCCTCTTTCACTATCTCTTCCCTCAACAACACTATGATCATAGCTGAATCCCACACTAAAATGCTTAGAGTAATAGTGGACGATCAACTAAAATTTGACCTTCATGTACTTAACTGCATCAAGAAAACCCAGCAAAAGCTTGGTTTACTCTATAGAAACAAAAGATTCTTCACACTCAACTCTAGGATCTCACTAGCCCAAGATTACCTTCTCCCTAACCTCTTTTACAGCTCTCAAATTTTAACCAAAGTCCTCACTACTTTCCAAACTTGAAACCACCTACAACAAAGTTGCTAGATTTGCAGCTAATCTGGCCTCAAGATCATATCACTGTCTCACTCTCCAGACACTCAGCTGGCTATGGTTTCCTAACCAACTCTGATTTACCCAACTTCTCTTTATCCATACTATTTTGAATAAGCCCTCCTCTTGCTCTAGCATTTCCTTACTTATCTCCCTCTATAAGCCCCCTTGATCCCTCAGAAGCTCTGACCAATGTCTCTTACAAATTCACAAACTTAAAAAAATCTATTGGACAGAATTTCTATAGCTACTTTCCTGCTCTTGCATGGAGCAAGCTGACCATGACCCTTAGAAATATTTCCCACATCCACAAATTCAAGAAAACTCTCGAAAGGTACCTTAATAGCACATGGATTTGCCTCTGTAATCATCCCACATGAACCCACCCATTTCTCTACCACTATCCTCTCTATTCCTCCCTTCCCTACTACCATAACTCACTTAACAACTGCTCTGTATTGTACAGTTACCCTCTGAAGATAACCCATCGTGTTATGTAAATTCATTTAAATGTTTTATTGTATATTTCTTTGATATGTTTTTCTTCAATGTTATAATGCCACTTACTATATTGTACAGTAGAGCTTTATCTACATTTGCCTAACTGTTTTATTGTATATTGCATTCAATTTTTGTAATTTTTTCTTGCTTACTTGTACTGTGGAGCTTTTCTCCCCAGGCCTCCACTGAAAAAGGGCTTTTGCTCAGATGGACTATCCCGGTTAACAAATGTTGAATAAATAAATAATGTAGTGACTTGCATAGCCTTATAATAATATACCATGCATCAAGTTCTTTCTGTGACTATGCTCATCAGGGCATGTAAGTTTGGACTACATATTCTGGCTTACCCTGCTATTTATTGCACCTGTTGCTGTCTTTTAGGTGGTTGTGCAGCTGCTGGGTATTGCTATTACATCACAGTTTTGTGGAACAGTGGCACAGATGCACGGAACAGTGGCACAGATGCACCTTCTCTGCTGCTTATATTTGCATGCACAGTGTGATTGGGGTAAAAACATAAAAAGTTATTTGGAAGTCAGCCAGGTAGTTTAGATAAAAATTCAAGGCCCAAAATGGTGAAATACGGATGTTGCAAATACTGTAAATATATCAATGATGGGCCCTATGTTTGTGATGAAGATAATTGTTGGGAGGGTGGCCAAATGATTAAGCTGTTTGCCTTATAAACACAAGATGCAGGGTTTGAGTCTCACAAGGGATAATTGGCTAGGCTTAAAATGGCTCACAAGGGCAGTTAGCTTAGTACTAATCGATGAACCTATAAGAGTACAACAGGACTATGGGGCACCCAGGGTGGTGTTTAGGGCCACCTGCATTGCATGCCCAGCTTTTTAAATAGGGAAAGCTAACAGGAAACTCAGGGAAAGAATTTATGAACATTTATATGATACAAAGAAATACTCAATATAAACATTCAGCAAAATGCATTGATTTAAAATGTTGTTTTCCTGATCAATAAAGTAATAATTGATAGAGGGATATTGATAATTTATTAGAACATAAAGAAGTGATCTGGCAGTTGTGCCTCAATTCTTGTAGTGAACCTGGTTTAAATGATTCCCTTTCTGTACTTAGTGTTCTTAGGTTTAGGGCTATGAAATTTTAATAAGCTGTATCATTATAAGATGATATTTTTATCTCCCTTATATTTATAATGTAGGAAAATTTTAACTATTTTGATTAAAGTTATTTTTATTTTTAATGTGATGGTGAAATGAGCTATTGTGATTGGTTATCAGTGTGTAAGTTATTTTTGTTTGTAATGTGATGGTGAAATGAACTATTGTGATTGGTTGTCAGTGTGTGTATGTATTTTGCTGACATGATTGTTGTTTTAACTTTGATGAAGTCCCTGAAGTTATTCTGGCACAAAAGTGCTAAGTTTTATTATTAAACACTATTATTTCATGTTGGGTGTTGGTATGTTTTTCTTTTCATTTTACAGTGTTACTTGTGTGTCATTCCGGGTTCCTAATCATGGGAACTGCCTATGTGCAGCACAGATGCCTTTCTTATAATCCCATGCATGTCACACTGTACCTATCAGTTCACAAAATGATAGCTCTTCCTGTTCACAAACCTTTGTTATTGTGCAAGATCAGGCTTTTATTGCTACATGTGCAACCTGCGGCACTACATACCTTTGTGGAGGTGGGTAGTGTTGTAGAATGCATGCATGGTATTAGCTTTCTCCTGCTGTGTGATGAAAAATCACAAATGCTCCTTTACATGTAGAAGCATTATGTTGTGGAACTTCCTGAGTATTCTAAGGGCAGAGGCCTGTAAAATACTCAGTGTGTCCCCTTTGGCCTCTAAAGGCCCCAATTGCTAAAATGGAAACAGCTATATGCAGGTGCACCTAAATGGATATGGAAAGGTATATTCCTATAGATTCTGTGTGCTGGTAAACCATGTCAATGAAGTCTGTATAATGTTACAGTCAAGTCTAAAGCTGACAATAACCTTCTGATTAGTGCAATTTGGGTATGCAAACTGCTGATTTATTTAGTAATTTTATTTAACATTTGTTTACCAGGAAAGTCCAACTGGGACTGAGCCCATTTTCAGCGAAGGCCCAGGGTAAAACCCTCCAGATGCAGGTCTTTGGAATGTGGGAGGAAACAAGCACTCAGAGGAAACCTACACAAATGCAAAGAGGACACGCAGACTCTGCACAGAATGCACCCCCGCCGAGAATCAAACTGAAGGACCTCTTCTGTGAGGGGGCAATGCTAACCTCTGTACCTACACAAATGCAAGGAGGATATGCAGACTATGCACAGAAGGCACCCCCGCCAAAAATCTAACTGAAGAACCTCTTCTGTGAGGCGACAATGCTAACCTATGTACCACTGATGGTAACATTTCCATTGATACTGGATGACAACTTTTGCATATCAGTGCAAAGCAGTGACACTACAAATAACTGCCTGGGCTGCTGTTCCAAACACTTTTGCTATCTGCAGCTGTGAAATTTTTGGAATGTTTTTGACCTATTAGGTGTAGACTGGTGTGCAAGTTCCTTCAAACACAGCTGTCAATCATGACTATGTTTGCAGTGCATACATTTGCATATCATTAGACCTTTATTTACCGTCCTCATTTTATTTACATCTTTTTGTCGCCATTTGCATTTGTCTACTGTTACACATTTGAGCTCACTGCACTGGAGCACAACTTGGGGCTATGAATCTCTAGTAGCCTTCATCAGTCTGCATGAGGTCAATTCTGATGCAAGGACATTCTGATTACTACACAACTTGTCTGAATCCTGGCCATTATTAAGCAAGGAGCAGGCGATTAATAGAAGCAGACCTGACCTTAAACAAGCTGGTGATACATGCAGAATGAATTAAATTATAAGAACACCGTTAAAAGGAAGAACTTGAGAAAATAGAAGTGTGCAAAATAAAATAGGAGTAAAATTAAAAGGTGAAAGTGAAAAATAAATTAAGACTGTACTGTAAAGCATAACAAAAATAAGAAGGTGAGCAATAAAATGCACAGGAAGTAAAGTGCAGTTGAAATTCATGTCTTTAGCAGGTGTGACATGAGAAGAAAACTTATTGGTGTTTAATAAGTTTTGTAGATGCTGCATTAGAAAGAATCACTTAACAATATGTAAAAGATTTTTTTGTACAAAATACATGAAAATTAATTGCTTTGGAGCTACTAAAACAAAACAACTTGATACAATGAAGTATATGAGTAGATCAAACACTTGCTCCACATTATTGTTTTGGCATGTGTTGCAGTATAAGTCATTTCCTACCTGCTCTGAGGGTTGCAAATGGACTCATCAAGCAGGTCTCTAAGACATAGCCAGCACTGTCTGAAACTCACAACAAACAATATATTATGTAATATATTATATGTGTCCGATTCCTGCTTTCATGGTACCTGTGTATAGCCTGTCTGCCTATTATGTTTATGCTTCAACCAGCTAGATGACTCAATGGAAAATCTCCTCACAGTAACCTTTAGTATAGGTGAGATGCATGCCAGATGTGTGAACTATGGGTCCTACCCAGATGGCAAGCAGTCACATTGTAAAAAATCCCCTGGGCATTATGAACATTATGGTAGTTAAGGGAAACCCTTTTTTGATATATTGCAGACCTTCTGGATGAACTGGGGTCATGATGGCAATATGAGCATGTTCTATGGCTCAGGGAAACAGACAATGTCATAAATTAGCACCGTAGTACTGGTTCTCTTCTCTGTAGACCTGAGATTTATATATACTTACTTCACCACATGCTGCAGATTAATGTCAAGAAACTGCTTCAGGATTCATGAGACTGACACCGTAGATATCCCCAACATGCCCCCTGTAGATCACAGAGGTCACTCTAGCTAAGATGGCTAAATCTACAGTCCTTTAGTATCCACAGGAATGGGCACACTGCATATCTTGTTCAATTCCTGTTATGGTCAGCATTTCTCAGTAAGGTCCCTTACCATCTCCCTGTCCAAACAGAAGTGGTCCACAGTCTGCTGCTCAGTGAACTGGTAGTATGTAAGATGCTGTCTAGTCATCTTCCAATAGTACAGATGGCCGCTATGCACAAAACTGTGGACACTGACTGCAATGGTAGCCAACAACACAAGCTGTTGAGCTATGGCTACTGCTAAGCTAAGCTAAGCTTTACACTCTCACATATAGGCCATGATTCTCAGTGTAAATAATGGATGTCTGCTGTGGTTTAAATGTCTATTTTCTGCATTTCTACGTTAGTCTATCTATTTTAGGTGCTAACTTTTGCATAGACAATGTAGCTCACTTGCATACAGTTCTACAGTTCTGTGTCATTACATGCTTATTAACATGTGCTGTATACTGTGCTATTCTTCCTTTTTTGTGTGTATGTTTTGTGCCTTAGAATCACACATAACCTTCTTGTTGCTGCAACCTACATTAAATTGTACTGTCCAATATACTAAACATTTACAAATCCTGGCCATTATGTTTGCTTAGCATTTTATTTATTTATTTTATTTATTTTACATTTGTTGACTGGGCTAGTCCAACTGGATACATGTCCATTTTCATTTACTTCTGTTTTTTTTTTTTTTATTTAACATTTGTTGACCAGGAAAGTCAACTAGGACAAGGCCTATTTTCAGCGGAGACCCAGGAAAAAATGCTCCAGACGCATGTCGCTGGAATGTGGGAGGAAACCAGAATACTCACAGGAAACCCACATGAATGCAGGGAGGACATGCAGACTCCACACAGAAGGCACTCCACCCAAGAATTGAACCAGAGAACCTCTTGTTGTGAGGCAACAACCTTAACCTCTGCACCACTGCACCACCCAAAAATCTGAGTCATGTTTGTCTCCATGCTATAAGCAGTCTAAAGCTTAGCTATGTATTTGCATGGATGAGGCTAGTAGAACTAAATGCATTAGCCAGGATTTTTGTCTCACTGAATTTCTGGGGCAAATAATAATAATAAATTCCTGATTTTCACTGTTGATGCTTCGGCATGTGAACCTCCATTTTTTCAGTCTTTATTCCTGTCTCACTATAATTGCCCAACATAAATTCATCTGGTATAATATCCTACATGCCACTTTTCACTGTCAATTTTATTATCATATCCAATTGTGTAGTTTTCATGGGTTATTGCTATGATGTTTATTATTTTTCACTTCTTTGTGCAGACTACCATTTACCTTTGCCTTTGACCATTTGCCAGCCTTGTCCAGTAAGTTCTTTCTCATCCATTGTCGTCCACCTTATGCACTGATCCTTGTGCAGATCATTGTGTCACCTGTAGAGAAAAGTCCTTCCAGGACAGTGCCTTAATAAATACCATAGAGGACAGTCCCTTGTACTGAACTCCATACCTGACACATGTAACAATGTTTTCTTCACACAATACTTTTGATAATTCATTCACTTACATAGGTACACATTTTGTTATTTGTTCCTCTGTCTGCTTGAAAATGAACAGATCCATACATGAACATTTTAGTTATAACCTTGGCATACAAAAATATAAAATATGCCAAGGTCAAAGTCAAGTTTCAGCAAGAGAGGAACTTACAATTTTGTAATGTAGCTCACCCCTAAGAACTCATATAAACCTACAAAACACATGGAGGACAGTTTTCTTTAACTCATTACATCCAAGTGAGTCCTCCAGGTGCATCTGCAGTTAACTCCTACTGGCGCCTCTAGGCATCAAATATTGCTTGTTCATATTTGCATCAATAATTCCAAAACCATGCTATGTACACGGTTTTCTAAGATTTCATCCTAAAGCTTACACAATGGCAAACTCAACTGCATTAAGCTTAGACCTCTGTCTAGTGCACGTAAATATGTATTAACTGTTGTTTTTATGATATAAATTTATATTGATATAATTTTCACATTTTTCTAAATATCTCAACAACCAAGTAACACAGATTGAATTCCTTAGCCTCATATGAAAGCCTCAGATAGATGAATAAAATGCTGCTGACAGTATGTATGCAATTTGAATGGTTGCTGATACTGTAAGTTGTTTACAAAATATTACAAATGTAGTAGTTACCGTGTTTACTGTGAATTATAAAATTTGGTTTAAGACCTAGAACATAAAGACTACTACCACTATAAAAATAAATTGTGCTGAGGAGTTTGCCATTTATACTTCTTTTATAACCCTTATGGTTCCAAAAATATGAACATCTGTTTGAAATGTGATGACACAATTTGATTCTGTCAAAAGGCTTAGGCTCCACTCATTGGAAGCTACAATGCAAACTTCCTGAGCTCCATTGGAGTGAATGAGTTAAGGTAAAGAAAGATTCTCACGAGTCTTTAACAATTATGATGTTATTTTGAATGTTTTAAGTGTGATAAGAAAAATGATTCCAAAACCCTGGCCCACATGTGGAAAAGGTAAAGTAGAATGGAAGATAAGGAAGAGTCAAATTAAAGTGCATAGAGGTACTGACAAGTGTAGTGAGTGAAGGTGGGACAAAAGTTATGATGGAAGAGTTTGATGGTAATGCAGGTGATATACAAACATATGCACAGAAAATGTGCTGGTTTTCTCTAGAATGGTACAGAGATGTTCATTCCAAATGAAGAGATGCATGAGTCAACAAACATTACTTACCTGGTTTTGAAGTAATCAGGTATTAGAGAATGTGGTTGCAAAATATGGATTGTGTTCATTTTATGGGAGGGGGTCTTATTAAAAAGAAGATAGTTAAAAGAGTCCAAAGAATTTAATAGCAAAAGTTGGTAGAGAACCTATCAACTTGGCATTTGTCAATTTGTATTTGATCATTTTCTGAAAAGGGGTGGACTATCAAGTCAAAGGTCATGCTGAGGTCAGCAAATTCTTATTTATACTTCTGCAAATGGTGATTAAAATAAGGTATGCAGTTATGAGCTGAAGTGATCTAAAGTCATTCATCACATAGTAGGGCAGTCATATGCATTGCGGAATAACTAAAATTAAAATATTCTTCACTGTTTATTGAAAGTGGGTATTGAAAGAGGCCTAGAATTCCCTGTGTTCTCTTTAATGAATTAAAGTCATTATCATTCACATGCA
Organism: Protopterus annectens; assembly: GCF_019279795.1. NCBI lineage: Eukaryota > Metazoa > Chordata > Ceratodontiformes > Protopteridae > Protopterus > Protopterus annectens. Next base: position 546,465,548 of record NC_056729.1, on the reverse strand, counting down.
AGGCTCTGTTGTGACACATGAAGAAACACATAGGTAAACACAAAAGCTGTAAGCCTACTACAAAAGGGATATATATATATATATATATATATATATATATATATATATATATATTTCAATTATAAATCATCAAGCTGAAGGTTTCTATGGGATGCAAGTTTTTGGAATAGCTTTAAGATATTACCTAATACATATTATGGGAGACAACTGAGTGCAACATGTGATAAAATGGCAAAGCGTTTATGTAACAGATCAGATGGTTTATTACCAGAGGGTTACATAAGATTTTTTTTAAAGGCTGACAAGCTGTTGTTATTTTTTTAACTGGAACACCATTGCAGGGGTGGTAGGTTTGAAACATTTGGTATTTTCCTTCCAGAAAATGTGATTAACAAGCTCCAGAAGTTTCCTGGGTTTTTGAATGTGCTAGTGTGAAATTTTAGAAATTTAACACCTGCTAATTTCATTATTTTATATGTATTCCTGTCAGTCACATAGCTGACAAGATCAGTGGGACAGTGTAATTGTTTTAGTAGAAGTCATTTCTTGTGCTTTAATTTTTGCCCAAGTTAATTTATCATCCATAGAAAGTGTGTTCATGGCATGTCTTAGCATGAAGATTGATTCAACATTCTTGCAGAGGAGGCAAGATGGTTGGGAACTCATAAGATGACCATTTGGCATACTGTCTGTGTAGAAAGTGTGAAATATTTACTTGAAGATTAAAACTCATTTATTTGGGGACTAGAACTTAAGTACTAGATGTTATATTATTTTGCATGTGAGAATAAGAAAGCATTATAAAACAGAATACATCCAAAAGGTGAATATGTCTATGTTAAAACATCAACTGTGTCAAAAATGATTAATTGCATTTAGCACAAAATATTGCCTATGGTTTAAGTATGCCCTCCTAAACAGGTGGTACTTTTTCCTATTTGTTAACCTGGAAAGACCACTGGACACAATTGTCCCTTTTTAGAGGCAAGCTAAGTGCACTGTCTGGTGAAGTGACTTACTCAGAGTCATATAGTAAACATATGAAGGTGGAAAACATCAAACCCTGTACCCTGGGCACAGGAAGCAGCTTATTAACAACTCAGAGCTTTAAAATTCTGCACTAGTTGCTAGACAGATGTAAGGAATCTCCTTAGAGCAAACTCTGTCTTACATGTTCAAAACCAGGAAGGTTAGGAATTCCTCACAATCAGTGCCAAATAACAAAAGGAGCAATAAACAATTGCTTCTGTAAAACCACATGGAATCATTAATATCCTGCCACAGGCAAAACAGTCATGATGAGTCAGGGAGCAAGGAACCAACAACAATCTTATATTGGGAAGATGCTAATCATGTACCAGTAAAGAATTTAAGGACTGGCAGTCAGTGAAATTGCTTGAAGTTGGGTATGATATGATCATAATAAGATGTGCCTGTCAGTTATCTTTAATTAGAATTTTGCACCTGCTGCAGCTGATCCATCTCAATATCGCAGAACTCAGAATGCAAATCACTGCAGTGACTAATAGGTAATAACACCACAGCATGAGTCATTGTTTGCAGGTCAGTTATACACAGCAGGTGTTAATTCTGGAAATGATTCCTAAGATGAAAACGCAAGGAGTTTATAACATTTAAGACCTGGACCTTAAGTATTAGACTTTTGCTAAGAACATTCCTGCTACAAGGCTGCATCACCACTGAAAATTCCAACATGTTGTTCCTAAAAACATTCTCGGGACAAATATGGGACCTAAGAATGCTGAACTGTTAGTTTTATCTATGTCAGCAAAAAGTAGTTTGGAATCGCTTATTCATGTGTAAATCAACTGGAGCGGAATAATTAATTCCCAGCTAGTATTGAAATCATCATGTTATTTTAGCTCTAACAGCAAAATGTTCTAATACGCTTTGACTGGCTAATCATTTTTTTTCACCAGTCCTCCTGTAATTGTCAAGCTTACCCCCCCCCCCCAGCTGCTTTATTGAACTGTCTGTTTCTCTTGGGCAAGAGTTCTACAATTCACTTGTTCTTTGAAATGAGAGAAATATGTACTGAGAACAGTGCCATCTAACACAATTGAAAGCAAAAAAGTTTCCAGTGGTATACCAGTGGTCTACCATAGGACTCGGTATTGGACATTCTCCTATTTGGCATGCATTTATCAGACAACTGCAAATTGTGTTGTTATTATTTGAACATCCACTGATTCACAATTTCTCCAACATGGGTTAGAATATGTTAACAACTGCTACAAGAACAATAGTGTTAAGCTAAATGAGAAAAATGTAGTATAATTTATTTTGATAAATAAAACATTTCCATATCATATCATAACAGGAGATACACCTTTCCAATCAGATACTGTTGTAAAGGGATGTAAATGATTGTGTTGATAATTCATTATCTTTTAATCATCATGTCTCAGGCATCTCTTCCAGATCCAGAGAAGTGATAATTCCCATTTACCCATCTCTCATCAGACCCATTATTATGTATAATGGAGTTTTTGATGTTTATCTAAACATGCACTGTACTTTAGATACCTCAGAGATTCCTAACTAAAAAAAAAAAATTAAGAGGATTTAAGACCCTCAATTATCCAAACAGACTGACAGCCATCTTTCTGTATTTGGTCTCTATAGACTCTGCTGTGGTGATCTGTGTCTAGCCTTTTCAGACATGAAAGATCCGACCTGCCCCTTCACAAAATAAATGATGCCTCAAATATCAGTTAATGAAACTAAACCTTTATCTATAGTTAATAAGAAACTTTGGCATGACCGATGTCCCAATGTATCTCCCACCACTGGAACAAAATTTCACTATATATCTAGAAGAGTAACACCCTTGCCACTTTTGAGGTGAACAAAGTTAATTGTATAGGCAGCATCAAATTCTCTCTAGACAATTTTGTTTGCCCTCCTTGAAACAGGAGATTACTTCTGGAAACAATTTACTACTAGGCTTGAAATGGTCTGTTGAATGCTTAACTAGTACTTTACCATGAATCTATGAACCTAAATTCCACATGACAAGAGCTGCAAGTCAATTTGTGAATACTGTCTGAGTGCTATAAAAATACATCATTCTGTAACAAAAATATACAGCTTAAAATAAATTTATCAGAAATATTCAAAAGACAGTGGTTACTGAACAGATATTTATTTCCAGTTGTGCAGAGCACCACTTATAAAGTCCAACAGTTATTTTTGTTCAAATATGGTATGGGGTCAAAGCTTTTCATTAACATGCATGAAATTACAATATATCAACAAATAAAAGAATTTGTTGGAATTTACACTAATCAGCAAATAGTATGATGCTTAGTATATGGAGCCTAATGTTAATATTAATGAATTGATAGAAAGTTATACTTCCTGATTTAAGCTAAAAGTGATTGGCTTGTGCTTTCCATCTTTTGGACAAACCAAAATGCAATATTTGAGGACCCTCCATGACATATAAGTATGTAAGATTTTAGATTATAGTCCTCTAGAGAGCTTTAGGTAATTCTTTTTCAATCCTTTGATTGGTTACCTTGCATAAACCATGAGGCAAGTCTTAAGGAAAGCATTTATCAAGTTAGTATGACTTTGTGCTGCATATTCTGAGTGTAGAGATTAACTTCTGGGTTGCTCCTTAAGGAAGAGTTATTCTTGTGTGTATAACAATGGGAAAAAAAACAACAACATTTAGCCTTTCTTTGAGAAACAGATTAAAAAACTTCTTTCACACACTTTTTAAATGTTTTATCTTTATGTCTCAAATGAAAACTCTTACTCCATCAATAATGAAATTTAAATGGTCTCACTTGTATTTTGTAACATAATTCTAATATTGTGTAAATACTTTTCCATGCATTTTAATGACATTTTCACTATATGTTGTACACATTATAACCCAGATGTCATTTGAAATCAAAACATTGCACATTAAACAGTTCTAGAACAAATGTAATATTTTACATAGAATGTGCTTTGTCATGTTTGATATACATGTGTAGATATACGATTATGATTAGTCTGTTTGAATTTGTAAAAATTTGAAGCATAGTTGCCCATAACTGCCTGAAATAACTCTTTTGAAAATAAATAAATAAATAAATAAATAAATAGTACCTGGTCACCCAATGCCCTTTGTATCATCTTTAACCATAGTGTAATTTTTATGGTTTAAACAGTATTGTTCACTAGACTTCTGTAGATCTTAGCTGTTTCAAAAGTGCATGCCTCTTTCTTTAAAATGTTGATTATATATTATCTGTTTTATCACCACAATCCTTCATCTTTATTTTACATTGTATCATGACTTCTTGCATGTTACTATCACATATTTGCGTGGTACAGTAATGCAGTAGTTAGCATTTCTACCTCAGACTGCATGATTCTCTAAATCATTTCCCAACTGGGGAGTCCTCAGCATGGGGTCTGCATGTCTTCTTTGAATTTGCCTCAGGTTTTGCAAGGGGATTCCATTTCTTCCCACTACTGACATTTCATCAAATGAGGTGTGTGTGTATGTTTGTCCTTAGATGGACTGACATCACATCCATGATTACATCCATGCCGTATACCCATTGCCTGGCAGGTAATGCTCTGCTTGCCCTGTAAACCCGAATATGATAAAACAAGTAGTATAAAATGAATGGATGTCTTTGCGTGTTCATCTAATGGAATTTTGGTTTTAAAACTGGTATTTAATAAACTGTTTGCAATGGACTTCCCTGCTGTGCTGTGTGGCATCACATTATAATCTTTCAAGATATGTGTATATTGTTTCTCATATGTGTTTATTTTGAACTGTTATAAAATCTGTCAAAATACCATTGGTCTGGATCCACAAAGGTGTCTCTTTCTTAGGTTATGTCTGAAATACTTGGCAAAATCGACAAATACCTCATTAGGAGTTTAGGAATGACAAACAGCGATAGACATTTTCTACAGCAGGCATAGTTGTGATTGTGTTAAAAGAATTTAGAGCAGCTGCTTCAGCAACTGGATAACTCTAGGAGTAATCAGTAATTACTAATAAAATATAGTTTGGTAACAAATGACAATATCCTATGGATTTCCTGTTAAATCTAACATTGATAGGTACTGATATTTTACTTTGTGTATTGGCTTGAAATCTTACATAACTACAAAGCATGGTCTCTATACATTCTTGATTAGAAACCTTATTTTCTACCAGTTGTGCAAGATATAGACATTGTGTTTGCAATACTCAGTCTAATTCTTCAAAGGATATTTGCCATTAGAAGAGAATATAAGGTTGTGTTGGCAATTTGTCAACAATCTCAAGATGCAGATGTGGTCTGAATTTGTGTCACATACTTAGTTTACTTGCTGTAAAACATGATCATTAATTACTTTGCATTTTTCTCTTGGAACAACTTTTGGAAATGTGTTCTGTGCAATTACATGAATACATTCCTCTGCCACCTCTAATTCTCTGCTGATTTTTCACAACAGACTCTGCATCTATCAAGTCTGCTACATTCCTTTCATTTTTATGAACAACAACAATAAAAGGAAAAGGGCTGTAATCTTAAACTTTTTTTGTTGTTCTTAAGATTGGCTTAAAATCTGTTATAGGAATGAATTTCTGTCCATGTAGGTACAAATAAAAGTGGTCATATCTTCCAACTATTATTCTTGCTTCCTTTTTGTATGCAAATATTTTTTTCTATATTAAGAAGGCATTTATTTCCTCATGCTATGAGCTTGCAATGATTGTTTTTGTTTCTGATCTAACCCATCAGGACTAGCATTCACAAAGCAATAAGTTAATTTACCTGGACATGTCATGATCTGGCATCACTCTTTTGTTTTTGTGATGCCCTTTCATGTGTGTTTTTCCATTCTTGTGTTGTATGTATTCTTGCCAGGTTTCAGAGTGATTCACTGATTGTAGAAGCCTGTATTATCTTACTCATCAGACTTTTAACTGCTGTGGAATCTTTTGAGTATTGGTTCATTTTAATTGCCTTTGCTATCTGTGAATGTGGATATTTTTTCTTGACAAAATGCAAAGCCATTGAATTTGCAGTTTATCTTTATTTCCTAATTTAACGTGCCTTCTGTGTGGAGTCTGCATGTCCTCCCCGCGGTCGAGTGGCCTCCGAAAGATATGCGTGAATGGGCATGCCTTCGCTGAAGGTTGGGCGTCGGGCTGGCAACTCGGCACCATAAAAAAATCTACTGCCAATCATTAGCGGACCGGAGTTCCGCTGTGGCGACCCCTAACAGGGAAAAGCCGAAAAGACAAACATTCTCTGTTTAGTGATAGTCCACTTTTTTGAACTTCTGAAATACCTTTCTTAAGCTGGTGATTTTTTTTTTTTTACAAGCATCAAATTATAGCTCAAATAGTTAAATATGAGCTTAAAAAACAAAACTTCCAGAAGATGTATGAAATAACTTCCAGAAGCACAGAAAGTAAAGGTTTAGGAAAGCACAAATTTTTCACAGTACAAATGTTTCATTAGAAGCATAAAACAAGTTAACTGAACACCATTGTTTATACAACAATCATCAAGTCCAGACAATCATTAGAGTGCATTTCATACGCATTCAATAACTTTACTCTGCAAAAGTACAACTGAAATATATACATGAAGGTATAATAGTAATTTCTATACTGAATGTTTCTTCCTCAACAGTGTTCATGGAGGAGACCAAGAACAAAACATGAAAACAAACTTTTTTGGGGGGAAGATATGTGATTCGTCCTGCTTGCAAAGGAATTTGTTGGTTACCTCTTAACTCATTCACTGCGATGGAGATCTGGAAGTATGTATTGTAACCTACAATGTTTGCATCATGAGTTTTCTGACAAAATCAGTTATGGCCTCACTTTTCAAATAAATGTTCACATGTCTGGAATTGTAAGGGTTAGTAAAGAAATGTAAATGGTCAACTGTTCAGCACAAACAATTCTTAATGCGGTACTGTTCATTAGATTCTATGTCTCAAACTGAATTTTATAAGTAAAACTAAACACAGTGAATATTAACTTTGTAATAATTTATAAACAACTTACAATATCCCAGTAACCACTCAAGCTATACACATACTGTCAACAACCTTTTGTTTGTCCATCTGTGAGCTTTACTATGAGAGTCTATGTTCAGCTATCAAAAAAAATATCATTGAACAGCTAATTATCAAATCTAAAATATCTAAACATTAAATTACTGAACACAGCTTATTTAAAAAATAAATTCATCGAATGGCCATAGTTGGCCAATGACCAGGAAGAGGGATGAGAATTTTTCTCACCACTCTTCTTTGTCTTAAAGGGATGGAAAGTTGTGGCCCTTTCTGGACCTTAATGACCCCAACAAGCATATATAGCACATCTGCTTGCAGATAGTAACTTAGCATGGAGATCACCCTTTTGCTCATTTTGGGTGATCAATTTGTGTCACTCCACAAGATGGAGATGTTACAGTACTTCTTCATTTGGTGGCCCACATAGGAGAACTCTCTAGTTCATTATAGTTGGGCATCACCTTCAGTACAAAAAATTTCCAGATGGGCTTTCATGAGTGTTCAAAGTTTTCACCAAGGATTTCACCACACTGGTCAAAGCATTGTAAGGAATGGTATCCTGATGTTCCCATACCTGGATGACAGATTATACTGGAAACTTCTTGAAGGTGGTCATCCTGTGGATGGTGCTATGGAATAATTTTCCATTTGTTATGGTAGATTGGAAGACGTTTTTCCTAAAAACTCAAAGCAAGTCTTTCAGCAGGAAAGAACTGAACACGTCATAATGTTGGTTATTCTGACTCATAAGTAGGACTCAGAAAATCATAGCATTGGTCACCTGAGAGATGGTGTAGTAGAGGCTGCAGGCACAGACACAGATGTGCCTTCTGGGATTGTTGGCTGCCACTACCTTCATATATCTTAATGATGGGCTGTTGCTTGCTAGAACAGAAGACACTGAGGCTCCTACACTGCGTAGGGACTGTGGTCTCCCTGAATGGGGTGAAACTTCACATCAACCAGATACAACTCAGAGCAGTGATCCTGGCATTGGAGGCCTTAGGAAAACTATGCTTCTGCGGTCTCTCCCAGTTCTCTGCAAACAAGTGTTTACATGGTAGGTAACTAAGAAAGGGAGCTCAAATTGCATCCCATCAACAGAAAAGGTATGTTCATCTGGCACTGGACCACAAACAGAATTATCCTTCTGTCAGCTGTTCACACTCCATGGAAAGAAATGAGCTAGCAGACACTCTTACCTAGGCTTTCTGTAAGATCAGGGTCTTACAGAAGTTGGACAGTCTATTAATAGACCTGTTTAGCACTGGGTAGAGTAGTCCTTTACCTTCATCTGTTTGGTGCAGCAGTTAAAGGTGGAAGTTGCAGTGGATTCATTTTCTCATCCATGCCACTGGAAGTTTTTGTATGTCTTCCAACCATTCCTGTTGATTCTATACCTCATTACAAAGTTAAAGAAGAAAAACTAAACCTAATTCTTGACCAAAAATTATGTGGTTTCTGTCCCTGAGGTCCCCATTGGTATGGGAAGTCCTCCTAGTCTTAACTAAGAATGCCTATCATGATAGGAGGAATAAAAAGGTCCACTTCCAGACCAGGTTCCTGGTGTATACTCCATTACTGGTCCTTGAGATGATTGAGATTGCTACTCAGCAGTTTATGCCTTCAAGTGGAAATGGTTCTCAGCTGTGATGGAGCAGCAATCCATACTACCTTTGTTAGCCAGTCTACAGATGGTTCTGCATTATGTTTGCTAGTCTTTATGATTCTGGTTCTGAATTATTCCATGCTCAGAATGTATGTGACACCTATTTCTGAATATCATGACCTTGTGGAGAGCATGCTTGTGGTCCACCTCTAACTGATCATGCAGTTCGTACGTTCATAGGTAAGTACAAGGTTAGCTGCCCTTGTAGGTCATTTAAGCCTAACCATTTTCCATTTTGTGCAGAAATTAACCTATCCTCTTTGGTTAGAGACTGACCTTACCCATGAAACCAAAACAAAGTGTAGAGTAAGCAGGAACTATAAAGCAACCATCAGAAACCTCAAAAGTGACCACACAAAATAATTTATTGTTAAAATGGCTAAGCGCTTTCATTCATACAGATTCACTTGGACTTCATCAGAAAGCAAGAATTGAACCAAAACACTGGTAAGTTTAAAGTTACATACAATACACATCACCAGAGTTAAATGCATTCATTAAAGTTTAAAAAAACATGCTTCCAAAAATAAAAACAATTTAACATAGATAATGTTGCGTTCTGTTATAAAGGAAAGTAACCAACCTCTCCTACAACTAGATCACAGACAAATTAGAATAAAAAAAATAGTTCATTCATCACATTTAAAACAAGATAAAATATATACATATCAATGCAATGAATCATCATTGGTATTTTACTTAGAGGTGCATCCGTGTTTTCTTATTGCCTTACCCATCCCATGATTGATAATTATATATTACCATTAATGAGAATAATTTGGATCACACCATAGATAATTTGGGGAGAAAGCACCTAGGAGCTGCCTCTGTCCATTAGTAGTACAGGAGGCAGGCCTGTGGTAAATTTTCTATTTCTCATTCATAGAGCCAGGTTGCACTTGAATGTGGACAGGGATGAAATTTGTTTAATGTGGATGTGTGTTTCAGAGCAGCAGCATCCTCTTCTAGATACACCTGTTCCACCCAACCATTCTGTTGATGTTGCAGAAGAATTCTGATCCCTAGACTATTTCTGATGCCATTGGACTTGCTGATGTTCAATAAACCCATTAGTATTGAGGTTGAGGATACCTTGTATGCCAAACACAGGTCACCTCTTGGCAGTCTATAGGATACCAAGAAGAGTGACAGGGCTTTAAGTCAGTCCATGTAGGGCATGTTGTTTAGGCCTTGTATCCTTTTAGTAGAGTATCTCTGTGGGTATTCCAGTTGTTGCATGTGTCTGGACAGATATTGCCAAAGGTGACATTATATTTCATGACTGGCCTAATAAGGACTGAGTAAAGGGGGACATTGACATCCCTAGATTTAGACACAATCCCTTTGTTTATAAGCTCTGCAATATAGAATGGCTTTATTACAACAGTAGGTTAAATGTTAAGTCATTGTCCACATAATTTCACAAATTCCAAACAGCTGGATCAACTCTTGGGGTGTATTGTCAATGTGGTAGTTCCCTTGTGTAGATGACTCTTCCCAAAGGATACAATAATGCATTTTTTGGCATCTAGTTTCAGCCCATGATTTTGGCACTAGTAATTTATTATCCTGCAGGATGGCTAAGTCATTTGGGGATTCAATGACTGCTCCTAGCTTGCAGTCATCTGCAAATGTAGGTAGGCATAGCCCTTCAGTACTGGCTTTTACTTTAGAAAAGTAGATGCCAAACAAGAGAGGTCCCAACACAGAACTCTGGGGGAAGGTTAAGCACAATTCCTTAAGGAAGCTCTACATCTATCTCCCACTCAGGAATCTTTCACAGTGGAACTCAAACTCCATCTGACCCTACTACCTTGGCAGTATTGGAGTTCATTTCTTGAAAGATCATTGCAGGTCAGAGCTTCATCAGCATGTGCAGGGTACCAGATCAGGTCTCATTCACAAACAAGGTATCTTACATTTCCTCCTACCACTGGTTGTGAAGGTTTCCCTAAACCTGTCCATCTACTTCCTGGTTTTCTTGACGAGAAATGAAGGGAGGGCTCTTCACACCTTGGTAGTTATCAGGCATATCTGAGTAGATTGCTAATATTTTTTTGCCATCATTTCGCTAAGTACTTGTTATCAAATGTTGTCATCTATGTGGTACTTATTCCAAAACACTTATATTTTTTCTCTGGGGTACTGTGGCTATTAGACAATTGGGAGGCAGCTATCCATAACCTCTGCCCTTTAAATAATCCTGTCCAATAATGCAACATGCCACTAGTAAAAGGAAAGGACCTTGTCTGCTGCATCTGGCTAAACTCTTTCTGAACTTAGTGGGCAGTCATCAACCCCCGCACACACGTACATACACACACATGCACTCCCGCATGCACACACACAACAGCAAACACTCCCCCATTCACCAAATAATCTTTGCCTTCACATCAGTGTCTTGCCTTTTCACTGACTGACACCAAGCTTTGGTGTTCGTCAAAGGCTGATTGCAACTGAGGGCATGCAAATGGTGAAATCATATCATATGTTCATACATCGCAAGTCAAGTAATTGGTTATGGGAATGAAATATTGATTGTGTCTTCTGTTGAGTGTCATAGCTCACATTTCCATATAACACAGAAAATTCCAATAAAACAAGAAGGCACTTCAACACTGCCTACTTGTCAAATAAATGTGAGTTCTAGATAAGGGAGGTATGAAAGCTAACAGACAATCAACCATTTTCTTCAAAAGTTGCTCATTCAGAAATCACACTGCTTTGTCATAGATAGCAAACATCTGATTTCTTCTACACAGTAAACTATGTCACACTTAAATTTCATAAATCATCTACCCAGGTGACTTTTCATTTAATGAAGTATATTAGTGTATTTATAAGACAGTATGGTTAATAATGGTTTCTCTCTTAAACTTGTGTGGTGCCTCTGTTTAATTTCCATGTCCTTAAAGGGAATATCAGTATTTAAATAACTGCAATTGTGAAAGAAAATTAACTTGTACCACTTGCTTCTTCAACAGACATTTTTGGATCTAATTCTAAACTATTGTACTTTTTCTGGCTGCACCATTTATACATATTTGTATTCTGCGAATCTTTAGCTGTTGCATTTTAGCAGGATACTTAGAATGAAAAATAAAATGTCAAATTGGCAGTTCAGAACCACTCCCCACTAAAATAAAGAATGAAAAGAGAAAAGGGCAATGTTTCTTTGATTATGCCATTATAAGTGCAGACTACCTTTCCTGTCTGTCTTAAGAACACAAATATTATTTTTGTATGCTAACATTTGTGCAAACAGTAACTTTTTGTCTGCCACAAATGAAAGAATTTACCCCTTGTGAAACATAATTATTCAGTCTCAAAAATAAAATAGTTTTTTTTTTTTGTAATTCTATTTTGTTTGAATAGTTCATGTGTGGTCTTTTTGTCAAAACAGGCTTTGTATAAATGTTGTTTAAATTAAGAATAACTTTATAGTTTGCATTTTTATTAAACAAAAAACAGCCATCTGTTTCAGTGTATCTGCATTCATCATTTTAAAGATGAGCCAACCACCAGGAGACAAAAGTACATTAATTCTGTTGCAAAAAAATGTCAGTTTGGTGAAGGACCTTGCTATATATAGTTTGGATGATAAAGTTCAATTAGTATGTGTTGACGTTAAATTCATACAGCAGCATCAACTCAATTAAAAACAGAGCACTTTCTGTTTTAGTCAGACCTCTACATATATATAGGATTCTACTGACATGAAAAACGTAAGTCAGACATTAGATTAACAGCTGAGGACGTTGTTGCTTCAGACGCTGAGATGGGAACCAGTGGTGATGATAATAAGAGTAGCAGAAGGAAGGGATAATATAAAGAAAAGTGGAAGCAATGCATTTAGTGGTATTAATAGTAGTTTTCAGAAATGCAGACATGATACCTATGGTAAAGGGGGAAATGGCATTTTTCATTTAAAAGATAATTGCTCTCAGAAGAAATAAAAAATACAGGGATTGTATCTTCATATTTTTGTATCAGATTGACAGTAAGGCACATCATGAAAGTGTGAGATTTATTTTATGTATGGCACTGCAATGTATTAATTACCACTGCAGTATGCGTGACAGTTTGTTTGGCACTTATTTTTTCTTAGGCCAAATGAACCCCTACATTTCAGCATTCTGAATTAAACTGTGCATTGACATTTGCAGTAATTCATACTTAGAAAACAAAATCTGGTTGCAATTTGGCCAAATCAGACTGTTAAAATGCTAAAGCTCAACAAATTACACATGAAACATAATGGAGATTAGTTTCTGGAAGGATTCAATTGTTTTTTTTTTTTTTATTAACCTCACTATAGTCTGATGAGGGGACACTTCTTCAGTAAAATCTGAGTTTGTATCATGCCACTAACAGTACTGAGTTGCCAACTACAAGGAAGGGAAAAGGGAACAGCAGCAAATAAAGCCGGGGATAAGACCTAGGGAGCAATAATATCATGCAATTAGAAAATAAGTCATTACACTTTTAAGTGGCACTGTACAATGTCCAAAATCATCATGAATATCAGAACCTGAAATATATAACTATAATGGCCATGGTAGCTTCTGCAAATCATGGGATCCAGCTGGCATACATGAATAGGCAGTAAACATTACAGCACTATCATTGCTCTACGCTATATTGCCCCTAAGGCCATGCTTTGTTTTTTTTTTTAGTGGAACCAGTAAACTGAAACTGACTTGTTGAGTCATTACTTAATATTTTCTATTCAGATTATGACCTTCATGTTACTGACATGATCAGTTTTTGTCAGAGCACCTGAGTGTGTTTTCTGCACTGTTGCCTGTTTGACGGCCATATGTTTATACATGCATATCTCATCTAAACTGCCAATAAATAAGGGGTGCCCACAGATATAGTTCAGCATCCCAAAGGGATGATCACTCTTTGTTATAATTACAACACTACAATGATTCCTTTGAATCTGAAACAAGAGCTCCTAGAGGATCCCAAAACAAGAAGCCTGCTGGATACCAATAGTAGCGTTAACATGTACTGTCTGCTTGAAAAACATATAGGTTCATTGGTTTACAGATACTTACTAGGCTATCGATCTATGAAGTTCATTAGAAGCCTCTACTTATATTCCCTTATATTTTATGTATGAATAACCCAGGGCAGGCAGACTATGGACATGCTGAAATATTACTTATTGCCCCTTTCCATAAGGGACATGGATGTTAAGCCAAGGATGAATTTATGGTCTGAAGAAGTCCCACAACTTGGTGGGACGAAAAGCACTTAACAGTACTATTTCGAATAAACAGTTCATTTACAGAAAGTTTATCGTTCGTTTGGGTGTGAGGTGCTTGCAGTCCACAGCATTTGTGTTTAAAGTGAACTTATGGTTTCACATCCAGTCATCCAAATTTTATTTGAATAAAGTAAGAGAAGTACTTGTTTTATATAGATTGGAAAATAGTTTCATAGGAGTAGTATTCTCTGTGATGCATATTTATCACCCCAGCATGTGCTGTTTATGTTGCAAAAGAGATTGAAATCCTGTGTCGGTGCTACCATTGAACTTTCAAATGTGTAAATAGGTCAGACAGGATAAGGTCTAGTGAGGCTCTATACAAGAGGCAGAGGTCGCTTTTTAGTAGCCTGTACAATTCTCAGAAGAGAGACAAAGCTTTGAGATGGTCTGCATAGTTTTTATAATTAAGGCCTTTGAAATTTTTTGCTGAAAGAGTTGTAATTGTTTCAGTTGTTCCAAGTGTTTGGACACATACATACACAGATACATACATACATACATACAGAAAGGGACATTATGTTCACTGATTGGTCTAAAGAGAGCCATGTACAGTGAAATTATTACATCCCTGGACCTGAACATGATACTTTTAGATATAAGCTGTGCAATGAAAAATTACTTCCTTAAATAGAGGACATGTGGTGATTGAAGAACAGTTCATTGCTGGCATAGGTTCCCAGGACCATGACTACAGGATAGAGTTTCAGGGGTGTACTGTCAATGTGATAGTTGCAAAGGTGGTCTTTCGTGCTGAAGGATACTATTATACATTTCTTGGTATTTAGTTTTAGTCCATTCTTTTGGCACCAGCTATTTGTTTGGGAAAGAATCTCTTGGAGGATCTTGGTGTCCTCTCGTGAGTTTATGATGGCACTATGTTTATGGTCATTTGCAGACTTAGTCAGCCATAGAAACATAACATTTGCTTTGACCTCCAAGAAGTAAATGCCAAGGAGTAGTGGCCCCAGGACTGAATCCTGGGTTACACCACTAGTGACAGGTCTTAAGGAGGAGACAGATAATCTCATCTTATATTTCTATTGGTGAGCCAATTAACTATCTGAAAAGTTGCTAAAGATTTACATTTAACATAGAAAGTATATCTACTCCTGAACATAGGATGGTGTTGAACACCTTTGCAAGGTCTTGATCTGCAATATGTACTGATTTGCCCTTATCCATTGCTTCAGAAACCTTTTCAAAGAAGTCCACTAGGTTAAGTAGGCAGGATCTCCCCCTGACAAATCCAAACTGGCTCAGGTCAAGAGTTTGCAGGTGACCTTTATCCTTATTTATTAACTCAATAATGATCCTTCACATAGCATTACAGATAAGACTGGCCAGGCTTATGGGTATATAATTACTCAGGTCAGTTGATGGCCTGTTCTTGTGCAAGGGGGTGACTGTTACTGCCCTCCATTTATTTATTTATTTACTTACTTACTTACTTACTTACTTATGTATTTATTTATTTATTTAATTTGCCATTTGTTGACCGGGTTAGTCCAACTGAGTCGTATGGCCCGTTTTCAGCGGAGACCCGAGGAGAAAACCTCCAACATACAAAATTAAATGAGTTACATACTAGAATAAATTTAACCAAAGAACACAAATGTTTACAATACAATACAGAGAAAAATAAAAATGAAATATAATAACATAAACTATACATCCAGTGAAGAAGAACTATACTGAAAGCAACAGCACAAATAACAAGGAAAAGTAATTAGAGTAAAGGTTACAATTCCTAAAATGTACAATGCATAACTATAAAATGTTCAATGTGAGAATGCAGAAGCAGTATGAGTATATCTCTGGCATGGTAGCTTAATAAAAACATAAAATTTGCCATAGACTGAAAATAAGATATACTTAAGTATAGAAGAGGGAGGCAAGTAAGTAGGAGTGATACGAGGAATTATGGAGGATTGTGGCAAGGGCAGGATCCTGATTTCAGTAAGTAGTTTTTGACTTCAATTTTGAAGCAGCAGATGCTATTTATATTATGAATGTTAAGGGGAAGCCTATTCCAAGCTTGGGACACAGAGATTCTGTAGAGGAGATTACCAATAATTTTGTTTTATTTGTAGATATCTAGAAGGTTCTGGTTGGAGCTACAAAGCGAATGAGATGGGGTATAAGGGGATACAATGGAAGAAAGTGAGGGACAAGCTAAAGGTTTTTTTAGTAGGGAGTATGTTATTTGCAGCTGAAAAAGAAGCAGAAGCCGAGGGATTTCAAACCATTTAAGCTGTTTCAGAGCAAGACAGTGGTGTGATTTGTATGGTTGGTTACTGGCAAATCTGGCTATATTGTTATAGGTTTGTTCAAGTTTGGTTAGAAAGGATGACTGGAGATGGGTAGGGATAGGAGTGGCATATAGAAGAAATGGGAGAAGGAAGGCTTGAGCTAGAGGGGGTCTGGAGTTGGGAGTTAGGAATTTTTTTTATTTCTATAGAGAAGACCCAATTTCTGGTTCTTTTTTAATACAGTGTTGTATATGGATGTTGAACTTTAGCTGTTCATCAATTATAGTACCGAGTAGTTTGGTATGTTGGTCTGCTTTGATAAGGGTGTTATTGAGAGAAGAAATAGTAAAGGTAGATTTATGGTGGGAGAGGGATTTGGGAAGGAAAACTAGGAGCTTAGTTTTTTGGGGTTAAGTATAAGTTGGTGTTATGTTAGCCATTTTCCATGGATGAAAAACTGTTTTGATTGATTGAAAGAAGGGTTTGAGATGCTGTCTGAGGCAGAGATGACAGTAGAGTCATCAGTGTATTGCATAAGGGAGGCAGTGGTACAGGAGGAGTGTAGATTATTGGAAAAGATGTTAAAGTGGGGAGGATCAAGGATTGAACCTTGAGGGACACCAGTCTGTATTGGTAGAAAAGGGGAGTGTGTGGACTGCCATTGGACATACTGGAGTCTCTTGGAGAGATAGCTCAAGAACCAGTTAATAGTGGAGGGGGGAATTCAAGATCAGTTAGTTTGGCAAGTAGCTTATAATGGGAGACAGTATCAAATGCTTTAGAATGGTCAAGGAAGAGACAAGATACTAGAAAAATTTTGTTCCTGGCTTCAGCAACAGTGTGAGTAAATGATAGGACGGCAGTAGAGGTGCTTTGATTAGGTCTGAAGCCATGTTGGGAAGGGGTCAGAAGATTTCCATCGATTAAGTACTTAAGTAGCTGGTTGTGTATACATTTTTCAAGGATTTTGGAAATGGACAGAGAATAGCTATGCATCAGTAGTTGGTTGGATCAGAGGAGTTGCCTCCTTTGTGTAGTGATATGGTGTAAAAAGATTTCCAAATCTCAGGGACAGCGGATTCTTGGATAGATCTGTTTACTAGGATAGAGGCAGGGTAGGCTATGGAGTGAGATGCAAGTTTAAAAAAGTGGGGGTAGGTTGTCTGTAGAGAGATAGCATGCCTTTAGTTTCAGTAGAAGGGATTTTATGCATTCAGTGGAGACAGGTATAACAGCGGAAGGGGAGTTCCTGCTTGTTGCATCTGTGAAATGTGGGATGTTTTCAGACTGGCAAGTTTGGGTTAGTTTTTGAATGGATTCAGTGAAGTGGGTATTAAGTAAGGTGGCAGTTTCTTGGGGGTATTGTTAGGATAGGGGTTGGGGTGGTAGGTTTACCTGGGCTCAAGATTTTATTGATGGAGAGCCAGACTTTTTTGGGATTAGAATTATGGGTGAATTGGGCATTATAATACATTTTTTTTATTGTCTTTATAGATTTTGTTTTCTTGAGAGATTTCAAAGTCCTTTATACTTCTGGAAAAGTGTTGCGGATTTAGTTTGTAGCCATTGTTTCTTAATACTTGTCCCTTTCTTTCATGAGAGTGAGGGTGTCTTTAGGGAGCCAAGGGGAGTAAGTTGTTTTAACTCAAATTTTTCTCAAGGGAGCTATAGAATTGAGGATATCTAGAAAAGTGCGATTGAAATATAGAACTGCATCATTGAGGGGAAGGTATTTTAGAAGGGACCAGTTAATAGAGGCTAGTCTATTGTAAAAGGTTTCAGCATTAAAGGAAGAGAGTTTGCGACATTCTTTATAGTGGTGGGACTGGGGAATTTGGAGCGGGTGTCTTAGGACTTGAGTAGGGAGGTGGTCACTTAGGGAGTTGGGCAGGGTGCAAGGGTTATGACAGAGGGTTGGATTGAAGGTAAGAATCTAGTCAAGGGTGGAGGAGTTAGTATTGCTGTTTTGGAAATGAGTAGGAGAAGTAATAAGTTGGTGGAAGCCATGAAAGTTAGTATGTGAGGAAGAGAAGGTAGTGGATAGTCTTTGCCAGTCAATTTTAATGTCCCCAAGTAGAATGGTCTCATAGGGGATATGCAATGAGATCCAGGATAGGACACTTTCTAGGATGGCGATGTTGTTACCAGGGGTATATATATATATATATATATATATATATATATATATATATATATATATATATATATATAAAACTGCAATGGCAAATTTTTAGGGGGTATTGAGGTGACAGTTACGGATAAGTAGTTCAGCTAGGTGAAAATGAGGCTGAGATATAGGCAGGGGGGATAGGTTAAGGTGGTCAGAGTACATGATTGCAACACCTCCCTCTTTCTTGTTGTTTTTGTCAAGGTGATATATATTGTGGTGGAGAGATAGCATTTCAGTATTGGAGATGTTTGGTTTTGACCATGTTTCAGATAGGGCTAAGATATGAGGGGTGTACTGAGTTATCCAAGAAAGTAGCTCTGCAATTCTTTTAGCAGACTTTGTATGTTAATAGCATAAACAGAGATGTGTTTAGTCAGGCTGGAGTTTGTAGTAGATGGGATGAAAGGTCCAGGCTTAGGGCGAATGTCATCATCTAGAGGTAGGGTGTTAGCAAGTGGGGTTGGTTTAATAGTATAGAAATGGGAGCTGTAGGGTTTGATTTAGGTTTGGAAGAGTTTGTTGAGAGGGTGGATATTTTAAGTTTGTGGGGCTGAGTTTAGGAGGAATTGAGAAAAGAGTGGGAGATTAGGAAGGGTAAGGAGGACTATTTGTTAAGTAAGGGATCAGGAGGTGAAGGAGATATAAGACAAAGATTAAGTTTTGCGTGATAAGAGGTAAGGAATTAGAAGTATAGCAGTAAAATAGGTAAGAGGTAGAGGAGGGTGATAACATGCAAGAGAGACATGGTTAGTAGAAAGATAAGAATGTCTTGTGGTTAGAGTTAAGAAGTATGGGGGTGATACTACTTCATAGAGGGGGTAGGGGATAGGGAAAAGTAGCAGTAAGAAGTATGCATAGTGTGATGCAGAAATGTGTGAGGGTTGAAGCTATAGGCATCCTGCAGGTGGGTTGGAACTGAAGAGGGGGAGTGGGGACATGAAATAGGACTGATAAGAGGTGAGTGGGGCGTGTTTGGATTGGATAATTGGGAGGTGAGTTGAAGTGTTAGGGTTGGATAGTCAGGAGATTGTGGGAGGACTTGAACAACGTGAATTGGGTATAAATTAAATGATGAAGGGGTGGGTGGGAATGGGGATAAGGTAAGGGAGCAGATTGAGCCTGAGCAGAGAGAGGGCAAATAGAGCAGATTTAGCATGATCACAAATTGAGAAATGGTCCAAATAAAACAATCAGCAAATGCTGGATTTCAGCAAGTGAGTATTGCAGTTGGTGGAGTGACAGAGAACAATCCAAACTGAACTCGAACTATCTGATGGACATTTTCTTTTCTTTTCTAACTGGGACAAGGGCTAATCTAAGGAATATTTAAGAGTTCAAAGTCTTATCTAAATGGGGAAAGGGGTAAACTAAGTATATCGGAAAAAAGGGGGGAGGGGTAAGACGTTAAATGTGCTAACACTAAGTGCTAAGAATATAAAGTAATCTAAGAGGCACAAAGCCTTTTTGGAGGCTGCTAATGAATAGCTTCTATAGGGGGTCTGAAAAGTCCTGCTGCACACTGACTAGTAAGTAGCCTGGTATGTTATCAAGCTCCATGGAAGTAGTGTTTTTGTCACTGGATAGTACCTTGAGGCCTTGTTATTGGTAAATTTGAAAGGTAGATGTAGTTACAGATGTATAATCTGTGAATATAGGAGGAGAGATGGGGTGAAGTTTATGTAAATTTGTCTGCTAGTAAATTGGCTATATCCTCTGCATTTGAGTATTTGATATAATTTATTATTAGCTCTGCACAGTGATGTGCATTATTTCTGTAGTAAAGAAGGTTTTATGAATATATTTTACCTTTGTGTCTATTTTACCTTGTATCTGACTTTGTTTAATTTGAGCAGGGTCCAGAGGTCCCTGTTAAGTTTAGCAAGAGCATTTTAGCATCTTGACAGTTAAATTTATTTTTGTGTACAATTATTTTTTTTCTTTTATTATACAGCCTACTTATATTTGTAGTCTACCATAGGGGGTTCTTCTTCAATCTAGCATTGTATTTACTTTGGGGGGGGGGGCATCTATGCAGCTGTTTAGATATGTATTGAATTTGATGGTAAAATACTCTGCATAAGCAGGGGGTTCATCATATTGGAAACGTTTTTGATTTTATTCTAGTTATCACTCAGTTAAGGCAGATTAGCCGTCATATAATCTCTGAATACCAAAGCATTGGATAATGTGTGTGTCTTCAGTCTTAATGGTGATTGTGACTGATTTGTGGTTTGATTTGACCAGAAAGGAAGTGACAATTGGAGGGGAGGACAGCTACTTCATATTGATAAGGAATAAGTCTAGGGTTTTGTCACCCTTGTTGGGGTGCAGACTTGCTGGCCCAGAGAGTTTATATTGAAGCAGTCCAGAAATTTTTAGGCATAAATGCTTGAAGTGGTATAAGTCTCCCAGTTAATAAAA
Organism: Protopterus annectens; assembly: GCF_019279795.1. Taxonomy (NCBI): domain Eukaryota; kingdom Metazoa; phylum Chordata; order Ceratodontiformes; family Protopteridae; genus Protopterus; species Protopterus annectens. Next base: position 546,444,705 of record NC_056729.1, on the reverse strand, counting down.
GACTAAAGTCACCTAGAAGAATGGTGCTTAGTGTAATGCATAGGGACGCCATACAAGCTTGATGATAGGTATGTGCTGAGGGAGGCAATGCAGGAATTCAATGACTACCACACATTTGGCTACACAGCACTAGATGAAGACACTAGAGGTTTTTGTGTCACCATATTTTTAAGAAAACATCTATTGAACTCAATATTTTTTTTTGTTCATGTTGCAGCATCATTCTTGGTGATGGTAGTATGCTGCTCAGGGCTAGGTTCACACCTGCCTCAGACACATATTCTGAGATCTCTAGTGTGTCTATTCATTTTGTCCAGTCTTACATCCATGTGCACCATGATTGTGTCATATGTGTAGCTGTGGTGGAAGCACACGAGTGCTTGCATGACATGGCCAATCCTGGCACGTGAAGGCAACAGACTGTAACCCATCTCCTTGCAAGGCCTGGTGAGTGGTGCATGAGTGTGTCTCTCTGTTGAGTCACTAGTAACTAGGATATTGGATTGTGTAGAGGTTGGTCTTTTGTGCTTTTGATCTGAGACAACAGGACTCTTGGAAGCATGTTTTGTAGTGATGTTGCCTGTGCAACATGATTGCGAGGTTGCAGAGGGTACTTGTTTCTTAGGCTTCATTTAGGAGGCCTTTCTGGTTTAGGCAGGTTACTTTTAAGATCCTCAGCATATGTTGTTCTATGTCTTTGTTCTGAGATTTGTGTGATTGGTTTAGTCTGATGTTGTGTGATACTGACAACCTGCTTCTTGTTTGTAGGCTTTGTATGATAGCTTTGCCTTCAGTACCATTATTGAACTAAATCTGTCAAACATTGTGTCAATTTGCTTAAGTAGTAGGTGGTTGTCAGTAAATAGGTGACAACTTCTAGAATGTCTCAGAATATGCAGTTTGACCAATCTGGCTAGAGAGACATTTGGAAAGCAAAAATCCATGGTTGTAGATGCTTACGCTAAAGGGGGCTAAAGGGGGAACAACATCTAAGAGCTATAGAGGAGATTTACTAAAGTGCTACCTTTCAAAAGGAAAGCCATCTAAGTCCACACAGGAAGAACAGTCACCTCCTAGTGCAAAAGAGAACCTCTTGGCACATGATGGAAATGTGCTCTGACTCTAGATGTGGCAGTGCACATTAAAAGTAGATATGCAAGGTTCAAACAAAGAAAATTAAAAATAAATACATATAATTAGTATATCACCATTATTAATTAGGAAATGTTCAAAACGGCATAGAATGAACCATAATTTCTACTTTATTTGTAACATTTGCATTGCAACTTTCCAGTGATGTTCACTGCTTTTAAGGATGCATGTCTGATTAAACTAGATACAGTAATGCCAACACTAAGTGTACACGATCTGCATTCAAGAACATCCCTACCATGGGTGGAATTCAATTAAGCCTACACTTTTTTTTCATGTAGGCTTCATGCCAAGATGCTTACATGGACATGAACATATTAAGATTTAGTAAGCGATGCTGAGCGGCGTGCACTTATGCACAAACACAGAAAATTCTGTGGCACACAAATCACCTCATAAGCAATTGAATCTCATACAAATGAGGCAGGTAGAGTGATCCAACAAGCAGATAGGCATCTGTTCAGCAGACCCTGTGTCAGTGTTGGTAGTGTAAGCAGAAATATTCTGTGTACAGGAGTCTAGACAGACAAAATGCAGTGTAAAACTGTAGAAATGTGGACATAATTCCCCTGAAAATGTAATATCACATACATATATGAGCAAAACTATTATTGTCCAGGTCCCCTTCAAGAAACACATTACACCGAATGACATTTGACGACCTTTATTAAATTTCCATAAACATAAATGTTAGTCAATATTCATTCATTTCAACCAAACATGATACAGGTAAAATAGCATCCATGTAAAATTATCTTAGGACAGGACTGTGTAAACCTGCTCATCCTGATCAGTAAGCAGCATCCATACCTCCACTCACTTACTTATGAAGCAGCATACCCGCTCACTTCCATTACCATTTATTGGTACTTATCAAGCAGCGTACCCGCTCACTTTATTACCATTTATTGCATTATACCATCAATCCAATAAGCAGCTTCACCCGCTTGCTTATATACTTATTAAGCAGTGTACCCGCTCACTTTATTACCATTTATTGCATTATACCATCAATCATATAAGCAGCTTCCTCTGCTTACTTATGTACTCAAGCAGCATAACAGCTCACTTTCCTTTTCAAACTTATTGAAGTGACCATCCAGCACCAGAGGGGGAACAGAAGAGGGCAAGCCTGTCCCTCTTCTCCACCCACAAGCCTGCCCAGGCTATTCCCTCTCTCTGCAGCACACTTCCAACAAATTAAAAACTGTTACAGCATCCGGCCAAGCATCATTCTGTGTGCTCCATCCCCACTAACCAATGTGGGTAGAGTTAACACCTAAAACCCTATCACATAAAATAAACAGTTACCGAAACAACTGAAAACAAAACACTGACCCTTAACCTATGCTACGATAACTTAGCATTGCACTGCACATTAGCTAAATAATCCTCACTTCATGACCAATGGCAGCTCCACAATGACTTCAACGACATTATAAAAAACACGCAGAGTCAATTACATGCCATCATGCCACATTGCAACCCCATTTACCACCCAATCCAGTAATAACCAAATAAGCTCTCCTTAATGCCAGAGCAATAACAATTCTAATGACTCCCCCATCACTACCAACCAATATAGTATCATTACAGTCCCATTGTCTAGCAATCCCACCATCATACTATCTAGCTCTTACAAGCAATAAAACAGCTCAACAGTCATCATGGCATTCTAGCACCTCAACAAAACAAGCCATACTATTTTGTTATTAAACCCAATTGCATACCATCATACCAATGAGATCTCTTTAACGCAGGTGCAATATCAATCCAGACATTAAACCAACTAGCCTTTATAACATGAAATGATTAAACAACCATCATGACATTGTTAGCAGCCCAACCACCATCAGCCCTGTAAGTTCCATATTGGCAACTGGAAACAAACCATAATTCTCCAACAACCCCAAATGAACCTCCTAAACCAGCTAACACAAACACCAAAAGTAAAACAAATACTCCATGTCTCCTCAATCATCCTCCCGCACACAAGCCACTGACTCAACCCTGCAGCTTATAAACCTTATCACATACATAACCAAAGTGACAAACAGGCCAAACAACTGAAAGTAAAACCTTAATCCCTCCCTGACGTTAACCCAATGCCCCCTAAAACCAGACAAGGGCAATCGCCAACTAACCTTAACAGCAGCCCTATCATAGATCACGAACCTTCCTGTCATCCCTCCAACTATCCAATATGAGAGCAGCGCCTAAGAACCATCCTTGCCCTTGCTGGCCCTCACCTTTCCGTAATGACAAACCACAGCCATAACAAATGCCACAAATACACCCCCAAACCCCACACCTATAAATGTATAATCAAAATACAAATCCCTATAACCCACCCTATCCATCTGCCACAAGGGCTTATCAAAAGAATTAAGCCACAAGCAACAAATTGATAAACTACACCAATTATTAACCCTACCAAAGTAATCCACTCAAACTGGCCAAAATAAACATGTCCTACATCTGCAAGAAATCACCACTGCCCCAACTGTAATGTGCCTTAATGATCATTGAATAAAATTACCTACTAGCCTCTCCAGCACTCAAAACATCCACAAAACAAAAAACATTACCTTTCAAGTCCATTTCCATCAGGGCATTGACTGTTACTCACTCAGCACTCCATCTGTGACCTCAATGTGCCTACCCACTTGATCAGGACTTCCATTTAAACATGCATCCAAATTTAAACATGCAGCAAAACCATTCTCACTGACGACCATCTAAAGTATGTGATCTATATGTCTTCTCATGCAAATATGTCCAATATTAAGTAACTAGCAACTAATCAGCATGGAAGGAAAACCTAGGAGCACCCGGCAAAACCCACCCAAATACAAAGAGGGCACGCAAAGCCCACACAACTGTCCCCTAGCCGAGAATCGAACTAACACAAACTGCTGCATCACTGCATCACATGATTTCTAAATAATAAAACTCTTAATTCTAGCATGGATTGTATATTATCCTGTATCACACCTCAGACAAGGTCATAAAACATTAATACTTATTCTAGAGTAAACAAAAAGTTGGTTGTGCTTCATCATCCTGGACAGTTACGAGTTTCTTCTTCTTCCGAATCACTGTGCTTGCCTTTTCACCTATCCATTTCTGATTATACACCCAATGACCCCACCACTTAATCGATACCAAAGCATGATCATCTGTGAATTCACTGTATCTTACCACTAGAACTCGGCACACCATCATCTGCAAAGAAAAGGACAAAATTAAACCCTCTAATAGGAACGAGAAGGCTCCACGTTATACCCACCTATTCCAAATTATGGCCATAGCATTCCAAGACCCCATCTGCAAGAAAGAAAAAGACATGTAAATCATCCAAAATACATAACCCATTCCAAGACATCTTCATGGACAACCTATCCTGACAACCCGGGAAGGAATGCACCACTGACACTCCCATCTATGACAAAGCAGCCATAACTGAAGCAATGCTTCCTATGACCCTATCAAATACCCAAGATAAATTTAACTACCAGTGGAATATATTAAAAGTAAACCCCACACCTAAAGGGACCTATCCCTATCCACAACCCGGGTAACTTTGCAATTCCAAACCACCAAAGTTGTTGGACATGCTACACTTAAAGAAATTCCAATCCCTCAGAGCCACACACTCCAGGGATCTAAACCTTGTCATCACAATGAACAAAACATGCTGGAGGGATAGGTTCCTGACCCAGAGACTCCCCAAATGAAATGGTAGCAAACGACAGTCATATGGGATAAAGGATAATTTTTTTGCTAAATAAATCTATAATAGAGAAGTGGAAAAAGGGGAAGAATCTAAGTACAGCATAAGCAGATTACAAAAAAAGTATTTGACAGCATCCCACATTCATGGATAAAGGAATAAATACTTGCATATGTATAAAATATACCCTGCATTGATCATTTATATTACAGTCACCATGAAACAATAACAAACCACTTTGAAATTAGGCCATAACAAAGGATAAATTATTATCTTACATATAAAAATTCAAAGGGGATATCACAGGGTGATTCTTTGTCACCAGTGTTGTTTTGTCTTGTGTTTAATCTATTAAGTTGTTTACTTAACAGATTAGGTCATGGTTACAACTTGGCTCCCAGAAAACAACCTTGCTTAAAGACTTCTCTTCTACTTTTTGTGGATGACTTAAAACTGTATAGTTCATCAGATGAGAAGTTGAAAGCACAACTGCAAGTGATCAAAACTTTCTCAGATGATAGTAGAATGTCATTTGGTCTTGATAAATGTGCAAAAGCAAAAGCAATGTTTAAAGTAGGAAAGTTACACTACCAAGAAAATATCAATCTGGGTCAGGAATGTGATATACAATTTTAGCAGGAGGAAGTATATAAATATTTGGGAATTGATGAAGGCTTGGCAAAATAACATAAACAAATACAAACAAAACTCAGTAAGTAATACTTCAAAAGCCTAAAATGAATATTGAAAACAGTCGACATCTATGAATAAAGTCCAAGCTATAAACCAATTTGGTCTTCTGTTCTAACTTGCAGTTTTGATGTGAGTGACCAGTCCTTAAAAGTATTGGATCAGTTGGATAGGAAAACAATAAAATTGCTTTATGTTTAACACATTAAATAGAAAAATGAGTGCACACTAAGATTATGTATTCCTCATTCTGAAGGAAGCATGGGACTCCTCAAAAATGATTACATTTATAGATCTACATTTGTAAGACTGCATACGTATCTGCTTTCTTCATTAGATCCAAACATAGTGAAACTTTTAAAACATGAGGAGAGGAAGTCTAAGATAACCTCTCTGCTTAGTTAAGCAGAAAAATTCCAGTGTCAAGTGGGAACTGAAACTATACCAGAAGCAGTCAAAAATCAGACAGCAACTGAATGTGCCAAAAAAATAAAGAAAGAATATAAGGAAAGATTCAGATAAGAAGGAAAGAAATGTGGAAAAGCCATACATCTAGAGTAGAGTATCTTGGAGCAACCTCATGATGATCAGGATTTGATGTAAGAATATTTAAAGACAGGTGAGCTGAAACCAAAAGATGAAAGGTTAATAATGTCAGCCCAGGACAGTGGACTAAATAGATGTTGGTTTCCAAAGTCCATTGAATGTGTGGCAGAAACAGACAAATGTAGGTTCTGTAAAAAAGAATTGGAACAGTTGCACATCTTCTTGCTGAGAGTGATACACTCATGGCAGAGGGCCTTTACAATGAAAGGCACAATACTGTGGCAAGACTGCTGCATTGGGGATTGTGCAAACACTTAAATATAGAAGAAGCTGAGAAGTGTTTGAAACATGAACTACAGCGCATTATAGAGGTTGTTGAATTGTACATTACATGGGATCACCCATTACCAAAAGTTCAAAAACTAGATGCAAGAGAACCAGTTGCAACAGTCCATGAAAAAAGACAGAAGTAGCATTCATTGTTGAAATTGTTATACCTAGTGATTACAGTGTCTTACGTACAGACAGACACAAAATCATAAAATATCAGGATTTACAGGCAGAAATGAGAGCAATGTGGAAGAAAAATTACCAGACATTTGCAATAGTTGTAGGAGCAATAGGTCTAATAAAAAAGAATCTTCAATTATACTTAAGTATACTACCAGTGCATGTAATTTCATATGAATTGCAGAAGGTATCAGTTCTGGGCACATTATTGGTTCTACAAAGAGCACTTTTGGATAACATCAAAGACTGAAACAATACTAATTTCATGAACATTAATTAGAGCCTCACTTTGGACTAGGGTTCATTCCCATCATGGTATTAGAAACTCAAAAGACTTAGAGAAATTAAAATGGCAGTGTGAATGGAAGTAGTAACAAGAATAAAATGGGACTATCACTAAACAATGAATTAGTAGTCATAGATCATGAGTGCCTTAAAAACAGAAAAACACAATACAAACCTCATTTATAATTCCAGTTCCTGCATAATCACTGCATACTCAATTCCTGGGGCCTAAACCTGTGTAACTACATTTTGCTAATTTGAGAATGTTGACAAAGGACATTATTTGAGTACAATATCTGCCAGTCATTGAATTATGATTTTAAGCAAATTTTGGCAGTGCTGAGAAAATGCTGAAGATGTAAAATAATTGGACCCTGCCGCCCCCCAAGATTCTAAGATTTGTAGCTGCAAGAGGTACAATATTTTCCACTGAAACTGCAGTCTCCTTTGTTCGACAAACATAGCTATCAATCCCACATGTAGTTTCTTTTAAATTACAGCTTATGATCTTAATAATACTGGCAAAGCAATTCATTGCAGGTACATTTTCAATGTTGAAATGTTTCAGAAACAGAAATTTAATAGAAAAACGTTCTGGAGTCTGGACTGCATCAACATTATCAAAGCTCTGTCTTGCTTGCTTTTTGTGTAAACCATTAATAGGAGTGCAGGTTGAATGACCAGATGAATGGAAACGCATTTCTGTTTTATTATCTGTAACTATTAAAAGAAGAAATTGTTTGAAAAAGGCAACCTAATCTTAAGCCTTAAAAGATATCATCTGGGGTTTTGTTAACAAAGGATCTCACCAGTGACTCACTAGCTCAGTTGGCATTCATGATGTGAAATCATTACTAATGATATCTGAACAGGTGTCGACAGAAATATCCATCTAATATTTGTATTTGAAGATCAAAAACTTCTGAGGAGGGACATAAAGAAGCAACAGGTGACTGTCTTTACTTGCCTTCTAAAATGACAAAGTAGAATTCTGACAGAATATAAGATTGGAGGTCAATATATTACTGACTGCTGGAAATTTAGAATAAAGCTATCAGTCCCCAAGTAAAACACATTAAAGCAATCATTCTCTATCAGTAGTTTTAAAGGACAGTTTTGGAAAGCTTTTTCAAGCCTACTTGCTGAACTCAGCTCTTCAAAACAAATATAAGATATAACACCCTTGTACCTTATCACAACAGTTTTAGAGACAATATGTTCTTATTCTAACTTATTTTATCTACACTGTATGAGTACCCTACAAGTTATGTCAAAACAAAAGTAACAACTTTAAATATCACTTACACGTTATATTTATACATATTTAACAACATTCTTTTGTTTTATTCTAGCTTACCATTTTATCCAAGCTACATAAATTCCCCTACAACTAATATCCAATAATTTTCTACTACTATTGTTTTAGATTCCCAAAGCAGTACAATCAGGTCATAGCTGCTGAATCCATTAAATCCATGTAAAGAATTCCACTCGTATGGTGTTTAGGACATTTTGTAGTAATAATTATTACCCCCAGACTAAAACAGAGACATTAAAGCTCAAAGGGAGGGAACTTACATGGATACATGGAAAATATGAAAGAATGGATGCGTGATTTGAAGTTACCTGTTTAAAAAGGTTCCGTTTTCATTCAGTGGCACCTTAGGAGTGGAAAACACAGCTAAATGTGTCAGTTGTAGATAACCTGGTACCCTTCCAACCTACAGTATATTGACATTGAGGCACCTGTTTTGCAGGTATGCACCATTCTATTGAAGCAATGTTTACCATTTGATCTGATCTACAGTTTGTAATTCATGTACGTTTGAATCTTTACAGACAAGAACTAACAGTATTAAAGATGTAAAAAACTAGATAAACTACAAATCAAAGGAAAAGACCACACAAAGTCACAAAATAGGTAAACCTATTTTCCTATTTTGTGACTTTGTGTGGTCTTTTCCTTTGATTTGTAGTTTAGTATTAAAGATGTGTTTGTTATGGCTTGTGGACTAAGTTTGTTCTCAAAAAATGCAAATTTTTTGGACAACAAAATCTAAATGCCTGTGTCTAGAAAGATGATCTTATTTTTAAGTATTGCATATTAATGTTCCTGTTTAGTTAGTGTATGTCTGTCCACTGACATTGTTGGACCTTTTTATGTGTATTACAGTTTTGCTGTATATTTATCTGAGACTTATTAGACATGAAGACCTAAACAAATGCATGCTGAAGGCTCATTCTTTTTATTGCAGGCATTTCAGAGTATTCCCTTCGCAACTCAAACTTCATAACTACTTTGATGTTCCATAAACATCCATTTATAATTTGTCAACTTCATTGATACATTTTTTTACACCAGACGGCCACTGGTTTGCCATCAGCCCAGGTATGTGAAGTCTCTGACCTCTATCTATATTTCCCTGTGTATTATCTGTCTAGACTAGTGTAACACAATTCATTCCGTATATAACCAGGTGACCCCAGGCTACACTATCAGCTATATAAGTTGGCAGTTTATACTCATGTACCAGTGCCAGCCTTAGGCTGATGCCAGCATATTAAACAGGTTCCTGGTTGTCAATGTGAGCAAAGGGAAGGATGTTGTACTAATCTAATCCTGCCCACTTATTTGCTGACTGATGACAACTCATGATCTGTACAGACAGCTGCCACCTCTAGCCTCCATTGCTAATCCAGCATCTCTCTCTCCATCTAACAGCATCACTACCCTTAATCTAGGGCCATATTCTCAGCTCAGAGTATCTTCCAATTCTCAGTTTGTTCTGCCCCTTTTACTCTATCTGGAGATTTAATTGTTATCCTACTTAAGTAGTGTTGCTTTCATTGCTTCTGCTTGAGGCAAGATTGAATATGTCTTCAGCAGAGGGTTGGATAAATGGGCATTGCCCACCCTGTATAATTGAAGAATGATTACTGAAATATCTGGATGATCTACATGATTCAGGACTTCTTTGATACCCTCCTGTTAATGACACATCACGTGCCTTTCATAGAAGTATCCTTTTCAGCTTCTCTCCATACAAGTCTGAGTAGCATTCATAAGCAAACTATAATGCATTAGGGTATTTTTTCAAATATATGTTAAATCCCTTAAAACTGCAAACTGTAAACTAAATCCTTTTACCTTACTCAAATGATTAGTTCCTAGGGCACAGGCTTAGTAGCTCAAAAGGATGGAGAACTGAAGCATCCTCAGCAAATCAGGTATGAGTGGCAAGTCTTGAGGTTACAGGACCATACCACGGGAAGGGAGTGGGCAGCTAGGTCAGCCTGCCCATCATGAGTAGAAGGAGATGGTTCTGCATATTGTATGCCTGGCCCCTGGTGGATGCTAAGTCATTTTGCAACAGCAAGAGTTGACAGAAATAGCACTTTAATTGTATTTCAGTACTACTGGCCCCACTTTAGCAGAGCACTCGTCAGGAAGGGGTTTGGAGCATTTAAAAATCTCCTAACTTCCAGTGGACTGTAGTCATGGCTTCTGTTTCTCACCTCCATCTCCCATTGCCATGTGATACTCAGGGAAGGGAAAGAAATGGGTTTGGAGGATATGGGGTTAGGTGTTGATATGGGGAACAGGGAATTAAAAATGATAATGCTTGAATGAATAATAAAAAAAAAAAAATATATATATATATATATATATATATATATATATATATATATGGGTCTACCTGATAACACCGACACGCCAAAACACTGACAACGAAATACCCGACATGACAAAACCGAAACAAAAAGAAAGTTCAAAATCACGAAACTTCACATGTCCAACAAACCACAATCCCGACAATCAACAAAACAAATACCTTTCCTGAAAAACACACACACAACACAAGCACACCAAAAACTTTACAAACCTACACTAAACCTTACATACACAACTATCTATGCACTAACCTTAACCCAGACCCTAACCCTAAGGTCCGTCACTATCACACACTTACCTTACCCGCACCCTAACCCTAACTCTCTTAATCCACCCTAACCCTTAACTCTGTCACTATTGCACACTTACCTTACCCAAACCCTAACCCTAACTCACTTAATCCACCCCAACCCTTAACTCTGTCATTATTGCACACTTACCTTACCTGCACCCTAACCCTAACTCACTTAACCCGCCCCTAAACCTAAAGTTTGTCACTATCGCACACTTACCTGACCCGCACCCTACCCTAATGTCTGTCACTATCACACACGTACCTTACCCACACCCTGACCCTAATGTCTGTCCCTATCGCACACTTACCTTAACATGTCTTTGTTCTCAGCGTTGGGATTCTCAACTGTCGGTCTTTTCCGTTGTTGATCTTCAGGTATTGGTGTTCTCGTCGTCGGCATTTAGAAATTTCAGCGTTTTTAGGTAGACACACACACACACACACACATATATATATATATATATATATATATATATATATATATATATATATATATATATATATATATTATAGTATATACCTCCAAATTGTTCTACTTAAATAGTGGGCCCACATGCCACTGGTATCCCACACATGGGGAAACACTGCCATTGCCATCACAGTGATGTGAGGTGCTCAATCCTGAATCCCTATACTAATGGGAAGTGTGATATTAAACAGGGATTACCACCCATGTACTGTAAATATAGCGTATCTGAGCTACACATATAACCTGCCACTATGTGCCATCCATAGATATTAAGCAGTGTTCTATGTGTCTCCATAGCTCCTGAAGTCTTGAAGTAAAAAGACAGCTGCACAGGAGGAGAAGATTGGAGCACCTAAGGGAGGGCCAAGATGAGTACATCTGTTTCGAAATGCACATCTTATAATGTTAATTATACAGTAAAAGGCCATTACTATTCCAAAATGTGCTGTCTGATTGGATACCCAGTCAGTGTGCCTGTTATAAATTGAGTATATCCGAATAGGAAAAAGTCCAATTGCTTAACTATTGTTGAGCAGCCAGACTTCCTATTAGTATATGCTGCCTTCAGGTATTTTACGAGGGGCAAAACAAAATATGAGACAAAATAGTAAGGGCATTCTGCAAAATTCTAGAAGTTAGAAGGAAAAGTAATCATAATAAAACTGCTCTCCAACTTTTTAATCTTAACTCCCGGTTATCCAGACTTTAGTAGAATATACGCACTATCCTCATATTGTTTGTCCTGTCTTTTGAGCTACTGGTGATGCTATTAGTTTAGAAAACTAAATAATAACTAAAAAAAACGACACAGAGGTAAACCAATACTGGTATGTCTCTTTTTCATGGCATCTCTCTTGCACTGTACTGATGTACTGTTCAAGCGTGCGGTCTTACATACCATATGCATGCGCAGTACATCAGTAAAGCATTAAGAAGGTGGAAGAGCACTAAACTGTCATTATACAAAGGCATTATTTAAGAAAATTAAGCAATTTCTTTCTTAAATAATGTCATTGTAAAATACCAATAACCCACTCCTGGATGTGGGTCTTGCAGGATTTGCCCACAGTTACCTTTACTCACTCAGGGTTCACCTTCATAATCGAACTATACCAATCATGGGTAAATTCTGTGATGCCCACAACAGGTCATGGGTTATTGCTAAACAGTAGTTGATTCATTTTCAAAATGTATACCATTCATAAATTGCTGTCACTTCTATGCAGAATAATTGTTGAATGCATTTAGTGTGCATGGGTGTGCATCCTGCCATTTACATAGATAAGTGGGTCAGGATTTTAGGGCTATGCCCCCACACTTTCAAAATGTGTGTGGATTCAATCACCACCACCACCCTTGTGGTATCATAATGTTTTACTTAAATTTTCTATCTCACTGTACTTCTTGAAGCAGTTGATGTGTGAAATATGCACGAGTAATAATTCTGGGTAAGTGGAAATATGTATCATATTCAATCTTTGGCATTGTTTTCTCCACTTATAACCAGTGAGTGAAAGATATGTCTGAGCATTTTTCTCTTTGTATAAGCACATGGATTCAAGTTGAGCCATTGACAACCATTTATTCGACTGCTGATAGATTGAAAATATTATGCCAAAACAACTGTTAATATTTCTGAAAAACATTTTTTGCATGGAGCAAGCCCCTCATGTTCCCAGAATTATATATACCCATTCCTAGGTTACACAACAGTGGAGGAAAGGAAAGGAAAAACAGTTCTGTCAAAGAAATGTGTTTCTATACAATGTGTCAAAGTTATCACCAGTTGAAGAAAAAGTTGGCAATAGATTGACTGTACTACTGTGGTAATTTCTGTCAGACAGTGTTAATGGATCTTGGACTGCTACAGATCCCACTGATTTGTACAAGTAGCTTATCAGGTTAAACCTTTACCTTTTGGAATGCAGGTGTTAATGGAACTCAGTTCAGGCTCTTCTTTCACCTGTGTATGCTAACAGTGATGTTAATTTGGGAGGAGTGCTTGTTGTTAATTAATTTTTCTCTCTCCACCGTAAGTTTTGCTATCTTTTCTATTACTTGAATTTATTTTATTTATTTGTTTCTCTCCATTTATTTTACCATTATATGCAGTAGCTGCATTACAACCTGCACACATCCCACCAGTATGGCCTGTGGCAGCTGCAATGCACCACCACTATCACCACTCCCACCAGAAACACGGAATACATCTGCGTCCCTGTCTGCCACAAGTACCTAGCCTGCTATGCAGTACAGGTGGCCCTGCAATAGATGCAGTGCCAGTGGAGGTAATACATTTGTCACCATCAGCAGCTTGAAGACATTATCAACTGGAGATTGGATACTCAAATCAGCCTAATGGAGAACCTCCTGCAGTAATTCATTGAGTCACGTCCTTGTCCAGCATTGTCTCCACTATCGGAGACAGGGCCCAGTAGTGACAGCACCTAGAGTGGTGAACAACCTCGCACTGGATTACAGCTTACAGAAAATGCAGCTGTCGGCACCACATCCAAGCCCCCATCCTGGTGTTCCCCTCCCTTTTGTGTACATGCCCACCCATGTTAGTCACTCAGTGTTCCCCGCAGCATTGTCTTCCCTCTGTTTGTCTGATGTCTCCTTCATGTTGTGTTCCCCCTACCTCATTTTGCTACCTTGTCAGTTGTGTACATGCCCACCCATGTTAGTCACTCAGCATTCCCCTCAGCATTGTCTTCCCTCTGTTTGTCTGATGTCTCCTTCATGTTGTGTTCTCCCTACCTCATTTTTCTACCTTGTCAGTTGTGTACATGCCCACCCATGTTAATCACTCAGTGTTCCCCTCAGCATTGTCTTCCCTCTGTTTGTCTGATGTCTCCTTCATGTTGTGTTCCCCCTACCCCATTTTGCTACCTTGTCAGTTGTGTACATGCCCACCCATGTTACTCACTTAGTGTTCCCCTCAGCATTGTCTTCCCTCTGTTTGTCTGATGTCTCCTTCATGTTGTGTTCCCCCTACCTCATTTTGCTACCTTGTCAGTTGTGTCTGTCTTCCACTTCTACCTAACCTTACCCTCTTACTTTCTTCTTACTTATCTTACTTTCTTCCCCAATTTACCTTCTGTTTATACATGAAAAATGGCCACCAGACACAGAAAAGTGTGCCACCTTTTCCACCTTCATCCTTTTTATTTCTTAGCTTTTCGCCTTCTGTTCTACTCTAATCTTGCTTCCCTGGTTCTTCTTTTTCCTATACTCCCATTTCCCCCATTTGATCTGGTCAAAACATAACACACCTGACACATCCCCATCTAGGGCTTTCAAATCACTTATCTTTTACAATCATACTATGTGCAGCAGGTTGCAAAGACCACCACTGATGCCATGTACAACTGTCAAGTACTGATACTGCTCAGTGTATAACACAGAAGTCGGCTGCCATGTTTCATCTGTCCAATACTAAGTATAACCACTGTCTTGTACTATGTATAGTGGCCTCAGCAGGCAACAGCCCCACACATGAGCTGAGCATCACTAAATGGCAGTTGTCACATACAACACAGATAGGAACTGTCAGGATTTGAGAGGTTCCCCTAGCAAAGTATTACACTACCAACTATGCGTGAAAAGATTTGACCCCTGGTAGTGGTGTTCTGAGGAGCCATTGTTGCCTGTCATTATTTCATTCTGCAGGTGTGAGACAACTAACTGATGTGTGTTTCCCTGAAACCTTCAAGTATGCCACTACTGTATCTCAACCCGTAAATGAAGTGCTTTGCACACTTTAAGTAAAGAAGGTTGTGGGTTCAAGAACCTGAAGATTAGTATGTTTTCCTCCCTATGATCTCTTTCATTTTACACCCAACTGCTGTGTGTATTTCCTTAAGGACATCTGCCTCACAGTTGCTGTAGTTCAGTCTGCAAATGAACTCCTTTTCAGACCACAAGTGAAGATCATTGTGGATTCAAGTCTCATCAGGGATGTATACAGGCACATCATTGTTACAATAGGGCACTTCCTTCTGAACATCTGCATTATAGTGCAATTAATGTGGTCAGACTCTGCTGGTGTTGTACCTGCATTTGGTTAATATACTGGTATTTTTCCCTGCTCACGTCTGTCACAACAGTTATAGAATCATTTGCTGAACATTTTGCTAAGCAAGTAGTTCCCCAGGTCAGTCAGTCATTCCAACCACTTAAACTTAACAGATACATTTCAACTAGGACTTGCATTTTCTTTTCATCCAGTTACTCTACAACAAGTAAACCACTGACTAAGAAGTATTACAAACTTTGGTAAGACAAACTTGGATGGACTATTTTCTAAATTCATAAACTCCTGGTATATATTTACTTGTGTATCTGTTGTACACAAGCAATAATGTCTGATGGGTTGGGCACTATTGGTAAAATAACACTGCCCAGAGGTGTTATTAGGCCTGACACCATAATTGTTTTATTATGAATACATACTTACATTTCCTTTACATTTTTTGGATGTAAAATAGTTCCTTCACTTAATGTCTCAAAGTTGTTGTAGCATATATAATTGCTTTTGAAGGAACTATTTTGCATCACACACACACACACACACACACACACACACACACACACACACACACACACAAACACACACAAACACAGACACACACATACATGCATAAGCACACGCACATATGTACCTATATACACACAGAAACTCACATACACATAGAAATGCCTCAAACAATTACTGCTAGTAATTGTGATAAAAAAATTCACACACTTCGAGGCAATGCAGCCACGCCCACCTCACCCCCACCCCCCCCGGTGCCATTCAATTGTTTTTGATTGGCTAGACTTCCTTAATTTTGTGTCATATTATTGCTGTGTCCCTCAAAAATGTTTTTTCTGGTACATTTTTGCAAATGACACTCTATAAATAAAGCCATTGTGCTTATTTTTCAGAAAGAAAGCACACTGATTTAAAACCTGCTATTATATTAACTTTTAAGTACTCCCCTTTATTTTTCATCTTTTCTGTCTCAATATTTTGACATTGCCCTAAATTTGCAAAGTAGTTGAAAGGTTTGCACTTAATCACTGTCTTACTCTCTCCTTCTCACTCACTCATTTTCAGTCTGTGTCTCTTTATGTACATGCTCTCAATCTCACTCTCTCCCTCTCTCTCTTACATAATTTTATTCATGTTTTGTGCCTTGCGAAATGCAGTTTTTTCAGATTCACTTTTAATGAGGAAAAAATGTGTGCTGTTGCAGTTATATTTGCCACTTGATTTTTTTTTTATGTTATGGTCATTAAAAAACATAACCAGATTTAACAAGCATAAAAAATATGTTTTTTTTTAAGTTTATGTTTTACAGCAGCTTAATATGCTGCCATTAAGTGGGGCCTTGTTTTCTACCAGGCAATATCTGTACATTAATATCCTGTTACATAATGTTTGTTCTCCAACAGGATATTGATGCATGGTTTGCTCATTTTTCTAAATATTACTAATAAATTCCTCACTGATAGCTTCTTCCCTGAATTTTGGAAGTCATGTGTTATCCTGCTTCCAAAAACTGGCCAAACAATCAGTATTGAGTCATCAAAGCCTATCTCTATTCTCTCTACTCTTCAAAACCTTAATTTTCACTATCAACACAACTGAACATATTTATTACAGATGTTGTATTGCTATGCAGCCATCAGCATGGTATCTGATTGGGCTATAGCCATCCATAGCTTCAGTATCAATAACCAAATATCATATAAATGTACAGATATATGCAATTAACAGCCATAGCTTTTGTAGAACGTACTGTTGCCTTCATTCACTGAGCCTTTAGGCTTATAAGAGCTACAAAATATGAATTAAACTCAAAAGCTGTTCAGATTCTACAACTACCTCAATTACTGCTCATTCATGATGTCATATGTCACATTTTCATGACACCCACTTCACATTAGTAGAGACGTCTCTCAAGGCTGCCACTTGGGATCTCATGTTTGCCATTTTCATGAAGAGCATGTCGCACTCTCCCCCAGACAATCACACATTCACGTTTAAATCACCAGTACCTCTGTATTCTGCTTCACACCTGCAGGAATAATTGCATGAGTTTTTTCTTTCATTTAAGCCTGTAGTGCTTGAAAGGCAGAACACACATGACACTAGTATTTAATTTAAGTGCAATGCTGTTTTTTAACATCTTTATTACAGCCTATTTTAGTCAGTGACATAGGTACACATACATTAGTAGAAGAGAAAACAAACCATGGTAACCTTTTTTCATGCAGTACACATAGATATTTTGCTTTTCACAATTATCCTTGATTCCAATATTATATAAATTGTTCAAATACTGCCTCTCCTTAAACTTCACTTCTGCTCCTGAACATCATTCTGCATCTATTGTACGCAGAAATTCTATTTATGTCTATGTAATTTGTTCATTAACTTTTCTAACGATACCGCCTTCAGTTCTTTTATCTATTTCACAATATTCAATACTTCAATTATATTTAGTTTATTTTTTTTCCATTTCCTAGTAATTGTTTTTTGGCAGTCAATAACAATAAAGTTATGCATCTAATAATTTAGATCCTATATCATGGTTTAAAAGAATAATTTCTTTAGTTACAATGACTTGCTCCATAGTAATTAAAATTTGCCAATGCGTTACATTCTAAGAAACAATGTTCCAATTACCTCTCTTGCTTTCCCATCATACCTTCAGAATTTGATATCTACCTGAGGAAAAATTCTCTGTAGTTTGGCAATACTGAGACAAAGCAGTTTAAATGTACGATAACATATTATAATTAAACCTCTTAACAATATTCAGTTAACACACCACTTAATAAAAGTTCTGCCATAGCTGAAAATACAGAGTTAAAAGCCCTGGCTAAAGAACAATATAATACATTCTCCCCCTAAATAAAAAATCTTCATCCTTCACTGCTCAATCAACAGTAAATTTATTTATACCTGGTATATTAAAAATAAAAAATATAAAGCATGTTAAAATAAAACCATGGTTAATATATAACCACTGTAAATAAATAAATGCTTTAGGTGTGAGAATAACCCTTAAACTCAAAAAACTTGTCGACTCCATCCTTAAAAAATATGTGAAACAAGAACCACAAATTAGCCGTGATTCTTGGTCCTTTCTAGAAGAGATTAATAAAATCAAGTTCACTCAAGAGAACAACTTCCTAACAGTAGACATTTGTGATGTTTACAGTTCAATCCCACATGAGGAGGGGATAGAATTTGTTCTGGCTAGGATGCGTAGATTTGCAGCACCAGATAATGAACTTAGAATAGTTGAAGAACTGATGGCCCATTGGGAACACGCTTATTTATTCAACAACCCTAGTATTATGAACTTGACAGAACATTATACACTCTTCTTGGATGATATTTTTATAGTGTTACAAGCAATGAACAACAGTACCAATTTCTTAAAATTTACATCAAATTTCAGTAAGGAATCTATAGCATATTTAGACGTACTGTTGAAAAAAGATGTTGCACTAAATGCATATGCAGCATCTATATATCAAAAATCAACTTACTGTAATGCATTTTTGCATTACAAAAGTGCACACCCATTCAGTACAAAAAAATCAGTTGTAAAAGGGCAGCTCGTAAGAGCAGCCAGAATGGTGACAACAAATGAAGATTTTTGCCCTAAATGCCAGAACGTAACTGAAATGTTCTTGCAAAGAGGTTATCCCACATGTTTTGTTAATGAAGTGGTAATATAAGTGTCACATAAACGTCAGACAGGTTTTTATAAACTAATACTTTGCCTAGTGGAACTAGCACCACAAATACAGAAAAGGAGTTAATTATGCAGGAGAGGGTAGTAACATCTACCACCCATACAAACATATTTTCAAGGGAAGGTGGTCAATACAATAGTAGTTTCACTGTAACTTTTAGTACTGACACAGTTGAAATTAAGAAAATTATCAACAAAAACTGGAACCTATTAAAAAATGAGATTGAATTAGTTAATAAGATAGGGCACAGACCTATTGTTACTTACAGGAAGGATAAAAACTTGAAAAAAATAATAAAAACCCATTTAGTGAAGGTTGCAAGGACCCCGGGGATGTTCGACTGTGAAAACTGTAACTACTGTGGTTCCATTGCAACTGGACAACATTTTTCTACAGGTAACCACAAGTATTCCATCACAGGTAGGTACAACTGTAACACAAAAATGATGGTATACCTAGCTCAGTGCATTCTCTGTCCTGTTTTCTATATAGGGAAAACAGACAGAAAGTTAAAAGAAAGAATCTATGAACACCTGTACACTATCAGAAGGGGGAAAACAGAGGATGCACTAGCTAGGCATATAGAAAATTAACCTAACCATAAATTCAAGTTTAAGGTTATAGACCAGATTAGTGAAAATGTACATGAAGGACCAGCATCACTACTTTTAGAACAACTTGAGTTGTTATGGCAACTTCGATTAAATGCTAATCAGTTCCCAGGAATAAATGAAACATGCACTATTCTCCCATACATAAAATTATAATGTATGTGGCGATAATTTATTTAAATTAAGTGATGAGTTTAAGGCTTAGTCCCACACCTAAAGTATTTATTTATTTACAATGGTTATATATTAACCATGGCTTTATTTTAACATGCTTTATATTTTTTATTTTTAATACACCAGGTATAAATAAATTTATTAAATTTACTGTTGATTGAGCAGTGAAGGATGAAGGTTTTTTTACTTAGGGGGAGAATGTGTTATATTGTTCTTTAGTCAGGGCTTTTAACTCTGAATTTTCAACTATGGTAGAACTTTTATTAAGTGTTGTATTAATTGAATATTGTTAAGAGGTTTAATTGAGACATTGGTCACATGACTGGATTGCTGAAACATTTAAGAATGTCTATGAAGTTTATTTTTTTATCTGATGAAGTCCAGCCTCTGTGCTGGACGAAAAGCACTTAATAAATAGAGTTTGTGGTGTTCTTACATCGGTTGCTTTTTTATGTTCATTCAGTTTGTGAAGTATTTTTTTGTTTCCAAGTTGTCGTTGCTTCTAAAGTTTTAAACAAGTAGTTGCAATCTACAGAATCAAAAGCTCTCTCAATATTTAAGCTAATTAGGGCAACTTTTTTGTTCATTCCTTTTGCTAAATCTAAGATGGTTACTACCATTTTTATATTATCATACATTAATCTATTGACTATAAACCTGTTTGATCTTTATTAATTAATTTATCTACTAAAGCTCTTAATGTTGTAGTGAAGACATAAGTAAATATTTTAAAGTCTATATTTAATAATAAAAATACATCTATATGAGGAATTAACTTATTGTTTTCCTTGCTTAACTATTTGTGAGATTACAGGAAATTTCCAAGAGGGAAGAATTATTTTGTCAATATGAATTATCTTGAAAATGTCTCTCAGTAATTCTAAAATATTTAATGGAAGAAGACTATAATTCTATACTTAAACAATCTAACTCTGGAGATTTGCCATTTTTCCATGTTTAAAGCTTCTTTAATTTCTACTAGGGTAATAGGCTTATTCAACAGAGATATTTGTTGGTCATTAAGTTATTAGTAACATGTTTCTTTAAATACTTATCAATTTTGTAATCATCAGGTTTATTATTTTTATCTATAATAAGATCGTCATGTTATTATGCATTTCTTCTATGTCTGAAGTACGCTTATTAGTGTGAGGATTTTGGACATTATTGATTTGTGCCTTTTTGCTTAACATTTTACTTCTGTTAACTGATCTAAGTATTTTTGAAGTCATCGCATAACCCAGCTTCCCTCAATAAATTCAAATCACTCATCACTAACATCCTTAATAACTATCCCCAAAAATAATAACTTAATAATTCGGGTCTACTTTAATTAACCGAAAGCTGATTCCAGCAAATGCAAATCCATCGACACATATACATCGAACCGCAAAATGAGCGAACTCACAAAACTGCAAAACTCAAAATACCGAATCGTCAAACTCGGCCAACCCCACCACCCGAAACACACTACCCACCCAAACAAAATAAACCACAAACATACACCAACCAAAACCCTGCTTCTAACCCTACACTAAACCCCACATACACCACTATCTATGCACTCTTTTTAACCCCTCCCTAACCCTAAGGTCCATAACTACCACACACTTACACTACGGAGCTATACCCAAACAAAATAAATAAACCACACACATACACTAACCAACCCCCTACCTCAAACCCTACACTAAACGTTAAATACATTACCCATATTACATTACCTATCTATGTACTTACCTTAACCCGCACCCTAATCCTAACCCTAATGTCCGTAACTATTGCACACTTACCTTATGGATCTGTAGCTCAGACTGGCCAACCAAAACACTTCCACATTTCGAATTTCACGGTAATTTCACGGTTTTGTAAGTTCACTTATTTTGCAGTTCAATGTATATGTGTCACTGGATTTGCATTCGCTGGAATCAGCTTTCAGTTAATTAAGGTAGACCCAGTCATTCTAGGTGACTTTAATGTTAATTAGCTTGGCCTGCTTTCATCTGGCTTGTGTGCTTTCCTAGCAGACCTAGGACTCCTTCAGCTCATAAAACAACCAACAAGGCCCAGCCTCAGGTCCTACAAACACTCCACAGTCTACCTGATTATTATAAACATACAAAACTCCATCACCAACATAAACATGCTACCACCATCACTAAGCAACCACTGCCCAAGCACCTTTACCGTTGTCAACCATCGTATAAAACTGTCACCAATATTAAAAGCCTTCAGAAACAAGAGTAGCACAAATGTATACAAACTCAGAACATTTCTCACAGCCCACAGTTGGAACCACATACTCTCCTTACATGACTCTAATACAGCAACTATAAGCCTAACCAACTTTCTACTCCAGAAGCAAGATAAATTCTTTCCACCTATCCACAGGCTTTATAAACCCATCAAAACTGAATAGCTATCCACTGAACTCAAACATGTTTCAACTCTAAGGAATGAAGTATAGCAAAAATGGAAACAGACCACCACAACTAACAATCCCACCTCTTTTACAGTCTAGCATAACCTAGCTAAGATGTCCATCAGAAGGCACAAAAGAAATCTCCAAACAAAGAAAAAAATTACCCTCTTACATTTCTTCCCACACTTTTAGAAAGAGGTTAACCAACTTACAATAGAAAATCTCCTCAGGATACCCTGTCAGCAAGCACCATTCAATGTGGAACAGCAAAACTTTATCCAGAGAATTTCCTTAAATAATTTAGTAACCCCCTGTCAGGAAACTCCACACCTCTCACAAATCATGCATTGCCCACTCCACCACCATTCATTCCCCTTTTCCTCTTCAAATGCATACGTCCCAAAGAAGTCTCTATTCTACTGAAAATATTTTCACTGACACCTGTCCTGTATCTGACCACATAACCCCTGGATCACATATATCAATGCAGAGAGCTATGTCTTCCTGTCACCCACATATATAATCTATGTCTCTCACAAAACATCATGCCACAGCTTTGGAAACCTGCTCTAGTTAAAACCCAACACAAAAGATATCACTCACTTCCATCCAATATCCACCCCCAAATTCTGGGCAAACTTTTTGAAAACGTAGCCTGCACCTAATTCTTCTGCTATAAACATCAGTACCACCCTCTCTCCTCCAAACAACATGGATTTTGGGTTGCATGAAGTACTATGACAGCACTATGATCCCTAACTAAAGACATCCTGCTAAACTCTGATAGTGGCCTCCTTACAGTTGCCCTATTTATAAACCTGACAAAGGCATTTGACCTCATCGATCACTATGTTCTCCTAAACAAACTAACTGAAATTTGTATCAGTCCAGGCACTGTTCCCTGGTTAAAAAAACCTCCTCACTTACCAGCACTTCAGAATTAAAATAGGATCCTCCCAATCAGAATGAGCATCTGTTAAAAGGGTGTACTGTAAGGATCCATTCTTGCCCCATTCTTCTTCTCCATATTATAGGTTCATAGGTTCATAGGTAGGTACTAGGCTATCTGCCCGAAGGCATTTATAAGCCTAGCCAGAATGTGTTGGCTTTTGCCGCCCCCTTAGATTAGTTCCCTGTGCCTCTGTCCAGCAGAGCCACTGAAGTGATCCCCAGAGTAAACTTTCTGTTTCCCATCCACTCATAAAGGTTTCTCTTGAAGAGTGTTAGTGAGGAGCTCTGCCTAATGTAGACTGGAATTTTGTTCCAAAGCATGGGAAGTCTCTGGGACAGGAATCTATCCCTCCAGCATGTCCTATTTATTGTTGTGGTGAAGTTTAGATCCCTAGAGCATGTGGCTCGAGGCGATATGTTTTCTTTAGGTGGAGCATGTCCATCAATTCTGGGTTGGACATGGCCTTGTATGTCAGGCAGAGATCACCTTTCTGTAGGCGGTATGCAACCGAGTGCAGCTGGAGTTTCTTCAGTCGAGCTGCATAGGGCATCTGTTTGAGGCCAGTGATCCTCTTGGTGAGGTACTTCTGTGGTCTTTCCAGCTGTTGCAGATGTCTTGGTAGGTACATCCCAAATGGGGCGTTGTACTCTATGATGGGTCTGATGAGTGATGAGTAGAGGGGCACAATGACCTCTTTTGATCTGGATGCAAACCATTTTGTGATTAGGTGGGCCACATAGAAAGCTTTTCTAACCACTTTGGCAATGTGATTATCAAAGGAGAGATTACTATCTATTTGGGTCCACAGATCCCTTATTATGTCTTCCGTATTTAGGAGACTACCACCTATGTGGTAGTTTGTGGGTACTTTGTTTTTTCCAAAGGGGATAACTATGCACTTTTTGGCATTTAGCTTGAGGCCATGATTTTGACACCAGGTATCCGTCTCAGTGAAAATCTTTTAGAGGAGGTCTGTGTCAGCTGGAGAGTCAATTATAGCCCCTAGTTTGCAATTGTCTGCGAACTTGGTCAGCCATAGTCCTCCTGTGCTTGCCTGTACCTCTGAGAAGTATATGCCGAACAGGAGGGGTCCTAGGACTGAGCCCTGGGAAACATCACTTGTAACTGGTTTAGAGTCGGGCCTTGCTCCTGCAACTCTCAGCATGTGGGTTCTGTCCGTGAGTCCGTTGGCAATCCATCTTGTGACACTGGGGTTTATGTTCAGGCTGGTGAGCTTGTCTAGAATACCAGAATGGGGAACAATGTCAAAGGCATTTGAGAAGTTTAGGTAGGCTGTGTGTACCATCTTTTCCTCATCTATAGCCTTGGTAACTGTTTCAAAGAAGTCCAACAGGTTTAGGAGGCATGATCTGCCCTTAACAAAGCCGAACTGAGTAGGGTCCAGTGTTTGGAAGTTCCCAATGTCTCTGTTAATGAGTTCCATGATGATGCACTCCATAGCCTTGCAGACCAAACTAGTCAGGCTTATAGGGCGATAGTTCCCTGGGTCTGTTATGGCCCCACTGTTGTGGAGTGGAATAACCATTGCTGCGCACCACTCTATGGGTATGTAGCCTGTGGAGAGGCTGAGTTTGAACAGTGTGTTTAGGTGAGGAGTTAATTCATTTTGAGCTTGTGTAGGACGCAGCCTGGGACACCATCCATTCCCATTTATGCTGTGTTTTTGGCTTTGGAGAGGGCTGTTTTAACCTGAGTGTCTGTGATTTCAGGGTCTCTACATTCTTCTGGTATGGTTATGGGCCCTTTTGGGGGTGAGGGGGGGGTGAAATTTGCACTGAATCTGTCTGCCAGGATGTTGGTGATATCGGTCAGTTCAGTGTATTTTGTGCCATTCTGCACTAACTCTGAGCAGATCTGAGCATTACCACTTAGATTCTTGACATAGCTAAAGAATACCTTGTGGTTATCTTTGAAGTCCTTAGCAATTTTTCTTTCAGAGCTAGCCTTGGATGATTTTATGAGGGATTGTAGTTTCTTGCTGATACTGATCAGGTATGTCTTCCCATCTTGGGATTTTACTCTTTTCTGTACTAGTTTCTTCCTTCTGTTGTGTAGCTTGTTTATGGCAGGGGTCCGCCAGACTGGTTTCCTTTTCTTGGAGGAGTGAGTCTTGGTTTTGCTTGAGATAGCACAATCCATGCATTCTTGTAGGTGCCCTTAGAATGCATCAGTAAAGGATTTTGCAGCTTGGACAGCGTTATCCTTTAGCATGGGGGCTTTAAAACTTTCCATCTCGGTCCTAAGTAATGTGAAGTTTGTTTTTGAAAAGTTTTTCACAGTGATTTCCTTGACCGGTGGTGGGGGCGGAATGTGGATATCCAGAGTGATTTGTTTATGGTCAGATCTAACCAGCGTTGTACTCTATGATGGGTCTGATGAGTGATGAGTAGAGGGGCACAATGACCTCTTTTGATCTGGATGCAAACCCTTTTGTGATTAGGTGGGCCACATAGAAAGCTTTTCTAACCACTTTGGCAATGTGATTATCAAAGGAGAGATTACTATCACTCTGGTGTGGAACACCGGTCGCCCATGTTGATGATGACCAAGTCCAATATGTTGTCACCTCTGGTGGGAATGTTGACCAGTTGATCCAGGGCATTTGAGTTTATAAATTCTAGGAAATGTTGGGCAAGGGAGTTAGTACTTGAGTAGTTCTCCCAGTTAATGTTTGGCTAATTGAAATCACTCAATATTACGGTGTTTGGTAGGACCTTTATGTTTCCCAGTGTTTCCAGAAATGCAGAATGGGGGCCCTGGGACATGGTGGGTGATCTGTAGCAAGCTACAATTTGAATTGCAGTTTTGACTATTGTTAGTTGCATGTAGATGATCTCTGAAGCCTCATGCTGTGCCACTAACCTGGAGGTGTGGGTATCCTTGATGAATATGGGTATGCTCCCACCTTTTGTATTTTGGTCTTCGTTCTGTGGCCGAAATGTATGGTATGGTTGTAGCCTGGTAGTGCTGGGGTGCTCTCTGGAGCCTTAAACCAGGTTTCTGTTACTGCACATATATCGATTTTCTCCATACTGAAGAGTGCCTTGAGTGTGTGCATTTTGAGGTTTAGACTTTTGGCATTGAGTAGCATTACCCTCAGTTTTTTGTTGCTTGTACTATTTAAGGTGGTGGGTTTGTCTTTTGAGCCTTGCCTAAAAAAGGCACTATGGGGGTGGCAAGAGCCTGGGCAAGTATTCAAAAGCCTAAGAGTGACAGGTGTAAGCCGTCTCTAGCAAAGCAGCGTGGCTTGTCGAGCATGTTATCCCAGGTGGACAGACACTGTATCCCCTTTGAATGACACCAGAAATTTAGCCAATTGTTGAACTTGATCATTTTTTCTTTATACCGTGGTATACTTCTTGGTGAGGGCAGGATGCTACTCAGGGACAGGGTCATACCGGCCTGGGTTATGTTATCAGAGAGCTCTTCCATGTCTCTTTTCATGTAGTCCAGGGAGGTACGGCTCAGGTTATTCACACAACATGGATGATGACAGAGTCGTATTTGTACTTGTTCTGGAATGACCTGAGTGCTTGTGCTATGTGGCAGATCTTGGCACCTGACAGGCAGCTAACAGTAACCTTCTCTTTGCTCAGCCTACTGAGTAGGATGTCAGTGTGCCTGACTATAGAGTCACCTATTACTAGTGTGTTGGGTATGTTATTTTGCCTTAAGGGCTGTGACTGCATGGCACACTGGTTTTGTGAAGCATGTGTTTCATGGTTTGTGTTGGAGGGTGGAGGTTGCTTGGATGTCTGCTTTGGAGGTCTCTGTTGCTTTTGCAGATTTTTATTTAGAGCCTCCGAGTATGTTTTTGTGTATTTATGTGTGTTTTTTGCCGGTACTGGTTTAATGGGTCTATGTGAGACTGGTGGTGTGATGCAAGTATTTCCCTTCTCCTCTTGACTATCTGATCCAGTCTTGGGTTGAAACAGCTTAGCCTCCAGTTTGGCTGTATAATTGCATCTCTCGCATGTATTAGTGTTTGGTGGTAGGAGGAGAGGGTCGTCTGTGTACATGAGACAGTTGTAACATTGCCTCAAAATGACCAGATTCATCAGTTGGATTGGAGAGTACACCTGAAACTGCCCTTTGGACATGCCTGGATAGGTACTTTGAACTGTTTTACTGATTGGCTGGTAAGGTTGAATAGAGAGCCTTGTCCTTCTGTACAGTATAGGGAGGTCTAGTGCTCGGGTTTATAAGCGCTTGCTATTAGTTTTGAGCAAGTGTCAGGCTGAGAAATGAATGGTTTGAGTGCTTAAATTGAAAGTTTGTCTACTTCCAAGGGAAAAATTGAAGAGGTGACTTTGTGGAGCCAAGGATAGTTATACCCTAGCTAACAGGAGCTGCCCGGAGCGCAAAACCGTGCAAATGTGTTTTTTATAGCAGGGAAATGAAAGAGATAGAAATTAGCCCAAAATGGCCAATAAACTACTAATTTCTGGGCTGAAACCACTCCTCCAGGGACAGATAGGCTGCTCAAAGCTCCCCTCTCTCACAGGTGAACAGAGAAACTTCCTTCTATCCAAGTAAGGTATGGGCAAATACAGAGACTTGTAACACAGCCCTGAATTCAGCACTAACCTGAAAACTGGACTATACTAGCTTAGAAAAGTGGGAAACAAGTTTTTTTTTTCAGAAAATAAAGCAGATACAATCAGAAAAATACTTTAAATGCACAGAAAAGGATACTTATTGTTATATATCTCAGATCACAGTTGTAATTATAAAGTAGGAAGAAACACAAATACAGTAAAAGCAGATGAATAAAGTGCAATTAACAAACTTCCTTGTGATCTCCCCCATCTCTCATTTATCCTCTATGATGATGACATGGTCATTTACTGATCAGGTCACTGTCACATCAACATTCAATGCCAACTCCAGTCAGACTTATATGAGTTCCACCAATGGCTCATAAACTATAAACTACTTCTCAACCCCACCAAGACCAAAACTATGCTTTTTGGAACTTCAATAAGAATTCACCAAGCACCTGCCTCTTTAACTATCTTTGACCTACACACCATCTCCACCTTCAAAGACTGAGGACTACTGCTTGATCAATCACTAAACTTCCAGTTCCACATAGGCAAAGTGAGAGCCAAATAAAACTCCCTCCTTTTCTGATCCAAAAAGATCTCCCCTTTTATATCCCAACTAGCCAGAGCAGCCATCAGCAAAGGAGTTCTCCTTTCTCATATATATATGGGCTCCCAATTTTTTCTTCTGTCTCCAAAAAAATATTTCCACACTCCAGACTATCTGTAACAGAATCTGCCAGTTTATTACTAACTCACCTTTCTGTGAGCACACTGTATCACCCTAGAAAAAGTCAAATGGCTACCCATAAAACAACGATCTAACCTACTTTTAGGGCCCCAGCTCTACAAACTACTCCAACTCCACACATTTACTCCCCTGCAGCTAGACTTCATGAAAAAAAGTCTTATACAACCTGAGACACTACTCACAGACCACAACATTCATTACCCCTAGAATCAAACTCCACAGTACTGTACATTTTCACCTCTCAGGTGTCTATTCTTCGGCAAGCTCTCCCCATCAACATTAAGGAAATCAACACTTATTCCAAATTCATAATGCAACTCAAAAAGCACTTCATCCAAGCCAAATGCTCCTGCTTCAACACAGGACATGTCACCTAACTTATCTCCTTTTCAAGTCTCTTCTCTTTTAAGATTCACTGAAGACTGACTCACTTTAGAAACTAATGTATATATTGTAATGTTACATTCTGCTTGATTGTACATTGCACTGTATTTTTCCCCTGGAATGTATATATACAGTTTTTTTCCTACATAATTAATCTGAACTATTATGTTATTGTTAACATTTCTGCATTTTTTGTATGTAAAATGTTTTGTATTTCCCCCAGTTGGGCCTGAAATTGGTCAATAGTAATCAGTGTACTACCCCGGTAAATAAATATAAATAAATAATAGATAAGCAGATGAAAATACACAAGGGTAACCATAAAGCATGATTAGGGGAAGAAGGGCAATCTTTTTTTTTCTGGGGTAGAGAGCCCCATGTGTAATATATGAAGAAGGGTTGGTAGGGTACGTAGAGAGAAATGATCAGTAAATGGATAGAGGAAGAGCTGAAATTAGCAGAAGAAAAACAGACTAGCATAAAAGGCACACACAGATAGTGGGTGGCATCCACACAAAGGCTGCAATAGCAGTAGAAGATGTAGACTGACAGATGGTGGAAAAGTGGTGATGGGAAGGTTGGACAACCAACAAACAATGCATGGGCAATGACACAATAAGCAGCAAAAGAAATGGATGAGGATTTAGCAGAAGCCATGACCAGATCCCAGCCCAGAGGGCAACACCTAGTCATCAGTCACCTCTGTGACTGATGCTGCAGCTAGGTTATGCCTCTGGTGGCCTGATGTTGTGTACATGCAGGTTGCATGACTTCACAAGTCATACCAGAAGGCACTCCATCATGCAGAGGCAAGTTTCCAGCTGTTGCATACTTTGAAATTGAAATTGTGAGATGATGGGAGACCCCTCTGAGCCACTGTCAAAAGATGAGCCTCCATTTCCCTTTCTGAGAGGTGGCTATGGAGGCCACCAGATGCTCTCTGTACCTTCTTCAGCAGGGTAGCCCCCATCTTCCTGATGGCCTCTGGTGACACAGTGCTGGCTATTGGCTAGCTCATGCCAACATGTCCACCATTATTCTGTTGCCTGCACCACAGTCAGAACTGCAGAAGGATGAGAAAAGAGAACACATACACAAATGACACACATATAATGGTACTCATACATTGGGGTACCACACATGACACAGAAAGACCGACCACTGCTAGGAAATTTACTCCCACACTCTGCAGTATCCTAGAATGTTTAGCTCAGATTTCTTGGCCACTGCAAAAGAAAGTATGTACATCTCTGTATACAATTACAACTAATACAATTACAACAGGAAAAGAATGGTTACAGTGCATGTTTTTCATGCTGTCCCTAACCCCTGCTTCCCACTGCTGAAGGAAATCTGGATGGTCCTGCTGCAGGTCACTGCACCAATCCCAGCACTGCTCACCAGAGTGGGTGATGCTAGTAGCATCACTTCACTATCCTCACAAGTTCATACCATGCATCTGTCTTGTACATGGGACCATCATATCTTACCAATATGCAAGCAGGAAGATCTGTATGCAGGAAGAACTAGAAAATCTTGCTTTCCCTATCATACCAGACAGGAGCATAGAAGTTCATAGTACCTGTGGAAGTCAGGATTACACAGAAGCTGGAGAATCAAAATGGTACCCTACTGCATACTGACTCACACTCAGACATTATGTTACATACATTTTAGCATAGTAATGGGACATTACCAAATCTTCATAGTGCAGTGCTGCATAACTGCCTTGCTATCTAATTTGCAAGGACCATTCTGCATTGGACCTTCTTACAGAAAAAACATTGGAATTCAAAATTATATATGCTAACCTTCTGAAAATGAAAATGTAAATACTGAAAACAGAAAACCGACCTGTTAAGGTGCCTGAATAGTGTACTCAAAACTTCTGGAATGTGTATGAGGAGGAATACAGCACAATGGCATGGCCTTCACATTTCTACAGATAATAAGTAGATGTTCTAACTTTATGGATTATTCAAAGTTACACAGTGATGGAGCAACTACAGATGACCATTTCAATGTGCAGAAATATTTTGATCTCTTGTTTGAAAGATGATCCTGCAGTGGTTTAACGTTAAGTGTTTTCAAATGCTCTGTGATACACTTTGGTACAAAGAACAGATCATACTCTTAAACAGTAAACAAAGCCTTCCATGAAAGTACCACCACTTAAACAGATTTAGGAGGATCCATAACAGATTCCAGATTCACATTCCAGTGTAAAACTAGTAAGATTTTGTGTACATGCTTGTTCACAATTCATGGACACTGGCATCTAAAAAAGCCTTTAGAAGAGGTATTAGTTTCACTGTTTGATGAACTACATTTAAGTTTATACTATAGGGAGGCAAGGTTACCTTAAAGACCCTTGGCATTTATTAGAGCTATTAGCAGAAATTAACTTTATTGAAGATGAATGTTTGCTTTGTTCAATTGATGTAGTCTCTCTGTACATATGTATTCCCAAAACATTGGGATTGCAAATTCAAATCAAAGGGTGGCGAAAGCCAAACACACTCGGGCTAGGTTTATAAATGCCCCAGGGCAGATAGCCTAGTATGAACCTATGAACCTATAAATTTGTTAGAGAATATTTGATAGGGTTTCTCACCTTTGAGAACACCTTTGTTAACACCATTTGTGTGCTTTTAAAATTGGTATTAAACAATAACTTTTTTCCAATTTGGAAAAAGATTTTACAAACAAAAAACTGGAGTAGCAATGGGGGCCAAGATGGCTCCCATTTATGCCAACTTAGTAATAGCAGTATGGGAACAAAATTGCATCAAAAACAACACGTTTTTTAAACAAATACTCTTTTACAAGCACTTCATTGATGATTATTTTTTGTTTGGAGGGGAACCAAAGAAGAATTTTTAACTTTCTTTCACTATGTAAACAAGATCAGTCAGTTTTTGAACTTCACTGTAAGTGGTTTGGGGAAAGAAATCAATTTTCTTGACATTACATTGGAAATAGAAGTAATTAGTGGTAAAATGATTATTATGATTTTTAGAAAAAGAAACATTTGTTAACAATTACTTGCACAAATGAAGTCATCACCCATTTTACTTGAAAAAGGTGTTATAAAAGGACAGTTCATTAGACTAAGTAGGCTTACTAGCGAAGACAGAACATTTTTTTGAATAGGTAAAATATCTTCAGACATTATTTTTAGAAAGAGGTTACCAAGACAGATTACTGTCTAAAATAATACAAAAAGTAACTTTATTAAGACAGAACAAAAGCTAGACCTATTTTGAACATGGTTCCACCAAGCACTACAACAGACAATATTAATAGTTCTAGCATATTTAGTAACACATCAAGCACACAGTACAGAGGGGCATTCCCATTGCCTGTCACTACTGGAGATTTTTTTATGATAAAGTAATTTAAGTGTTTATTCAAACAGTGTATTTTATCTGTCACTTTTAAGAGTAAATGTTACTTCATTGATTATTATGTGTTTGAAGTTCACTGACTAAGAAAATCAAGTGGTTTAAAATCATTCCTTCACACATAGGTTTTACATCCCGATTTCACGATAACGTTACATGACTTTTAACATTTGATTTTAAATTCATTATGTATATCTTTAGAAGTATTTCTGATGAAGTTCTATTAAAGAAAGGATGAAAGCACTAAAAATTCACCTTTTGGTCTCCTGCTTGCTGTTATTCAAGTAGAATAGTTTTTTGTGTTTTATTCATTTGAATTTTAAGGAGAGGATGAGGGAGACACAACAGCTGATGGAGCAGCTTCATCTCTGGTGGTAGAGTCACCAATGCTTGTGACCAGCTGCACTGAATGGAAAGACAACCTTAGGTGTCAACATGTTAATGGCTGAGCATGCCATGGGTGCTGACCTCTCATGAACTGAGTACCTCCTTGGCCACTACTCAACAGTTGTAAAGGGCCATAGTACAGCGATAAGCAGACACCAATACAGCCATAACTAAAGTGGTTATAGTAGTACATGATCTGCACCTCCACACCACCATCCAGTATAGATGGCGCTGTGGGATGTCATGGATATCGATGCAGATGGGGTGTTTGTACTTAATACAGCCATAGCAAATTCCATCATTCACATTAACAAAACAGTCCATTCTCTGTGCATGCTGTGGTTAGTGCTTGGGATCTTCCTAGTAGAGTGCATCCCATGAATGGGGACATGGATGGTGAGTGCATACATCTCCTGTGGATACCCTTGTCCAGAACAGTTTGGCAACATCTACTGGAGCTGTGCCCATACACACAGTCACACACACACACACACACACACACACACACACACACACACACACACACACACACACACACACACACATACACACACACACACATACACACACACACACACACACGCACACACGCATGTGCATACGCACACATACAAACACACGCACACTCGCGCGTATACACACACACACACACACACACACACACACACACACACACACACACACACACACACACACACACACACACACCCATCTCCACCACCCAGCACTGCCCACTCACAAAAAAATGGCTACCACAACTGTCTTATTGGTCATTCTCCATGGATCCTCATGCTAACCCACCCATGGCTCACATACTCATGTGCAGTTTTACCCTCACCCCCCCCCCCTCTCCCATATACACCACACACCTATTTTTTTCACCTGTCATTGTGACCCCCCCCCACCTGTAAATCCCCTGCAGCTTATTTCAACATGCTCCCTTTAGGCCCCTCCTCTGCTGTTGTCTACGCACAAGCCTCCTCTCAAATTTCTTTGCCCTGCTGCAAATGTTTGCATATCAATATGTTATGTAATATTGCACACAATTCATAGATGTTACTGCATGTTCCTGGATGATATTCAGTACACCGCCAGTGAAATCTAAACTATGGAAGCAGACCTTAAGGAGTCCAAACACATACTCAACAGTAACTCTAGTCTTTCACAGGGCACTGTTGTAGGCATCTCTGTCATAATCTATGTTTTTTATAGATGTAATTTCCCATGTCTACAAGGCAGATCTGGCATAGCTAATAAGATGACTCAATGGAAAATCACTATGCAGAAACCACTGATATAAGTCATACATGTGACAGATATGAGGGTCATTGATACTGCCTGCATGGTCTATTGACACACTGTGTATTATACCCTGTGAATTGTAGACCACTTGGATGTCAATGGAGTAGAACTCCTTATGGTTAACATATCACTGCTCCTACTCCCCAGGTGGAGCCTTTATTGCAATTTGGATGATGTTAAAGGCTCATAGCACCTCAGGGAACCAGGCTATGTCATAAAATGTCCACATAGTGTTGCCTCTCTCTCCTATGTTGTGTGGGAACCACATATACTCCCCAAAAGCTATAGTATGGCATCAAGGAAATAGTGGAATATCCTTGAGACAGATGTTTGGAATACATCCACTGTGCCCCCCCACTGGTTGTTGAAAGGTCCTTGCAGCTAAGATTCTCAATGTCACACATTCCTTGGTGCCCACAGTGATGGGAACTCCATGAATCCCATGAGCATGCATATGAGTGTGACACATCATGACCAGCTCCTGCATGATGTCCTGATCCACACAGTAGTGGCCCACTATTTCTGTGTCATAGAGGGCAGGGTGTATTATGTTTGGACAAACTACCCAACAATGCTTTGGACAATGATGTGAACCTCCATGATTAACAGCAGTGAAGGCAGCTTTTGCATATATTTATTGATTAATGTAACAGCTACCCAAGCCACGTTTTTGTGGTCTTGCTCCTATAACTCCTGAATTTTACTGCAGTCAACAACAATAGTGGTGGAGATGCTCTGCACAAAATACATACATTTCTGAATCTGTCTACCATATTGTTTACCCTCATCTGTATCTGCCATTGCCCTCATTTTAATAATGCTGCTCACTTCCATGTCATTATACCTCCATTTGCATATTATGCAGGCTTTTGGTTTCTCTACCTGCCATAATCGAGCTCAGTGTGTCTCTGAATTTTCCCCACCTGGCTGTTCTTCCCAAAAATTTGGCTATTGTGACATGTAAAATGTTTCTTAGTCTCAGGGTGTGTTTAGGGTTATATTTCTAACAGTGCCATGTCAACTTTAGTTAACCAATGCTCTTCAACTTATGAAACTTAGGGAAATGCAAATTAAATTTATATTACCTAAAATGGATTGTCTTTATTGCTCTATTCTAACCACAATGTCTATATTTTATACAGCAGTTATTTTCAAGGTCGGTTTAAATGTTTATTTTAAAAATGTATATTTAGAAGTCTATTAAAGTTCTTATGTTAAGAGCACAGCATTTATATCGAACCAAAATCTGTAGTGTTGTATACCAATCATTTTACTTTTGGTATCAGTTTACTTCTGATTTGTCATTGAAGTTCACTACCTATAGAGTTTCTGTGAGAATATTCAAATTAAGATGATATTAAAAAATAAATTATTATTTGGAGATTTTAACAAGTAACTTTTAAACAAATGTTATTTGCTGAGAGTGGGTTCATTATGAATAACTGCACCTCCGTTAATCAGCACAAGATTATTCAAGCCCAAAACATTTAAAAACTTGGAAGGTTCCCAATAAAATCTGCAACACTCCCAAAGTTGTAAAACACGAAAAAACACTTTTTTGTAGTTAGTAACCCCCACTTCATCCCATGACATAGATACAAGCCTCTGTACCCTTGACTTATGTACAATCATATTGCTAGTGTGAATTTTTCCATTCAATACCTTGACATTGTGAGTTATTGAAATGAATGCGATGAATTTTACTGAACAGAGTAGTGAGAGCTGGATGTTGGAGACCATACTGTCTCACTACTCTTGTCCTGGGGGTGGGTTGGATTTTACTACTCAGAGCAGCAAGGGTTGGATGACTGAGGCCATATATTCTTGCATTCTAGTCTTTCAGAATCTGGCTCACAGCACAGACTTATGTTTTCTAAATTACAAGTTTTATGTGCTTTATACCTAGAATTACCAGTTAAGTGTATTTTGTTGTTGAGTGCCATGATATATTATTCTCAAAATGTGATATAATACTTCATTTATACATAATAAAAGTAGAACTATCCAGGAATTATGTGTTAAAAGTTTCATGAAAACATTTTGAGTCAGTAAAAATATTTTGCCATTTGAATGTGTGTGACATTCAGGACCGAATGGCTTTTTGAAACTTAAAAGGTCTGCAAAGTAGATGAAAACACGAATTTAGCTTTTAGCTCTAGTCAGAGTAAAAGCTATCAGACATAAATATATATGCATTTAAGGTCATAGATTTATAGGTTTGTACTAAGCTAATGACCACAAGGGCATTTTTAAGTCTAGCCATGCAACCCAAACTCTGGCAAGTTCTTGTACCCTTGATAAGTGTAAGCAGGGGCCTGGGAGATTTACCATTTACAGGTTGCCTGTGTCCATTAGAGACATAAATGCCAAACTATGGATGAATCTTTGTTTCCCACCCAATTGTCCAAGTTACACTTGAATTGGGTTAGGGAAGAATTCTGCTTCACATGGATGGGAATCCTGTTTCAGAGAAGGGGTAGTCTCTGCGATATACATCTGTCTGTCCAGCAGGTCCTATTTATAGCATAGACAAGGTTTAAGTTTTTTAGAATGAGTAATTCTAGTGCTGTTTGTTTTACAGATATGCAGTATTTCCAACAGAGAGGGGTCTGACAATTCCTTGTATGCCAGGCATAGATCTCCCCACAACAGCCTGTAGGATACTGAATATAGGGATAGGGCCTTGAGGCAGTCTGCATAGGACATGTTACTTATGCCCTGTATTCTTTTAGTGAGGAACTTCTGTGGATGTTCCAATTGTTGGCTAAGCCTAGTTAGGTACATACCAGAAGGGGTACTGTACTCAATGACAGGTCTGATGAACACCACATACAGTACAATGATACATTCCTTGGACCTAGATGGTATACTTTTATTTATAAGTTGGACAACATCGAATGACTTCCTCACTACTGTAGACACATGATGATCAAAGGCTATATGACTGTCTATGTGTATCCCCAAGTCACTGGCTACCGAGCCATCTCTTAGGCATGTGTTGTCAATATGATAGTTAACAGGGGTGGATGACTTCCCAAAGGTTACTATTATGCATTTCTTGGCATTTAGTTTTAGTTCATGGTGCTGAAATAAGTTCTTTGTCTGTGTCAGCCCTTCTTGGAGAACATTTGTGTCGGTGGGGGATTATAGTACTGCTCCTAATTTGCAATCATCTGCAAATTCAGTCAGCCAGAGGCCCTTGACATTGGCCTTGACTACAGAGAAGTAAGTGCCAAAAAGGAGTGGTCCCAGCACCAGTCCATGAAGGACTCCGCTTGTTACTGGCCTCTTTGTAGAGCTAGACTCCCCAGTTCTAACTTCTTGGGTCCTATCTGTGAGACAGCTCGCTATCTACAGGGTAACATATGGGTTTATATGTAACCCCTAGAGTTTGTCAACAATGCCCAAATAAGGTATTGTGTCAAATGCCTTGGTAAGGTCAAGGTGGGTAGTGTGAACTGTTTTTCCCTCATCCATTGCTTTGCTGACTTTCTCAATAAAGTCCACCACATTGAGGAAGCATGACCTGCCCTTGATGAAACCAAATTGGTTTGGGTCCAGTATCTGGAGTTTTCCTATGTCATTATTGATCATTTCCATGATAATTCATTCCATGGCTTAGCATATGATACTAGTGAGACTTACGCTTCTGTAGTTTCCAGGGTTTGTAGAGGGCTCACCTTTGTGCAGAGGGATGACTGTTGTTGTTCTTCATTCACATGGCATGAAACTTGTTTGGAGGCTATGGTTAAATAGCAATTCCAGATGGTCTGATAGGTCATCTTTCATGCTATTTAGAAGACATCCTGAGATATTGTCTGGGCCTATTGATGCAGCGTTCTTGACCATAGAGAGAGCATTGATGACCTGTTCCCTAGTGACATTAGAGGGAGTTATATTTGATATTATTTCCTGAGGGGAGGTTAAGAGGGACAGAGGAGTAAAGTTAGACCTGAATTTGTTGGCCATTAGGTTTGCTGTATCTATTGGCTCAGTATAGGTTCCTTCTTCCTTCTGTTATACAGCCTATTGATATTGTGATTCCATCAGGGGGGGACTTGTTTTTTTCAATAAGGTCTGTGCTTCCTCCTGATGGGTAATTAACATGATTGCATAGGGTTTCTGTGAACAGTTTCACATAGGCAGCAATGGATTTATGGGGGCTTGAAATTTTTCCAGGTTATCACTTAATAGTAGGAAGTTAGTCTTAGAGTAGTTCCTGAACATTCCAGGGTTAGCTGATGTTCAGGGTTTTATTTCTACTTCAAAGGAGACCATTTTGTTGTCTGACCTTACCATATAAGACATTACACTAAGGGTTGTGCAGCACTCTTCCATATTAGTGAGGACCAGATCCAGTATGTTTGCACCCCAGGTTGGCATGCTGACAATCTGGTCCAGGAAGTTTGTGTTTACAAAATCCAGAAATCTCTGTGCCACCACATTTGGTGTTGTATATGATTTCCAGTTAATAGTGGGATAATTAAAGTTGATGTAAAAGATGCAAAGGCCAGCACAAAGTGGTGTGGAATAAATTAATTTATTTATGGCACATAGACAAAAAGATCCATAAAATTCAATCAGACCGATTAAGGCTAAACAAAGCCTTCCTTCTTTCCTTCCTTTTTACAAATTGTAACACAGATGGGGTCATCTATCTGGCCACTTGTTCTTGTTCAGCTTTCTATGTTAGACAGACATCCCAACCATTAAGACTATGAATGATGGAACATTCTAGGGATATAAGAAAAAGAGACAATCTAGTGCCTGTATAAACATTTCCCTAGGGATATTATCATAGACAGGATTATAGGTGACAGATAAAATAAAATTGGTTGGCATTCTATTTTGAATAATAAAGAAAAACATGGATCATTAAACTGGGAAGTTTATTTTTTCCTGGACTTAATGAACAGTTATAACTAACCAATGAAAATAATTCTTGTTGCTTTGTGCATGTATATATTGGTGCATGATACTTTGGCATTATATGGCTTACACCGAGGAAGGCTTTGTTTAGCTGAAACCAGTCTGATTGAACTTTTATGAATCTTTTTGCCTATGTGCCATAAATAAATTAGTTTATTCCACACCACTTTGTGCTGGACTTTGCATCTTTTACATGGACAGATTCCTTTTGGGCCATTGCACTTGTACTTTTGAGGGTTGGTTTTCTTTTGCATTCACAGTTATCCTCGTTGTTGGTTCACAGTGTGCCATATTTTTTGACTTTGTGTTGGAGAATAGGATTTCTTTTCATTGGATTATTAGATGTTTAGCTGCCTCATTACCTATTGGTAAGGAATAACGGACACCATATGTTGGATCTTGTTGGGCAATTTTGATCTCTACATTTAATAGTGAGTTTCAGGTCACAACTTTAGAAGAAACAGTTCGCAGTTTTCGGTCGGAAGAATCGCTCTGTGGTGACAAGGACAAGAAATCAGTTTTGTGGTGTTTTTTGACAATTCAAGGAGGTGGACCTTCAGACAAAATAGATTTAAAGTGATACAACCTTAAAGACGCCATATCATGTGAATTTTGGGTCATTTCATAATAGGACATGGTTTGGGGCTTGATCTCAAGGATTGCATTGTTCCATTTGGGACATACAAGTAGTTTTGTGACGTGATTTGTGACTGGAGCAGGTGCACACTTGGATTAAAAGTGTATTTTGGTGGACAATGGGCTCAAACCATCATAATTACTGGACTGGTTTCTGTTACATGGTTTCAGCTGTGTTATTTGGGTTTTTTCTTTTAGGCCTCATTTGGGCAATGGCGGTACGAATTACTTAAATCTTTTTTCACTGCAGCAGGAATAAACTGAAGCCTTCGTATAACCAGACATGGACATGGACATTGTGATTATTTTCTAGAATAATCATTGGTATATACGTTTTATTTTGTATCAAAAATTGCTTAATATTTTGGATATTTGATAGATGGTTGATTTATTAACATGCACCAGCCATACAGGGGGGATGTTTAAGTTAAATCTTGGCATCTGAGGTTTTATGTGCTTAGAAGTGGCTGTTGTACAAACCTGACGACCAGAAAAAACAGTCTGGTATGATATATATTCAATGTGATTTTTTTTGGATCATTAATATTTATGGTAATTATAGTGAAGCCTGTTGCTATTACACTTTTTTCATTTGGGATTTCGAACATATCACAATTATATATGGTCTGAACTGACTCTTTTTGCATAGACTTGTTTGCACAGGTTTAGACTAACAGGTTCATTTTTATATAAACATAGGGATATAGGTATAATTTATGATCTCCACAACTGGGCCCGATCTTTTATGTGTTTTCAAAGAAGAGAAAAAAAAATTCTATTCAGGGGAACATAGCACTGCGTTAATACGCTATTTATGTTTATATATAATTTTGTACATCAGGGTGACACTGATTTTTTTGAGCAAGCCATAAGGGTGGATATAAACAGACATATTTGCTGAAGTGCAAGGGCTATTATTATTCCCCTATAATTGTCTTTGGTCCTTTTTCTTATATATGCATCTATTTATGCTATTACTAGGCCAAGAGACTATAAATTTATATGTTTTTTGGGGGGATCATAACATTGCACCAATATTATACTGTTTGGGTTGTTTCAGATTATATTAGTGGCAGGAGAGTTATCTCAAGACACGCAGGGGCTATTATTGTTCCCCTTCACATGTTCCTCTTTTGTATATGAGACTGGACTCAGGCTAGTGTAGACTATACATTCATTTTGTCCAACTGGTTACACTAATTCATCAAATTTGTTTTTTTGCACAGAAGACTGGACCTACTTTAATGGAGAACACATTCATACTTGTGTATACATATATGTATAGGCATTGGTTCTCTATGTGGAATTGGTCATATCATTCTGTATATAAGTGCAGAGGCTTTTTGTATATGATTTGTGTATAGAACGTATTTAGGTATTGCAGATTACTATTTTTCTACACAGATGTTATAGAAGATTGTTTACACACACACACACACACACACACATATATATATATATATATATATATATATATATATATATATATATATATGGTTCTACCTGAGTTAGTCGACATGCCAGAACACCGACAAGCGAATCGCGAGCCCCAGAAGATCGACAATTCAGAAGACCGACGCGACGGATGAAAACACCGACGCCGAGGATGCCGACATGGGAAACGGCTGTGTAAGTATGCGGTAGTGACGGACGTTAGGGTGCGAGTAAGGTAAGTGTGGATATTGCCGGTCTGTGGGGATAGGGGTGGGTTAAGTGAGGTTAGGGTCAGTGCGCGGGTTAGGTAAGTGTGTGGTAGTGATTGTGTTTGGGTTAGGGGTGGGTTAAGTGAGTTAGGGTTAGGGAGCGGGTCAGGTAAGTGTGCGGTAGTGATTGTGTTTGGGTTAGGGGCGGGTTAAGTGAGTTAGGGTTAGGGAGCGGGTCAGGTAAGTGTGTGGTAGTGATAGTGTTTGGGTTAGGGGCGGTTTAAGTGAGTTAGGGTTAGGGCGCGGGTTAGCTGAGTATGCGATAGTGACGGACCTTAGGGTTAGGGTTTGGGTTAGGGTTGTAGATAGTTGTGTATGTGAGGTTTAGTGTGGGTTTGTAGGGATTTTGGTGTGCTTGTGTTGTGTGTGTGGTTTTTGGCCAGGGAATGTGTTTTGTTTGTTGATTGTTGTGATTGTGGTGTGTGCAGTGTATGAGGTTTCGTGTTTGTGTACCGTCGGTTATTTCATTGTCGGGCATGTGGGGTTTCGTGTTTTTGCACTGTCGGTTATGTGGTTTCGGTGATTGCGTTGTCGGTGTTTTGGGGTTTCGATTATGTCAGGTAGAACCATATATATATATATATATATATATATATATATATATATATTCATTTTTCTTATTTTTAGGAATATTTCTGAGCGTTATACTATTAGGTGATTGGGTGTTGCATCTACACCAGATATGGACCTTAATAAAATTTTACAATGCCTTTCAGAGGATAGGAATGATTTGGGGGGTTTTGGACTGGGGTCCAAAGTTGACACAAATGAAACAGTTAATTTAGAGGGGCCAGACAACACATGCATTTCTATTTTTCACAAACTAACTAAGAGCATGCGGACATTAAGGATAAATGTTTAGCATTCCACATTTTTAAGACCTATCAAGTGAAGGGTATTTCCCCGAGGGGGTTTAGAGTCAGGATTCAACCATCAGTGCCTAATATAGATGAGGAATTATTGGAACAATGGGGTCTTGCCCAACAACGGGCATCTATTAGTTTTGTTCATATAGTGACATCTTATTATGACAGGTCTGTTGACCAATTTATTTCAGAGGTTGTAGGTATTTGTGAGCAAACCAAAACACATGAGGGACAACCATGCTTTGTTTCATGTCTGAGCCAGCTTAGTAAAGAATTACTGGTTTTGGAGAAACAATTAAAAGAAAAGAAAATGCATAAATTCAACAGAGATTTGGGGGGAATATCAAACAGGTAAACCCGGTGGGACAACTAAGAGTATAACATTTGAGAATTTAGATAGAAAGCCATCCAAGAGGAAAAGACCTAGGTCTATCCACAAAAAATCCAGAAGATCTCAGAGAGGAACATCAGGTGATGACTCATCCTCTGCCACAGATGTGGTTGTACAGCACACTTCAGACTCCCTTATTTCTAAACGCACCCATTTGGATAACCCTTTAGGCATAAACAACGCAGGGGGTAGAAAACTCAGGTCAGATACATGATGTGGAGACATTACTTCAAATTATGATACAGAAATAAATACCACTGTTAATGTGCTAAACATTTCATCCACACCATTATCTTAAGCTAAATTATAATTGTTGAATAAAGGATTTAATTTTGTACCGGCCTTTTTTGTCTCAGAGGATTCTTTAGCTTAAGATGTGACATCTTTTTGTTGCTTATTGAATTTAAAATTGCATTTTGATTCTGCCTCTTCTGATGTTGATCTGTATGGGTTTAAATTTCATAAATCCACGTTTATGCCCCCTATGCATCATAATATCTTCATGTTTCAGAATACTGTTCTCAAAAATCTACATTTCCATTATAAAGAATTTGAGATTGCATCACACAATCTCTGAAAGATTGAACAACAGGTACTCGGTAACCTTTAGAATAATAAAAGTTTGGTTATTTTACCAGCAGATAAAGTTGGAGCCGCGGTAGTCATGGACCGGGCAAAATATAATGGGGAAGCAGAAAGACAACTAAATGATGGGCGATATTATATGTATATGCCCTTAGACCCCAGTTATAAGTTTAAACAACAAATTGACCAATTTCTCCATGACTCCAAAGGTGAAGGGATTATTACCAATTCAGACTTATACCACCTCACCGTGCCTGACCTTCATCATCTATATTTATATTTATTACCAAAAATCTGTAAGAATCTGGATAATCCACCTGGCAAGTCAATTGTTTCAGGTAAAGTTTCACTCACAGAACCACTTTACCAGTTTCTGTCCAAATATTTAAAGCCCTTATTAGTTTGTGTAAGATCACAGATACAGGACACCACACAGTTCTTACATATCATTTCTGATATGCAATTGGGCGGGTTTACAGGCTCTAAAATATTGGTTGGACAGGTCTGAATTACATCCACCGGGTTTTAATACGTTCCTTGTCTGTTAAGCAGAGCATGTTCTAACTAAAAACATTTTTACTATCATGATAGATGCTTTTTACAGTTGCAGGGCATGGCCATGGGGGCTTCTTTTTCCCTCACTTATGCTGATCTATTTATGCCATTTTTGAAGAACAGTTAATCTATGACCCTAGCCATAATATATATCTGGATGAAATAGACATATGGAGATGCTGCTTAGATGATTGTTGGATGGTGTGAAGGGCAGATAGTGATTATTTAATAGAATGTGTTGATTATCTAAATGGCAATAGGTGATGTATACTGTTTACAGTAAATTACCATGTACAACAATTAATGTTTCTGGATGTTTTGGTGACCAAGAACAATGACCATACCTTGGATAGCCAGGTATGCTGTAAATACCCTCAATATAACTCATTATTGCATGCTACCAGCTTCCATCCTCCCCAGACTATAAGGAATATTCCAAAATCACAGTTTCTTCATATGAGATGTATCTGTTCCAGTCCAGAAAATTATGAATATTATACACAAGATTTAGTGGGCAGATTTAGAGCTCGAGGCTACAAGTCAGGCAGTGTCCTAACCACAAACAATTGGACATCTACTCAAGACAGGAATGAACTATTGACCTGTAAGGAGAAGAAACAATTGGGCATGTTCGATATTCATTTTCTGACCACATATGGACGCAATTCTAATACATTGATGCGTATCATTAATAGACATTGGAATATCCTGTTGGCTGATTCTCAATTGTCAAACATTCTTACACATAAATGTATTTTTCCTTTCATAGAGGTAAAACATTAGGTTCATATTTCAGCCATTATAAACATTGGCAGGATCATGATGGGCATAAACAACAACATACAATCATGGGTGAGCCTCTCTAAGGTAGTGTTCCTTGTGGACATTGTGTATACTGCTCTAAAATAATCAGATCTAAACAATTCTCCAACAAAAATACACAGAATGTATTTGACATAAAATTTTTAGCAAATTGTAACACAGATTGGGTCATCTATCTGGCCACTTGTTCTTATTCAGTTTTCTATATTGGGCAGGCATCCCAACCATTAAGACTACGAATGACAGAACATTTTAGTGATATAAGAAACAAGAGACAATCTAGTGCCCTGTATAAATATTTCCTTACACACAAAACTGCAGAATTTAGGTTTATTATCATAGACAGGATTATAGGTGATAGATGTAATAAAATTGGTTGGTATTCTGTTTTGAATAATAA
Source organism: Protopterus annectens (assembly GCF_019279795.1). Classification (NCBI taxonomy): domain Eukaryota; kingdom Metazoa; phylum Chordata; order Ceratodontiformes; family Protopteridae; genus Protopterus; species Protopterus annectens. The sequence continues at coordinate 546,399,755 of NC_056729.1, read as the reverse complement.
AGAAAAAAAGTGGATCATTAAACTGGGAGGTTTATTTTCTCCTGGACTTAATGAACAGTTATAACTAACCAATGAAAATAATTCTTGCTGCTTTGTGCATGTATATATTGGCGCATGATACTTTGGCATTGTATGGCTTACACTGAGGAAAGCTTTGTTTAGCCAAAGCCGGTCTGATTGAATTTTTATGAATCGTTTTGCCTATGTGCCATAAATAAATTAGTTTATTCCACACCACTTTGTGCTGGCCTTTGCATCTTTTACATGGGCAGATTCCTTTTGGGCAATTGAACTTGCCGTACTTGCTAGGGTTGGTTTTCTTTTATAATTAAAGTCGCCCATACATTTGGTACTGGGTTGGATGGTGAGTGTTTCCAATACATTTAAATACATGTTTTGTGTTTCCTGAGTCATACAGGGGGACCTATAGCTTGCATGGAAGTGGTATGGGATTTTATCTATGGTGATTTGAATGTGGAGAAGCTCAAGTGCATTGTCTTGGTTGCCTATTCTTGAGGTATATTAACTTTTGATGTAAATTGAGACACCTCTACCTTTTGTCCCTGTCTGTGTTGTAGCTGGTGTAAATGTGTGGAAGGTATTATAGCAATGAGCTTTAAACCATGTCTCACTGACCACACAGACATCACCATTGTCTAGGGTGAGCAGAGCTTGTAAGGGAGTGGAGTTTCTTGTTTAAACTCCTAGCTTTGAGCAGTAAACACCTTTAGATTTTCTTGGTTTTTATTTGCTATGTCTGAAGTACTTTCAGTTTGGCATTGCCTAAAAAATGCACTAAGTGGAAGGACAAAGTTATAGCTAATATTCGAAAGCCTAGAGTGTAGTGGTGCAGACCATCCCTGACAAAGCAGCATGGTCTGTTGACCATCTCCCTCAGTACTGACAAATACTGGACCCCTTTGAATGACACCAGAAACTAAGCCAGTTGTTAAAGTCAGTCACCGTCTGTTGATATTGTGGTATCATCCTCAGGGAAAGTAAAATGCTGGTCAGTGCTAGGCTCATACCTAGACTGAGACACATATTCTGGGAGCTTCATGATGTCTCTCTTTATATAGTCTAGAAAGGTACGTCTCAGGTCATTTACACCCACATGGACTATGACTGACTCATACTCATACCTGAAGTCCAGTGACCTGAGTAAGTGCATAATATGGTGGATCCTGGCCCCTGATAAGCAACTGATGGTGACTTTTTCCTTACTCATCCTGATGAGAAGGACATCAGTGTGCTTCACAATGGCATCTGCAATTACCAGAATGTTGGATTGTGTGGTGGCTTGCCTTATGGGCTTAGAAGCAGAGTCTCCATGAGAGTTCCTCTATGTGTTGGTCTGGGTGTTGTTTTGAAAGAGTGCATTCAGGACTGCTAGGGGTATTTGTTATGTGCACTTCAACTAAGAGGTCTTTGAGGTTTAGGAAGGTTACATTTAAGTGCCTCAGCATATGTGGGTCTATGTGTCTGTTTCAAACTGTGCATTATGGATATGACGTGTATACTACTGACAACGTAATTGAATTAGGAGTGTTTTTATGTGAGAGCTGTACCCCAGTTACATTGTATAAATACACCTCTCACACACCCTACCAGTTTGTTTCAGAATTATCTGTTGTCAGTAAACATGAATCAATTTTTACATTGCCTCAGAATGCCAAAATCCACCAATCTGGTAATGGAGATAGTGAGAAAGTTCATATTCATGATAACAGTGCCTTTTTTACTGATTATACTGTTACAGTGAGAATATGAAGTAATATCAGGAGTATCTGATTTTCATCTCTGGGGGCAGTGCTTGTCACTGCAAACTAATTGCTCTGTATTACCAGGTAATGGTGAAATTTCAAAGGTGACTTTACAGGAAAATATGTCAGCGCAAAGTGTCATTGTCTAAACAGGAGACTGCCAAACACCTGAGTGAAAACTAATAAGTAGAGCTTGATGATTTATGGATGAAGTATTTAGGAAGATATTCTGAAGTTAAGTTAGACAGCAGCTAATCAAGCCGTAATGACTGAAAACAAAGAAATTGTTCTGTCAAGAGTGATGAAAAAATGATTGGCTACTGTCTGACCACTACACTTCTGGGATATGATGCTTTTTTGCATCTTCTCTCGCCAGAAGCAAAACAATAGAACTAATCTCAAGATGAGAAGAAGGTCACAGGCTCTTTGGTGATCAGCAGTCTTGTCCAGATGATACTGGGGTCTCCAGGCTTGTTGTAGCCTTTTTCTGGTAGATGCCTTGAGTAGGAACCAAAACAATAAGGAAGGTTTGACACAGACACTCACTGCACAATCACAAACAGAAACAGGAATTAATGTATTCTTCTTCTACTTCTTCTCTCTCCAGGAGCAAAATATAAGCACGGCATCCAAGTTGGCACCTATCATGCCATTATCAGGTTTTCTGGTGATCAGAAGTCTCCAGGAAACAATGACCCTGTGCACCTTCTCTCACCAGGAGCAAAACAGAAGCACTAATCCCAAGAAAGCTACTGAAAGGAAGAATGTTGGCTCTCCAATAAATTATAGTCTTGAATTAGATTTTGCAGATATTAAAGCTAAAATGGATAGACTTGATTAATATCCTAAGAGTTGTAGTGTGCACTAAGCAGTTAGATATGAAAGAGGGGTACCTTAAGTTTTAGCAAGCTAAGTGGAGAACCACTAATTTTAAAAGCACAAGATAGACTGGAAGATGGTAGTTATATTGTATTCTGTGTCTATGGAATGCAGTGGAATGACCAATAAATTTAAATAGCCAAATGGGAGTGATTTCATAAAATGATAATTTTGTGCATACTCACAACAGCCAATGAAATAAGAGATGGAGGAAATATGTGGTCAAATTAACATAAAGAGCAGGCAGCTAGAAAGACAGTTTAGTTTAAAAACAAAAGAGCACCAAAGTTTGAGCGTGGGGGCTATTTAATTTCTTTGTGTCTCACAAGAGACACAGCTGTGACCTTTTTCCTAGTTTAATATGGAATTAAAAGTAGAATACAAGTAAAACACAGTGTAAAGAAAATACACCATAATATACACAATAGAAGAAGGCAATGAAGCCAATACAAATACAATAAAGCATAAACAAGCTATCCTTTCCCTCATAGCAATCTAAGCCAAAGTCTGAGTGAGCTTTTCCAGTAAAGCCCTGAAATGTTCTGTTGTTACCCCTTAAATAAAAGATTTAGTTCCTAGCTCCACCCTCAGTTCACATGTAATTAACCTTAGCTGATATGTTCTAATTTCTTTCTAACCCACAAGAAACACAACTGTGGTCTCTTTCCTAGTTAAAAATGCAATGAAAAGCACAATACAAGTAAAACACAGCATAAAGAAAATACACCATAATATACAAAATAGAATTAGGCAATTAAGCAATACAAAATACAAGAAAGCATAAACAAACTAAACTTTCCCTCACAGCAATCTAAAGAATTGTCTGAGTGAGCTTTTCCAGTAAAGCTTTGAAATGTTTTATTTTACCCCTGAAATAAAATGTTTAGTTCCTAGCTCCATCCTAAGTTCCCAGGTAATTAACCTTAAGTGACCTGTCCTAATTTCTCTGTGAGTTACAAGAGACACAGTTGTGTTCTCTTTCCTAATTTAAATATGCAATTAAAAATGCAATACAAGTAAAATACGGTGCAAAGAAAATACACCACAATATACAAAACAGAAGAAGGCATTGAAGCAATACAAAATGCAAGAAAGCATAAGCAAACTAGTCTTTCCCTCACAGCGCTCTATGACAGAGTCTGAGTGAAATTTCCAGTAAAGCTTTGAAATGTTTTATTTTACCCCTTAAAGGACAACAAATGGATTCTATTATGACATGCTCAACTTCTCTGTCCTTTTTCTCCCTATTTATTGTCCCTGTTATGAATAAACAGTAACATAGCATTTAAAATATTTCACTTTCAAAAAACTTTTATCCTGCTCTGGAAAAGTCTCCAATTCACTGATGTCATCAAGGCCACTGAATACAGGTAGTTTTCTGGCCAATTCCCTCCCCAAATGGATATCACCATGACTGTCCTAAAAACCCACCCATGATGTGAAGTCACAGCTACCTGGTCCTTCCCCTACCCATACAGAAAGTATAGGCTAGAACAAGGAAACATTACATGAGTCAAGTATCCTGCTTTGAGCTGTCAATTACAGCAGGTCACAGCTCAAATTACCCTTAGCACTTTAACAGCTAGGGAAGTTTGTTGTGAAGGGGGATGAGAGATGAGTCAAAGTAGTACAAATCAGGATTCACAATAAAAAACTGCAGTTTAGCCATTGTAAAAAGAAGCAGCAGGAAAAGTACTTTGAAAGTCTGTTCTGTGGCATTTGCACTGTTTGTATTTTAAGTAGTCATTGAATGGCATCAAATGTTACTTAAAACTAACTGACTGAAAGACAGCAGTGTATGCATGTAAAATCAATGCAGTGACAGGAACTTTAGGAAGAAAGAAGCCTGTGTGATATAACTTTTTACAGACAAACACTACATTGTGGGGTACCTAGAGGCAGACTAAACAATCAGAATTACTTCAAGATGTCAGACCCCATGTGGTCAGACTCAGAAATTATGTATAAAAATATTTAAATACCTGTAAATAGTCCCAGAGTGGTGTTAAAATGTAGGAAACGCCAAACCATGAGCAAATAAACATGTTTTTTGTGTCTGTGGGTGCAGTTATCCTTTAAATAGTAGTTTAAGTTCCTAGCTCCACCCTCGGTTCACAGGTATTTAATGTTAATTGGCCTGGTCTAATTTCTGTGACTCAAAAGATACTCAGCTGTGGTCTCTTTCTTACTTTAAATATATAATTAAAAGCAGAGTACAGGTAAAACACAGCATAAAGAAAATACATTACAATATACAAAATAGAAGGCGGCAATGAAGCAATACAAAATTCAAGAAAGCAAAAACACAGTAACGTTTCCCGCACAGAAATCTGTGGCTGAGTCTGTGTGAGCTTATCCAGTAAAGCAGATGTAAGGCTTAAAAGGTGATTTTTATTCTTTTTAAACACTGGGGCATACAAATGTACAAAACACTAATTGACTGATTGTTTTAATCACTCCCTTGCATTCTATGGTAAAAACCCAAAATTTATAAATGCTTATATCAGTTGTTGTATCTTTTCAGCTTTTCCTGGTTAGGGGTCGCCACAGCGGAACTCCAGTCCGATAATGATTGGCAGTAGATTTTTACGTACCAACTTGCCAGGCCTGATGCACAACCTTCAACGAAGATACGCCCATTCATGCATGTCTCCACACAGAAGACGCATTAGCTGAGAATCGAACAGGACAACGTCTTACTGTGAGGCAACAATGCTACCGCAGCACCACCACCGCAGCATAAATGCTTATATCAGTAACATGCCATAAAATTTCATGAAAAATTTTTGAATGATTTGGGAGATAAAGACTTTTATACAGAAACAGCAACCATAGCCAAATGTAGACAGCTGTGTGGTGGCACATCTTTTGAAAGTGGATAGCTGTTAAGAATATAAGGGGATGAGAAAACTTGTAGGTAACCCACTGCTAGATGAAACATTCCCCTTTGATGCCTTTGACAGTTGATTGCATTCCAAATGAGCAGCACAAAGACCTGCAGATATTTCTTCATCAATGGTGTGAAGGGGGGTTCACACAATGCTTTCATCTTTTTTACATAAGAAGGTTTATAACCTTTCCACACTTTATGCTTAGATAATTAAGAGCTACTTCTCAAAACATAGGTTTATAAATGCTTACCAATTAGCTACATTCTTGACACCATGAGACAACATTACTTTGATGTTTCCAGTATCAGCCTAGTTTTACTTACATAAAATAGAAGGAAAAAACATGTTGCCCACCTCTTCTCACAAATTTGTGAAGAACTTTGTTTGACTTTACCTTCCAAGTCATAATAATGTTTGAAGGTTTGGAGAAAGGTTTAGAATGTCCTGTCTTTCCAGTGTATGGGCCTCTTATTATAAACACCCACAAAACAGGCAATAGTGTCTGTCCAGCAGCTGGTAAATATATGCCTAGAAATTGCTGCATTATCATTTCCCCATGTCAGCCAGATTGACAAAAAATGTTTCCAGCAACTTCTTCACTCTTCAGGAGATATAACTACCTATACCTAGAGAACTGATAATAGACCATTAGGCATTGACAAGTAGCATAACTTGTGTCAGATCTGATAATTAGCCTGCAGTATTTGTGGGGAGAGGGATTATGATTCCCATTTCAAACAGAAAATGGTGCATTTTCTTCTAAACAAAGTTGACAATGTTGTCTGCTGTTGAAGTTGTTCTATTGGACTGCCTTGGAACACTGTCTTCATAAATCCAAAAATGTCCTTCTTCAATCATCTTAAACAACAATGGTCATGCATAAAGTGCTTAAACATGAGCAATAACTATTTAAGTTCAAGACAAAGTTATAATATCATTGCATATGGAACACGTTTCTTAGTATGCATTTATGCAATCCCTGACCGTTAGTTCAGCATAAAATAGCCCAGCTGTTCTGTATTATTCATCACTTTGAACTTCTAAACCTGCTGTAGAATGTTAGCCTGAAGTGTTCACACTCTCTCTCTCTGATTACTCCTTCCTCTTACCTTTGTCTACATTTTTAGGATTGCTATTGTGTGTAGCTTCAGATTATTGCTCTTTACTTCTCAGATATTGTTATGATACAATGTGTTAAAAAGCAGTATATAAGAAATGAAGATACTGCAGTGCTCATATTCAGTCTATAAGCTTTAAAATGGGATTAAGAATGTTATTGTTGACCCAATGGCACAGAAAGATAAAGACTTGATTGTGACCCAGAAAACCTTTGATCAGTTATACATTTACATGTTGCAGAACGTGAGGAGGGGTGAAGTGAGTGACCAGAACAGGTTTTCGCATCCTGGCAAGAAGAAAGCAGCCAAGCTTGTTGTTGTACTGACACCCAGTGGAGGTACGTTTTCAGTGCAGTCATCACCAGAGCAATGGAGCCATGTTAAGGATGGCACTTCGATCAGTATTCTCTGTGGCCAGGATAAGATCATGGTAGCAAGCATGTTCAGCATAAATAGTGCGGCCACTGAGGTGTGGCGATAGGGCCTTCACTGATACCCATGCATGGCTGCCTGGAAGAAGGCCATCTCTCAGGTCAGATGTTGGCCCTGCTTTCTGATTTCTTACTAAATAAGTAACATAAAAAGACAACTTTCAGTGGAGACAAGTGAATTTTCTCCACAGATGTTGTGGGGATAGCAGTCAGGGATATTATGGGAACAAATGGGTGACAAAGCAACAGCAAATGGCTGATGGTCAGCTAGCACGAGGTAAAAAAAAACATATAAAATGAAACATATATTAACAGAGTACCTTTGTATATTATTTTATCTGTGAAACAAAGTAAATGATATGAGTTTAACACCTGATGAATGTATACAATGCAGATGTCAGAATGGATTGCTTTTTTCCATCAGTTACAGTTTTATCCATCTCTTTTCCTCCCTTCCAATGTTTGCTATATAAAATGAATAAAGTCAATCTTATTTATTTACTTTTAAACTTATAGTTTTGGGATATTGGTTCTTTACAAAAGAAGCCATTGCAGACAGAGAAAAATACATATGTGTGTGCATTGTATGCCTGTACATAATTATGTCAATATTATACGTATGCGTGTATGTATGCATGTGTGTGTGTGTGTGTGTGTGTGTGTGTGTGTGTGTGTGTGTGTGTGTGTGTGTGTGTGTATAAATATATATATATATGTATATATATATATATATATATATATATATATATATATATATATCTTAACAAAAGCTAGACGTGCATAAACACACGCGCACACACACACACACACACACACACACACACACACACACACACACACACACACACACATTCATATACAGAATGAATGAAAACTAAAACTCAAAGAACAAATATAAGCCCATTAACAATAACACAACATGTCAGCACTTCAAACTTTCTAGTGCTGTATCATACTGATATTTAATGATCAGGAGATTTATTGAAAGTGATATGTACATACAAAAGGCAAACACTGCATATGCATTCATTGAGTACAGTGTACTTATATGGTATACCTTCATTAGTTCGATGGCCATATCTTCGATACCGCTGCCGCGAACTGCAAACCGCGAAATGCAACAATCACAAAAACCAAAGCACCAAATTACAAAATCTCGCCCCCTTTTTGACCCATGGTAGCACTCGTTTCAGCAGTGGAACGATCGGAAATGTCAAAATTCAATATGTTTATTATTTAGGGAAGTCAGCGTGACAGAATGCAGCTAAACGGGTTGCGTATAAGCACATTCAGAAATGTGCTTTCGAACATATAACGGTATACTACTTATATATATGTATATATATATATATATATATATATATATATATATATATATATATATATATATAAATATATATGTATACATACATATATATATATATTTGAGTCAACAATCCGGTGGATCAACTCACGGAGGGTCAGGTAAGGAGGAATTACCTTATTTCTGTTTCAAGATCAGGGACTAATTACAGAACTGTTTTTTGTCAGGTAGATTTGCATGTGCAGATCAGGGACAGAAAAAGGGGTTACTGTTTTTGTCATAGATCAGGGAAACAGAATAGGTAGGCAGTTATTCTAGATAAACTGTGAAAAGGTATAGGTTTGTGGTACCATGTGATAGAAAGGGTTACGTAACAATTTACAGCTTAGCTAAGACAGCAATGGGAAATCAGTGCACAAAAAGTTCCCGAGACCCGCCCCTAACCTAAGACGCGAAGTATATGCAATTACAGCATGCTGACAATGTTAAGTATTACACAAAATGGGTTGATAAGTATAAATTCGATGGTAATTTAGATAAAATTGCACTTATGAAACTTGTTAAACAATTAAAAATAGACGCGAAAGGTCAACTAAAAAAGCAAAGACAATTAGGAGTCCCTCAGGCACATAGGTGGCTTGAGGAAGCAAATCGCAGGGAACAGAGAATAAAGAATTCAAAGACAATGTTCTTAGACAAAGAAGACAATAATCTGGTAATAGCAACGGCCCCTCCTTCACCCCCTCTGCATCCGTTACCAGAATATGAAGCGAGTGGACAAGCTGATCCACCTCCGCTATACCCAGCTGTTCCTGCAAAATCACAACCGTTTGTCAGGGATCCTATCGAGACAAGGTCTTGAACACGCGATTTGAGGAGGGAGATTGAGTTAAATGAAATAAATAGAAAATCACAGGCTATGAGCGAAGAAGAGATATGTCCACTCATAGAAGTACCAAATCCTCAGGCAGGACAGGCAGGACAGGATCAGACTCTTTTAGTTTATAGACCGTGGACACCGGAAGATATCCGGAAAGCTACGGAGGGAATTCCCCACCCAAAAGTGAATTTTAGAAAATTTTAGAGAACTTACAGGGTATGAGATTAAGTTACCATTTGAATGGAGAAGAAGTAGAAAAAGTAGTTAGACAAATTTTGGGTCCAGATTGGCACATGATCAGTGGCGACTGGAATCCTCGTGACGCATAACTTAGACCACTTCCACATACTAATGCAGAACTGGATGGCAGAATAAAAGGTCTGACAGACCGAATCTCTGAAAAGTGGAAGCCTAAGGCTGATTGGACTTGCATTAATCAATGCATTCAACAGGAAGGTGAAACAGTTGATAGATATTATGCTAGACTGTTAGAATGTTTTAATAACCACTACAGAATGCAGATACCAGAAAACCAGACACAAGATTCCTCATATGAACAACAGTTAAAGAATGCATTCTTGAAGGGTAGTATAACTCCCATTAGCAGCTTTATTACAAAGCACATGGTAGATCACCGAACAAGTAGATTACAGCCATTACTTGAATATGCTAGACATGCAGAAAGACATTTTAATAGTAAAAAGAAAAAAAAAACTCAAGTATTTTTGGCAGAGGATGGCTCAGAAGTATTTGTAGTACAAACTGGGAGAAAGGGTAAGAAAAATACCCAGGGAAATAAACAATCTGACAAGCGATCAGAAGATTTTAAAGAAAGAAAGAAAAAAGGTGAACGTTTTAAGTGCGGGAAAAAGGGACATTTAGCAAGGGATTGCAGGCTAAATAAGAAGGTGACTACAGAAAATAAGGAAGATGAGGAATGACTATATGATAGTCAGGAATCATTGAATGAAAATAAGCAGGAAGAGACAAGTGCAAATATGATAGCAGGAGTAGAGGATGTGACAGAAGGGGTAGAGGATGTACATGAATTTGCAGACATCGAAGAAGATGAAATTTTGGACTTAGCTCTACTGAGCTTAGAGCTTTACTTAGCAGACACAAAACCAGAAGTGACACTTCTGGTAGAGGGGAGGGAAGTTAAATTTCTGTGCGACTCAGGGGCTTCACGGACCCTGATACACCCTTCCAAGTTACCAGAAGATTCAGAATCACCAGATTATATACTAGTGAAGGCAGCTAATGGACAGCTGTATCGGGAGCCACTCTCCCATGACATAGCAATAACAGACCCCGTTTCAGGAATGACCCAAAGAAGTAAAATTATGGTTTCTGCAAAATGCCCAGTAAATCTTTTGGGTAGAGACTTAATGCAGATATTTGGCATAGCTGTAGTTCCAACCATGCAGGGTATGGAAGCACAGCAACAAATGGATACTTTTGTGGTGCGACCGGAGGGTGAAACATATTATTGGTACAGCCAGGACTTAGTTACGACTGGTCCAGGGGCAGTAACCGAAGAACTGATGAACGTAGCCATCAGTAAGTCCCCCTCCCTCGACAATGACAAACAGCATTTGTTGCATTGTACTCTATATTACTGTAATAGACCAGGACCTGATGAGGATTATGAACAGGAATTGTTTCAGAACCATGCAAACAGACTAGTGTTGCGAAATTTGTACTGGGATGCAGAGGGGAACAGTGTAGTAAGCTGTTCATTGCCCCAGGAATTTTTAGCACTTTACAAATCTAATCGATTGCCACATGTTAGCTTAACTAAGAATAAAAATTTTAAATGGGCAGACTTAGGTGAAAAAGTCACAAGGTGGGAAAAGCAGACAGAATTAGAGCTCTCTGAACAAGGAGTACAGAAACAGAAATTGAATTGGATTACACAGACACACCCAGCTGTGCACTCACAGGCTAGTGAGAATAGCTGAGTGTTACTCTTATTAGAAGAAGAGGAAAAAGCCTTGCGAGGCATACCAGACATTCCCTGGTCAGCAGGGAAATCAGATGTAAGACTTATACGAACAGCAGGACCAGTTACTATTACGCCAAAGTCAGCATTTAGACCCCAGAAAAGACAGTATCCCTTGAGAAAGGATGCGGAGATAGGAATCAAGCCTATAATAGCAGCCTTACTTAAGGAAGGAGTCTTAATAGAATCTCCTGATTCACCATGTAATACACCTTTATTTCCTGTCAGGAAAGCAAACGGGGAATGGCGTATGGTCCAAGATTTGCAAGCTGTAAATAATGCAGTTATACCCAGGGCACCAACGGTGCCAGATCCACACACCTTACTGAATGATTTAATGCCAGAGCAAAAATATTTTTCTGTGGTAGACATTAGTAATGCATTTTTCTCAATACCGATACACCCTGACAGCCAATATTGGTTTGCATTTACATTTCAGGGAAAGCGGTATACATACACAAGATTACCAGAAGGATATTGTGAAAGTCCAACAATATTTGCACAGGAAATGGCAAGCAACCTGGCGGGATTTATCCCACCGAAAGGTAGTCAGATTTTACTTTATGTAGACGACATTCTGCTGGCAGCCCCCACCCAGCAAGAATGCAAAGAGGACGTGATAGCTTTATTACAGTTCTTAGCTACTCAAGGTCACAAAGTAAACAAAGACAAGCTACAACTTTGGAGAAAACAAGTTAAGTACTTGGGATATGTAATATCCAAGAAAGGTAGAATATTAGATGAAGATAGAAAAACAGCAATATTACAAGCACCTAGACCAACTACCAAGAAGGAAATGATGTCCTTCCTGGAAACTACTAATTTTTGTCGGAGCTGGATACCAAATTATGCTTTGGAATCTGCTCCACAGGCCAATTTAATATTTAAAAAGCCGATGGCAGCACAGGATTTATTACAATGGACACCTGAAGCAGAAGCAGCTTTTTGCAAGCTGAAACAACTGATAGCATCATCCTTAGTTTTAGGATTACCAAACTATCATAAGCAATTTATTCAAACTGTAGACTATAAGCAGGGTTATATGACATCAGTATTGACACAGCAACATGGGGACAAGCAACGTCCCATAGCTTACTATTCATCACAGTTAGACCCAGTGGCGCGGTCCCTGCCCCACTGTGTACAAGCAGTAGTGGCAGCTGCAATGGCAGTGCAGGCTTCGGCCTCAGTAGTGCTATTCCACCCTCTCACATTGAGAGTGCCTCATGCAGTCGCAATTATTTTACTGCAAGAAAAAGTAGCATATCTTCCTCCGGCTAGACATCTTTCCTGTATGACCATACTGTTGAGCCAACCTCATATGACAATTGAACGATGCACAACTTTGAATCCGTCAACCTTGCTCCCAACCCCTGCAGATGGCAAACCACACTGCTTCTTGCAGGAGATTGAGCAAAAGACATTACCTAGACAAGACCTTACGGATGTTCCCTTGGATGATGCCGAGGTGACATACTATGTGGACGGCTCATGCAGGAGGGGTCCTATAGGACAGAACCTAGTGGGGTATGCAGTCGTTTCTGATACTGAAACTTTAGAAGCAAAATCTTTACCACACAACTTATCTGCACAAGCGGCAGAGTTGATTGCCTTGACAAGGGCATGTACCTTAGCAAAAGGTAAAAAAGTGAACATTTATACTGACAGTCAGTATGCTTTTTCTACTGTACATGTTTTTGCGCAGCAGTAGAAAAATAGAGGAATGATAACATCTACTGGTAAACCGATCAATCATGCGCAATTTATTTTAGTTTGTTAGATTCAATTCAGTTACCTAAAAAAGTAGCTATTTGCAAATGCGTAGCGCATACGAAACAACAGGACAGGATTTCAAAAGGTAATGCACTGGCTGATTCAGCTGCGAAGCAGGCAGCTTCATCTACAGAAACTTTTCATTTGAGTGCGGAATTACAACCCTCTGAGATTTTAGATTAAAAAATATTAAAAACAATGCAGACACTTACTACAAATATAGAAAAACAGAAGTGGATAAAATGAGGAGCAATCCTCGAAAGGGACTGTACATCTCCAGGGAGAAGAAACCAATTTTGCCATCTAATTTGTTTAGATATGCAGCATTGTTGAGCCATGGGTAGAGCCATGTCTCAACAGGGGGGATAGTACAGTTAGTGAATCGAGTGTTTACAACCTACGGATTTACAAATTATACAAAAAGTTTTTGTGCAGCATGCCATGTTTGTAACAAGCATCATGCACAAGGGGCATTGAAGCCTAAACAAGGGAGTTTTCCTACACCACCATATCCGTTCCATACTATTTGTATGTATTTCATAGAATTGAATAAATGTGAGAATAAGAAATATTGCCTTATCATTATAGATATGTTTTCCAAATGGGTAGAAGCTTTTCCAACTAAAAATTCAGATGAAGCTACTGTTGCAAAGGTCCTTGTTAAAGAAATTATACCCAGGTTTGGTATACCGGAAAAGATTTATAGTGATAACGGTTCGCATTTTGTGAACCAAATGGTTCAGCAACTTAGTCGCTATTTTGGGATATTGTTAAAGAACCACTGTGCTTACCACCCCCAATCTGCAGGATTAGTAGAGAGACATAATGGGGTGTTGAAGAATAAACTTAGGAAGCTGATGACTGAAACACAGAAGAACTGGGTGCACTGTTTGCCTTTAGCACTGTTGAGCATGAGAACTGTTCCAAATGCAAAGGGATTAACTCCTTTTGAAACTTTGTTTGGGAGGGCATATTATACACCTCAGTAGAAACCTCTCATGTCTGCAGAGCAGGAGGCTGACAGTTCACTTGCAGGGTATATGAGGTGATTTTTGAATAACAAACTTTTGCAGTTAAATTCTGTTTCAGATAAATAGCAACTGAAATCAGAAGCGCCAGTAGCCCCAGGCACCTGGGTCTGGGTGAAGATTGTGAAACGAAAGAATTGGAGTTCTCTGAAGTGGGAAGGTCCATACCAGGTACTACTGTCGACACCCACTGCAGTCAAGATCGCAGAGAGAGCTTCCTGGATTCATTTGACGCACTGTAAACTGGTTAAGAACTTTGAATTGGACAAAAAGTTTGTTACTGTTATACAACAAGAACAAAATGACCAGGTACAGAGTGACTAGAGACATTGAGCAACCTCAGAAAACTTGTATGATCATTTTTATTGCAATACTAATCACACTGTTCTTTTTGTTGTGGCCACTCCTTTTTCCTGCCACAAAAGTTGAAGTGATTAGACGTAATGAACCTAACATAGACTGGCATCCGAACTTTAACACTTATCAGGCAATTACACGTGTGTATGCTGAGACTTTTAATGTTTCGAACTGCTGGGTCTGTACGGCCATACCAACAGCATACGGGGGTTTATTGATGACTGCTATCCCCCTAGGGGTCAATGAGACCTGGGAAAATCTGTTTTTTGACAGAGTTGCTATTAAAGCACATGATAAAGTAGCACTGTATTTGCCTGTGACACAAAAAGGAAATGTATGTTTTTACAAAAATGATACCATCCAAGTGGGATGGAGCAAGTGTAATGTTACAGTACAGTATAAATGTTATAGAAAACCAAACGATTTGAGTGGATCTTGTAGTACAGATTATGACTCATTTTTGAAATCTATGCATAAGACTCTTGATCAGGTACAACGCAATCCTGTACTTTTTAAACAGTTATCTGTAATAGATAAGAAAATGTTTCATGCAGGGCAGTCATTTCGTAACAAAGTAATAACTAAGGTAGAGGACTGTTATTTTGTGTGTGGTAAAAAAGCATATAAATGGTTACCTGAGAATTGGTCTGGCAGTTGTTTTTTGGGGTACCTGGTTCCGGCCATCCGACACACTGCAGTTTTGCCTCAGGGAAATATTCGAAATACTCGAGACGTAACCAAAAAGACTGTTAAGAAACCTGAGAATCCAGTGGGACGAATTGAAGTGGGCTGGAAAGACCATCGTGATGTGGGAACCAAACTTGTGCACATGGACTTGAGTGATGCTGTTATATCCTGGGCAGGTATATTACCTGCATATGGTGCAGTTAAATCAATATGGGAGCTGCGAAAACTGTCAAAACTTCTCGAAGTAATGAGTAATGCGACTTTTTCTGCTCTTGAACTGATAACTGATGAACTGAATGCCATGAGAACTGTAGTGCTCCAAAACCGAATGGCTCTTGACTTCACCCTAGCGGCGAGGGGTGGAACTTGCGCTTTAATCAAAGAAGAATGCTGTGCATTTATTCCTGACCATCAGCATGAAATTAACAATCATCTTGAGGTGATTCAGCAAGTGTCGGCCATGACCAAGCCAGGCCCAAACCCTCTGACAGACTTTTTCCAGAATGCATTTGGGGGGTGGGGCTCCATTTTTATGAACATATTGATTGCCATTGGGGTAGGATTACTCCTAATAGGAGTTTGTATTTGTTGTGGAATCCCCTGCATGAAGAGATTAGTCAAAGAATTCATAGATATATCATTATCTGAGACTATGTATCAAAGTACTGAATTTGAAAAGCTGCTAGAATGCGAAACACTTTCATAAAAGTTTAAACTGAATGACTTTCTTAACTGCAAATCTTGAATGGAAGAGGTTAGGAAAAGAAGCAAACTGTTTATTCTTTTTTGAAAATAGAATAAAAAAGTCTTAACAGGAGGGAAATGTTAGAAAAATATGTACTAATGTGTGTATGCTTAATGCCAATTAATAATCAAGTATTTTAATACGCTTTTCATTCTATTTTTCATACACTGTATTTTATACAAATTGAGTTTCATATGAGACTGAAAAAGACACTTTTTGAAAACTGCAGTATGCTTTCTGAAACTTGCAAGTTGCCCTCTGACCTAGTAATTGCTAGTACAGCAATATTCATGTTTATGCCTTTTGGAAATGTACTTGAGAAACAGGTGTTTATCTGCTAGGTCAGAAGCGAATGAATGAACAATGCCTTATTTTATAAATGTAATGATTTTAGACAAACAGCTCTGTTCAAAGGATGGGAACCTGTGCAGCTGTAGTAACTTAGAGATAAAGTAGACAAAGGATTATTAGAGAAATGAACTGCTAGCATTGTGCTTGAATTAGCCATAGTATCTTGAATGGTAACATAACATGTATCTAACTGGGAGTAATCAAGGCCGTGTTGTTTTCCTCAGGAAGTTTCACATAAAAATTGATAAATCAGCAGAAATTCATGGGAAAGATGGTCAGCAGATGATGATGAAAAAGGTGGTAATCTGTTACGTCAGCATGGTAGGACATAACCAGTTTAAGAATGTATAAAAATGAAAGTATTTCCTGTTTCTGGTTAGACAAATTCTGTATTAACACGTTTTTGTCTCCTTGCTGCAAGATTAAATTGCCTTAACCTGAACCTACCATGTTTTGATCATTTTTAAAGTATATTTTTCCTTTGACATTAAGTCACATTCCTGGTGCAATATCTGTGTGTGTGTAATTTTTAAAGGTTATCCCTATTGTCTAGTGTTCTCTCACCATATGTCTTTCATGTTGAAAACTTTAATTCTATTAACATTTTAAGTGGTCTTGTGGTGATATGAGCAAGTGTCAGCATAGCCAGATGGAGTTTTGTGAAGAATATGTCCTTTGAAAATCCAACTGATTTATACACGATACGTGTGTTAAAAATGCATTAAAACTGCATGCCACTTGTATAGCAAACTGATTTGTACAGATGCTTGTGCTGAAAATCTATTTGTGAGGTTTGCTTGTGTTAAAATGTATCAAGAGCACACCCTGCTGAAATGAAAAGAAATGGGCGGTGCAGTGGTGTCGTGGTTAATGTTGTTGCCTCCCAGGAAGAGGTTCTATGATTTGATTCTTGGCTGGGGTGCCTTCTGTGTGGAGTTTGCATGTTCTCCCTTAATTCACTTGAGTTTCCTCCAGGTATTCCTGTTTCCTCCCACATTCTAAAGACATGTATCTGGAGCATTTCTCCACAGGCCTCTGCTGAAAATAGGCTCTGTCCTAGTCAAACTTTCCCAGTCAACAATAAATAAAATGTACATGTATTATTAGGGTCTATAAATAAAACAACTTAAGCGTATCAGGAACCAACTGTGAAGAACCAAATAATTATATCCAAACACGCCCAATGGCAAGCACTGTAGGTCACACAATATATTGAAAAAAATGACTTATAAGTTTGTCACAAAGCTAATTTATTAAATAAAAAATGATTAAGCGCTTTCATCAACACCAACCTTGATTTCCTCAAAATACATAGCTACTGTGAACAAACTACTATATAGCATTGGATTTTGGCACCAATAAATAACAACCAATAAGCTTCTACATTACTTTTAAAGAGACACATAAATACATGAACTAGTTTGTCTTAAAAATATGTTATGTATGAGTAAAACCTCCTATTCTAAATAATCTAAGCATTCTCAATTTCATAGAATATTCAAATAAAATACAAATATGTAATTATTTCAATAATTTCATGTGTTAAAATCTATACTATATATTCATAAATGGGCTACCAGGACAGGCTTTATAGGGATACTGTCATTTAATCCTGGAAATGTAGTGGCATCTAATAACAGCTGCCACTTCACCTCTTTTTCCCCCAGTATACCTTAATGTTACCCCCCTTTGGATCATTAAACACTTGTTCCACAATAGCAAATGTAAAGTGATGATCATTCCCCTTACTTGCTATATGTCCTACCCCATTCCTTACAAACAAAATTAGCCACATCCTTAATTAAGCCCTGTGGGTATCCTCTCTCCAAAAATAAAGAACTGATATACTAAATTTCAAGCATGTAGTATACCTAGCGAAGTGTATGACATGTTTGGGGAAATACAAGCCCTTATTGGGAAACAGTATCCCTCTGAGGGAGACAGGAATAGTGTGTAATGACAATGCGCATTATAATAGAGCCTGTATTGTCAAATATGGGCCTTATGCTGATAAGGTCAATCATTTCATTTGTGACAACTGGAATATTCTTAAAGCTGATGAAGACATCAGCCATTTGTTGGATAATAAACCAACTTTTGTTTATAAAATGGATAGGAATATCAAAAGCACCTTGGAAAAGAACAGTGACAATACAAGAAAGTACAATAATATAGGACACAGTTGTAATTACTGCCATTATATTTTAGAGGAAGATAGTGTTATTTTAGATAATTTGAATAGAACTAAAGTTAGGTTTAAAAATGGGAATTGTAATAAGTACATATTTACCTGATATGTTGTCCATTTTCAACCTACCATGTTATGCCAAAACTAGAATGCTCGGCACTGATGACACAAACACATCTTCTATGACATCTTCATGTGCTGACATCAGCCCTGTTTTCCACAACTTTTGAATATCCCCCAACTCTCAGCACCTGTGATAGAAGTTACTGAGGTGCTGTGGTCTCTAGGCAAAAAACAAAGTATCCCAAGCATGTAAAGTGTGCCTGGCACCACTTTCTGTTCCACTTGTTATTGCTTCGCATTTCAGAGAAGGAATGATGTTAAAATTTTATTTTGAACACAGTGGTCTTTTTTATGCCAGCACCTTTCACTGTAGCTGCACTCAATAAGGAAAAGTTCTGAAGTACTTGGTGGGTAAACAGAAAAAGACAAAGAGCAACAACATAGGGAGAGCAGTGAGCACCTTAATCAGTATAAAAGTTTGCATGTATTGGGCTGAGATTCAGAAGCAAATGATACGCTACAAAATCCCATTTTAATAGGACTACTCTTTGCCTCAGTGCATTATGAGAAGGGCCACTGCAAAACTGTGATAAAGTAGTGCCAAAATTGCAGAGAAGATTTCTGGGAAATCATGAAGAAATTCCTTGGAAACAATGGTAATTCTGCATGTATAATACAAACCCTTTGTTGTGAATTAAAGATTAAAACTTTGCAGCCATTTATAGAAAAAATATTCTAGTGGCATACAAAAAGACAATTGTAGTACTAAGCATGTAGTATACCTAGCGAAGTGTATGACATGTTCGGGGTACTACATTGGTAAGACTGATAGACTGTTTAAAAAGAGAATATATGATCATCTTTACAATATCAGAAAAAAGGACTTGAACAATGCCCTCTAAAGACATATAGCAAGTAAGGAGAATGATCATCACTTTACATTTGCTATTGTGGAACAAGTGTTTAATAATCCAAGGGGTGGTAACATTAAGGTATACTGGGGGGAAAAGAGGTGAAGTGGCAGCTGTTATTAGATGCCACTATATTTCCAGGATTAAACAACAGTATCCCTATAAAGCCTGTCCTGGTAGCCCATGTATGACTATATAGTATAGATTTTAACACATGAAATTATTGAAATAATTACGTATTTGAATTTTATTTGAACATTTTATGAAATTGAGAATGCATAGATTATTTAGAATAGGAGGTCTTACTCATACATAACATATTTTTTAAGACAAACTAGTTCATGTATTTATGTGTCTCTTTAAAAGTAATGTAGAAGCTTATTGGTTGTTATTTATTGGCACCAAAATTCAATGCTATATAGTAGTTTGTTCACAGTAGCTATGTATTCTGAGGAAGTCAACGTTGGTGTTTATGAAAGCTCTTAATCGTTTTTATTTAATAAATTAGCTTTGTGACAAACTTTTAAGTCATGTTTTTCAAAATATTGTATGACCTACAGTGCTCGCCATTGGGCATGTTTGGATATAATTATTGAGGTGTATATTATAACCATGAAAATTCAGCTGAGCGAATGGCTTTCACATCGAAAATGCTGTTCGTCAAACTCGCTTTTGTTGGTGGCTGTGCCCCCCACAAGCTCCACTAATTATATATACCAACTCCAAGATTGCACGGCAGTAAGGAAAGGGGACATTTTCTGATCTTCACTGTACCCCAGTCTCACAATAACAGTTCATTGAACGGCATTTTTGATGTAAAATACCGTTTGCTGAACTGAGCTTTTGTGCTTATAATATATCATTTTTATAATATAGACCCGTATTATTGTAACTGAATGAAATGTATATGTTTTAATAGTGGACACTGGGACAGCAAAGGTTAACTTTAAGAAAAATAAGGGAAATGTAAATGAGCCGTTAAACCATTAAAACAGCACTCCACAGTGCTGAATGGGACTGAAGATGCTGGGACTGGGAAAGAGCCTTTGATCATTAGCTCAGTGTAAAGAGAGGAGGCCCCGGGGTCTACCATAAGCATTTGGATGTGTATTATGGCCATCTGTGCTAAATTCCTGTCTCAGCTTCAAAGAGGAATAATGTGAGAACCTACAGACAGATGAACAGATGAGGTCATTCTGCCAACCTTCTTAGAAATTATATTGTTGATATTAAAAAGAGAAATCTCAGAGTATTGAGTATTCTGTTTGGGAAGACTGACTAGAAAGATTCTTGCCCACAGCATCTTGCCTTGTGGTAGTAAATAACTTAACTAGGGAACAGTAAAATTCTCTTAGATTCAGTCAGGAATATAGTGAAGCTTAGTTTAGACAGTGGTTTTTATTTGTATGAGTCTGTCCATCAATGTTAATTTTAATATTTTTATGTTCTTTTACTATTATTATTATTACTATTATTATTATTATTATTATTATTATTATTACTAAATATATTTAAAGCTTTTTATTGTGGCTGGTCTTTGTAGAAAGTATCTAGCCTTTGAGAGTACTTATATTTATTTGGTGACACTGTGTGGGCCACTCCAGAAGGCCTAGCCATCTTGGTGAACTGTCACCATTTGTTTTAGTATTGATATTACACAGTATAATTGGACACCCTTTGTTAAGGGCCTTAGAGTAGCTGATTGGAGAGTGTCTGGGCAGAAAGGGGCATAGCTAGGAAATCTGTGCTTGTTAGTTTAGTGGAATTTATAGGTATAAGAGCACCCTCACACATACACACACACACACACACACACACACACACACACACACACCCACACACACCCACACACACACACACACACACACACACACACACACACACACACACACACACACACACAGCCCTCTCACCTGCTCTTACTCAAGGACACAGCCACTAATTCATTCACATGCACATTTATGCACACACACACACACACACACACACACACACACACACACACACACACACACACACACACACCTGCCCAACCTATCCCTTAACTAACTCTTCTACTGCAACTACCCAGGCAGGCAGTCACACATACACCCACACACATATAGCCACACTCTCATGAGAACACATATCTCTGCTTAAACTCACAGATGCATCCACAAACATAGATGCATGCACATGCACCTTCACCACGACCTATCAAATAAATTCCCCAGCACTTACCTCTGGTGTGATCTCATCCAATGAAATTAATTGATGAACATGTCGTTGAATCTCACACTGACACAAATGTTCTCCAGGAGGGGCTGACACAGACAAACAACTGGTGTAAGAGTCATGGACTAAAACTAAATGCCAAGACATGTATAATAGTATCCTTTGGGAAGTTATCCATACCTGGTAACTGCCATCTTGGCAGCATACCCCTTAGAGCAGACCCAGTAGTCAGGGAATTAGGGGCACACATTGATAGTAATCTAGCCTTTGATCATCATGTGTCTGCAGTGATGAGGAAATCATTCTATGCTGCGCAATTTATAAACAAAGGTATGGCATCTAAGTCCAAGGAAGTCATTGTTCCACTGTATTCGGCATTCATCAGACCTATCATTCAGTACAATGTCCAGTTTGGTATGTACCTATCCAGGCATATCCATCAACTGGAACTTCCACAGAGGTTCCAAACTAAAAGAATGCAGGACATAAGTAATATGTCCTATGCAGATTGCCTCAAGGCCCTATCCCTGTATTCTGTCTCCTACAGGCTTTTGAGGAGAGATCTATGACCGGCATACAGGGCATTGTCAGATCCCACTCTGATGGACCTCCTGCATATCCACAAAACAAACCAGTACCAGAATTACCCATTCTAAAGACTTAAACCTTGCCTGTGATATAAATAGGACCTGCTGGAAAGACAGGTATGTATGCCAGATACTACCTCATCTATGAAACAGGCTCCTCATCCATGTGAAGCTGAGTTCCTCCCTAATCCAATTTAAGTGCAACTTGGACAATTGGATGGGAAACTGGAAATTCATCCCTTGTTTGGCACCTATGTCTCTGATGCACACAGTAACCTGTAAATTGTTCATATCCCAGGCCCATGCTTACACTTATCATGGGTATCAGAACTCGCCAGAAATTTGGGATGTATGGCTAGGCTTAAAAAGGCCCTTGTGGTCCTTAGCCTAGTAAATACCTATGAACCTATGAACCTATGAACATGAACTTTTGCATGAGTTAATTAATTTGGCTGGCCAAGATAACTTACACAAAATCACTCGGCTGCATAAATGACTTACTGTAGTTATTTCCAAGTAGAGAGCACATGGCCAATTAGCATAGGCCACTCTCCTGGAATGACTCATTAACATATAACTTGGCCAAGATGGGCCACCATAGATCTTATAGAGCATGTAGCATCAACACACTGGTCCTAACTCTGAATCAGTAAGGGCTGACACCAGCAGTAGCAGCCCTTGTTAGGGCTTACCGCTGACAGTGGCCATTTCTGAAGCATTCCCTTTGTTTTGAATAATACTCATTTGGCTATTAAAGGAGAGGGAAATATCCAGTTCTATGCCAAGATACTTAAAAGACTCTGCTGAGTCCAGCAAGGACATAGAAATATTTATGTAGGCTGAATTTGACAGCATTAAGAGATGAATTAGGCCTGGTGATGAGAATGTCATCTACAGATCATGTAATATTTTCCCAGTGCTAACCATAAAACTTATATACTTATATATATATACATATATATATATATATAGAGAGAGAGAGAGAGGGAGAGAGAGAGAGAGAGAGAGAGAGAGTAACAACAACTAGTTTGTTAAAAGAAAGGTGGAATACACAGAAGGTATGCAAATGCAATTAGCTGCATGTATTATGACTAGATTATATTACCTTTGTGAAAAAAATCAGTATGCATTTGAACTATATGCAATATATACATAGATAAATACAGTAGATAGATAAATAAAGCTATACATATGTATGTAGCTTCACCCTCAACAAAAAACAATATTTTCTTTTTAAATTTGTTTTAAGGTTTTTGTATGTACTGAGATTGATGCTTTGTGTATGCTTTTTTCTTGTAATCATTTTAAATAGAGTTGCTTGCTACTGAGATTTGTCTGCATACATCAACTGGACATAAGCTGATTTAAGTATATTTCCTGCATTTTATTGTGGTTTTATAATTTGGACTGATTCCTCAGATCTAGCTCTGTTGAAACTGTCTTGTGTGTATCTCTGAAGCTCTGCACTAGTTGCTAAACTGCTTTGAAATTCCTTTAAGTGTTAATTAGCTTGGGGGGTTTCTGATAACATTAAAACCTGTGTTGGTTACATTTCTTGTAATCATTTTAAATAGAGTTGCTTGCTACTGAGATTTGTCTGCATACATCAACTGGACGTAAGCTGATTTAAGTATATTTCCTGAATTTTATTGTGGTTTTATAATTTGGACTGATTCCTCAGATCTAGCTCTGTTGAAACTGTCTTGTGTGTATCTCTGAAGCCCTGCACTAGTTGCTAAACTGCTTTGAAATTCCTTTAAGTGTTAATTAGCTTGGGGGGTTTCTGATAACATTAAAACCTGTGTTGGTTACATTTCTTGTAATCATTTTAAATAGAGTTGCTTGCTACTGAGATTTGTCTGCATACATCAACTGGACATAAGCTGATTTAAGTACATTTCCTGCATTTTATTGTGGTTTTATAATTTGGACTGATTCCTCAGATCTAGCTCTGTTGAAACTGTGTTGTGTGTATCTCTGAAGCTCTGCACTAGTTGCTAAACTGCTTTGAAATTCCTTTAAGTGTTAATTAGCTTGGGGGGTTTCTGATAACATTAAAACCTGTGTTGGTTACATTTCTTGTAATCATTTTAAATAGAGCTGCTTGCTACTGAGATTTGTCTGCATACATCAACTGGACATAAGATGATTTAAGTACATTTCCTGCATTTTATTGTGGTTTTATAATTTGGACTGATTCCTCAGATCTAGCTCTGTTGAAACTGTGTTGTGTGTATCTCTGAAGCTCTGCACTAGTTGCTAAACTGCTTTGAAATTCCTTTAAGTGTTAATTAGCTTGGGGGGTTTCTGATAACATTAAAACCTGTGTTGGTTACATTTCTTGTAATCATTTTAAATAGAGTTGCTTGCTACTGAGATTTGTCTGCATACATCAACTGGACATAAGCTGATTTAAGTACATTTCCTGCATTTTATTGTGGTTTTATAATTTGGACTGATTCCTCAGATCTAGCTCTGTTGAAACTGTGTTGTGTGTATCTCTGAAGCTCTGCACTAGTTGCTAAACTGCTTTGAAATTCTTTTAAGTGTTAATTAGCTTGGGGGGTTTCTGATAACATTAAAACCTGTGTTGGTTACATTTCTTGTAATCATTTTAAATAGAGTTGCTTGCTACTGAGATTTGTCTGCATACATCAACTGGACATAAGCTGATTTAAGTACATTTCCTGCATTTTATTGTGGTTTTATAATTTGGACTGATTCCTCAGATCTAGCTCTGCTGAAACTGTCTTCCCCACCCCACCCTCCCTGTTTTTGGTAGTAGTTTAAATTTGGTGGCTTTTGCAGTGCCCGCCCCACTGTAGATTTGATCTAGGACACTCCCCCAGTCCCATCTCTTTACCGCATTCTATCTAATAAACCCTTTCTGCACTTGCTTTTAGTCCTTTTTAATTTAATTACTTTTTTTTCAAACTGTGTGTGAACTAATATTGTTACATACTCAAGTGTGTCAGCTTGCACTGCATGTGAATTGTTTTTACTACTGTTTTTGCTACTTTTCTGGAAAAAAAAAAGTAAAAAAAAAAATTCTGCTTTTACTGTATTTGTATTTCTTCCTAATTTATTTTGCTTTTGCATCATCTTAAAAGTACTCAGTTGTATTTATTACTTCTTGGTGCAACTCATTCTAAGCCTTTTAGTTTAAGCACTTGGGCTTCAGACCAGTTGTTTTACATTAAGAAGGTTTGTGGTTTGCACTGTAGTGGCAGGACAGGTAGCTTACATCCTTCTAAGTTGGGAACTGCTGATTGAGGGCTCAGTGTCAGTTATTCTAAAAGTGTATTAATTCTGGTTTAAGCACTTGGGCTTCAGGCCAGTTATTTTACATTAAAAGGGTTTGTGGTCTGCACTCTTGTGGGAGGAGAGGCTGGACTCTGCCCTTCTGAGCTGGGAATTTCTGGTTAAAGGCTTATAGTGCCTGCATATTTGAACTGCTTCTTACTGAAATTGGTACACCTTGTTTGCTGTAGCGTAGACTAGATCCAGGCCTGCTGAATCTAGTTTGTTTGTATAACTTAAGCACTATTCCAGGCATTCTTCAAATTATTCAATTGTATTTATTACTGCTTGGTAGTAACTTGATTAAAGTGTAGCTATCATTCTAAGTCTTTTGGATTAAGCACTTGGGCTTCAGACCAGTTGTTTTACATTAGGAAGGTTTGTAGCCTGCACTGTGGTGGCAGGACAGGTGACTTACATCCTTCTAAGTTGGGAACTGCTGATTGAGGGCTCAGTGTCTGTTATTCTAAAAGTGTATTAGTTCTGGTTTAAGCACTTGGGCTTCAGGCCAGTTATTTTACATTAAGAAGGTTCGTGGTCTGCACTCTTGTGGGAGGAGAGGCTGGACTCTGCCCTTCTGAGCTGGGAATTTCTGGTTAAAGGCTTATAGTGCCTGCATATTTCAACTGTTTCTTACTGTAATTGGTACACCTTGTTTACTGTAGTCCTCTCTTAAAACCTAGTTGCCTCGTGGTTTTGGCGTCCTTTCAGGCTTGTTGGCTGTTGGTGAAGCACCCACCAAGAGGAGAAAACGCTGAGAGAAGAAAGGAGACACTTTTGAGATTTTAAGTATATTTCCTCTGTTTATTTGCTAAGTTTTTCTGCATAGTTGCCTAGTTTGAGCATTTTCTGGCTTGTTAAACTTGATTTCTGCATTAGTAGCTGTATTTAGAGCACAACCAAAAGTTGTTTACTGAATTTCCTGTTTGCACTTAATTTTAAAATCGTTTTTTTTCTCAAAACTTGCATATTTTCTGTCTTTGGCCTAGCACTCTTGTGTGGGGTCATTTACTGTACTCCAAAAAAAAAAAAAAAAGCTCAGTACTTGTCTTAAAAGCATCTTCTTTTCAGGTTTAGCACTTCTGTATTATACAAAGTCCCTCACTAGCGAAACTCCCCCCCCCCCCAGGAGTGCCCACTTCCTTATTAAGTCCTCTCTTATTCAGTTACATCCCTAACTTCTTAATTTCTCTAGCATGTCGAAGGGCCAGATGCTGGCGTCCTCCCCTGTCCAGTTGGTGAATCTGGGAATATTGAGGCAATGTTAAAATTGCCTCATGTACACAGACAACCCTCTCCTCCTCCCACATAACATAAATACTTGCGAGAGATGCAGCTATTTGGCCAAACTGGAGGCTGAGCTCTCTCAACTCAGGACTGGCAAGACCAGGCAGGAGGAGAAGGCAACTACACACACCACAAAACCAGTCTCACATAAAGCTATCACAACAATGAATCAAACACATAAACACACAAAGACATACTCGGATGCTCTGAGCAAAAATTTACCTAAACAGCAGAGGCCTCCAAAGGAGACACCCAAGCAACTGCCACCTCATGACACACCACAGGCAACACATAAACCACAAAATCAGTGTGCAAAGCAGTCACAGCCCTTAAGGCCAAATACAACACCAAACATACTTGTCATAGGTGACTCCATAGTCAGACACACTGACGTCCCACTCACCAGGCTGAATAAGGAGAGGGTCACAGTAAGCTGCCTATCGGGCGCTAGAATCCGCCACATAACACAAACACTTGGGTCACTCCACAGCAAGTACAAATATGACACAGTCATTGTCCATGCTGGTGTGAACGACCTGAGACGTACCTCCCTGGACTACATGAAAAGAGACATAGAGGAGCTCTCTGATTATGTAACCCAGGCAGGTATGACCCTGACCATGAGCAGTATCCTTCCTTCACCAAGAATGATGCCACAACATAGAGACAAGATGATCAGCTTTAACAATTGGCTTAATTTCTGGTGTCATTCAAAGGGGATCCAGTGTCTGCCTGGGATGACATGCTTGACAAGTCACGCTGCTTCGCAAGGGATGGCTTGCACCTGTCACTCCTGGGATTCCGGATATTGGCTAAGGCTCTTGCCACCCCCATAGTGCCTTTTTTAGGCAAGGCTCAAATTCTAAACCTACCACCCTAGAAAACAAAAATGGGAAGAAACTAAGGGTAATGCTGCTCAATGCCAGAAGTCTAAATCTCAAAATGCACGCACTCGAGGCCCTTCTCAGTATGGAGAACATCGATGTCTGTGCTGTAACTGAAACCTGGTTCAAGGCTCCTGAGAGCACCCCGGCACTATTAGGTTTTACCTCATATCATGCGTTCTGGCCCCAAAACCCGGACCACACCACAAAAGGAGGGGGTGTATCCATATTCATCAAGGATACCCACACCTCCAGGTTGGTGGCAACGCACGAAGCATCGGAAACCATCCAGGTGCAATTAACCATAGGCAAAACTGCTCTACAATTTGTAGCATGCTACAGGCCACCCTCTCAAACTCAGGAACCCCACACAGCCTTCCTGAAGACACTGGAGGGTATAAATGTATCTCCAAACACCATTATATTGGGTGACTTCAACTACCCGAATATAGACTGGGAACATTACTCAAGCCCCAACTTTTTAGCCCAAAGGTTCCTGGAGTTCATAAATTCAAATGCCATGGAACAACTAGTCACCGTTCCCACAAGAGGAGAAAATATACTAGATTTCATCATCACAAACATGGGGACAAAATGCTCCACACTCGAACCATATCCCTCATTGCTGAGATCAGATCATAAACTAATCTCACTGGAAATTCACATCCCGCCCCCACCCCAAACAAAAAAGACCACAGTGAAGAACTTCTCTAAAGCAAACTTCACACTACTCAAGACTGGTGTGGTATCCTTCAAGGCCCCCAAGCCAGTGGAAACCACAACCCAAGCTGCGGAAGCCCTTACAAATGCCTTCTACGAACACCTCCAGGACTGCATGGATCAGGCAATCCTTAATAAAACCAAGACTCTTTCCACCAAGGGCAAACGTCCAGTCTGGTGGACCCCAGCCATAAACAAACTTTACAATAAGAGGAGAAAGCTGTTACATGATAGAGCAAAATCCATAAGAAAAGACACCCTTGATCATTATTAGTAAAAAAATATGAGCACTCATAAAATCATCCAAGGCCAACTTTGAGAGAAAAATTGCCATAGATTCAAAAGACAATCATAAGGCCTTCTTCAGCTATGTTAGAAACCTGGGTGGAATCTCCCAGATATGCTCAGAATTAGTCCAAAATGATACAAAAATCACTGAACCCACAGACATTGCCAACATACTGGCGGACAGGTTCAGTGCAAACTTCACCCCCCTCTCCCCCCCAAAAGGAGAGATAACTATCCCAGTGGAGTGTAGCCTCCCAGACATCTCAAATGCACAGGTAAAAGCTGCTCTCTCTAAAGCTAAAAACACAGCATCAATGGGTCCTGATGGTGTCCCCGGCTGTGTGCTACACGAACTCAATGAGGAACTAAACCCGCACATAAGGCAGCTGTTTAATCTTAGCCTTACCACAGGATACGTGCCCAAGGAGTGGCGTATGGCAACTGTGGTCCCATTCCACAAGGGCGGTGCCTCTACGGACCCTGGTAATTACTGCCCCATAAGCTTAACAAGCCTGGTCTGCAAAGCTATGGAGAGGATCATAATGGAACTCATAAACAAAGACATAGGGGACTTGCAGACATTGGACCCAACCCAGTTTGGCTTTGTCAAGGGCAGATCATGCCTTTTGAACTTGGTCGACTTCTTCGAAACAGTCACCAAGGCCATTGATGAGGGAAAGGCAGTCCATGCAGCCTACCTTGACCTTGCAAAAGCTTTCGACACAATACCCCACTCAGGTATTATAGAGAAACTTACCAGCTTAAATGTAAACCCATATGTCACAAGATGGGTTGCAAACTGGCTAAAGGACAGAACCCACAGGGTCAGAGTTGCTGGCACCATGTCAGACTCCAAGCCGGTCACAAGTGGTGTCCCACAGGGCTCAGTCCTTGGCCCCCTGTTGTTTGGCATCTACTTCTCAGAAGTACAGGCAAACATAGGAGGACTATGGCTGACAAAGTTTGCAGATGACTGCAAACTGGGCGCCATAGTGGAAAGTACATCGGACACAGATATCCTTCAGAGGGGTCTCACAGAAACTGATTAGCTGGTGCCAGAGCCATGGCCTGAAGTTAAATGCCAAAAAATGTATAGTCATACCCTTCGGGAAAAACAAGGTAACCCCAAGCTACCATATAGGTGGCAATCCACTAAGCACAGAAGAGGTTATCAGGGACCTGGGGACCCAGGTTGACAGTAGCCTTTCTTTTGACACTCACATTGCTAAAGTGGTTAGAAAGACCTTCTACATTGCCCACCTGATCATGAAGGGATTCACATCCAGATCAAGGGAGGTCATTGTTCCCCTGTACTCTTCACTTATCAGTCCAATGATCGAGTACAATGCCCCATTCGGGATGTATCTCACCCGACACCTGCAGCAATTGGAGAGACCCCAAAAGTTCCTCACCAAAAGGATAAAGGGATTCCAAAATCTGTCATATGCTGCCAGACTGAAGAAACTCCAGCTCCATTCAGTCACATACCATCTGCTCAGAGGTGACCTGTGCCTGACATACAAGGCCATGTCCAACCCGGAATTAATGAACATGCTCCACCTCAAAAAATCCAAATCTACCAGATCCACTAGAGCAAGTGACTTAAACCTTAGCATGGATATAAATAAGACATGCTGGAGGGATAGATTTGTCACTCAGAGACTCCCTATGCTGTGGAATAAAATCCTGGTCCATGTGAGGCAGAGCACCTCGCTGGCTCTGTTCAAGAGAAATCTTGACCGGTGGATGGGAGATCGTAGGTTTACCCTGGGAATCATCTCTGTGTCACTGCTGGACAGAGGCAAAACAAACTAATGGGCACAATATTTTTTAACATAAGGGGTGGCGTAAGCCACAAAACTTTGGGCTAGGCTTATAAATGCCTTAGGGCAGATAGCCTAGTATAAACCTATGAACCTATGAACCTATGAACCTTAGCAGCATGTCGACGTACATAATATTGATCATTTGGTAGTGCTGTTCAATAAATGTAAGTATATCATATTTCAATAAAGGTAAGTACATTATATATATATATATATATATATATATATATATATACACACACACACACACACACACACACACACACACACACACACACATACATGCACACATGGAGAAAATACTGTGTGTGTGTGTGTGTGTGTGTGTGTGTGTGTGTGTGTGTGTGTGTGTGTGTGTGTGTATGTGTGTGTGTGTGTGTGTGTGTGTGTGTGTGTGTGTGTGTGTGTGTGTATGTGAGATACATGGATTATCTTCTACTATAGGTTTGGGGAACAAGCTTTACAATGAGTTGCAAAGTGCTTCCCCATATCTACAATACATGCATTAAAACACACACACACATGCAGACACACACACACACACAGGCATATATATGGTGCCTTTAATTTGTTCAAAATTCAGATGGTTGATTTTCACTTTGTTCTGCATTATATCAAACTTATTTAGTCAATGTATGCAAAATAAATGAAAATGGACCATCTGTGTGTGTGCTTGAAGGTGTGTTAATATATGTGCATGTGTGAGTGTGTGGCTGTGTTTGAATGCATGTGTGTGTGTGAATGTACATAGTTCTGTGTATGTGTCTGTGGGATTTGAGTTCTGGGTGCATTGCTGGCTGTTTGTGTGAGACTGCTAAGAGTGGGGTAAGGAGTTATTCCTTATTCTCCACTGCTGTGCGATTTCAGAGTTACTATATTTAATTAGCAGTGAGTATGGGGGCTCAGCTCCCCATATGTGTGGTGCAGGAGGGCTTGCCCCCTTGCAAAAACACTTTTTGTTTGTTTTTTTATGTCTTTTTGACATTTATGTGTAACATAGTGTGTCTGATATATTGAAACATCAAATTAGTGATAGTCACCATTTCAGTATAGACCCCATACTGTACATACATATGCACACATTGAATAAAACAAAAGCTTTTGCATAGCTGTGATCTTGATAATGGTGCTAAAAGTTTTAATGACAGTTTTATGTAATACTTAGTATAGGGTTAAGGTAGAGAAGAGATGGATCTATGCCACTTTTATGGATTACTAAGAAAATTAGAGAATTACGGCATAATGGAGCAGATCTTAGAAGCAGTACCATTAACTAAAACCCTCTAAGCAATTATTTAAGTTTAGAAAGCCGAGAAACAAAGCAGAATCATTGCTCGTTTGTGGAGTGATATTCTACGCC
Source organism: Protopterus annectens (assembly GCF_019279795.1). Lineage (NCBI taxonomy): Eukaryota > Metazoa > Chordata > Ceratodontiformes > Protopteridae > Protopterus > Protopterus annectens. The sequence continues at coordinate 546,367,919 of NC_056729.1, read as the reverse complement.
AGGATTTAAACCCTTTATTGTCTCTGGATTTTGCTGAGAATGATTTGGCTACACCGACTCACAATGCTGGTGAGAATCTTGTTGAATTTACTTCTTTACTTAAAACACTTGAGAATGATTTATACCAATTACAAAGATATATATGGCAAAGGCTACACCTAGAAGCCTGCCTACATTTCAGAGTGGTCCCCAGAGGCATGCGGGTTTTTTGCATGCCTACTTATGGGGACGCTCATCCTATACTCTTGAAACAGTGGCAGGACTTAAACATAGAGCTAGGTTTTAGTTATGTCAAGCTTTTGTTACAGTACTTTCTTCTGTTGGAAAATGACTTACGTACTAAAGTTGACAGCCTTTATAAAGATCTAACTGAGCGTTTTCTCTCTGATTTTTGTCAAACCAAGCTACATGGAGTATGTGTACAAGTGAATGCTTTTGGAAATAGACTTCGATTAACTAAGCAACGCAAACTTGCGAGGGATTATAATGATTTCCTTAAAGGTCAAGTTTTTGTTTGGCCTAGGTATCAAGACTCTCGAGATTCAGGTAATGCCCAAGGTAACGCATCCTCTATTGTTACAACTACACCTGCAACTAATAGTGATACTTTGGGTATTCTCATACCATCTATGGCACCCACCACAAACTTGTCTTCTCTTACTGATGGAGCTGAATCAGCTTCACTTTTGCCTTTGAGCAATAATAATAACGTTGGGTCACTATCTTTCAATACACCTCCACCCAACCAACAAGCACTGTTTGGCAATAATGCTGCCCCTGCTGGGGCAATACCTAAAACTGTTTCTTCAGGTAAAGTCCCCTTTTTTACCTTACCAAAGGAAACCAACAACGTATACCAGAGGGAGGACCAACAGCAGGGGCCCAAGAAAAAGAAAGTTTTCAGGAGAGAAGTTTGGACAGAACAGAAGGACAAGACATTGACTAGTTTGGTGTTTAATCTTTCTAACTTTGAGTTGGATGACTCTTGTGTTACTATGTTAAACAGGGGTTTAAACTTTATTCCTGCTAAACCTGCAATCCTCAGTGAGACTCTCATATACCTTAGACTTTTTTGTCGATCAGTTTCTCTAAGATTATGCTTTTTAGATCAACCACTATTGCATGAACACAATGTGAATCAGCTTCCTTTCAAGAACCCCAGTACATTTGTTCCAGTCATGCCCCCCCATGTGGAATGTTTTCTTAAGTTATGTGAGAGTGATTTTTACACGTTGTTTTCATGTTGTAACAGAAAAGGTAGGTATCATAATTTAACACAATCTGAGTCAAGATGTTTGCAAGAACTTAAACATAATGAAGACATCACTATAAAACCCACTGACAAGGGGGGCGGGGTAGTGCTTATGAATACATCTGACTATGTAACCAACATGTTAAATATGCTTCTTGATGATGTTACCTATAGGGAGATTAATCAGAATAATATCCTTGAAGTGGTACATAATGTTCATGAAACACTGTATGATATGATAATGTGTCGGCAAATTAGTCCTGAGCTTTATGATTATCTTTTAGTGAAACATCCAGTCACACCTATCATCAAGGGACAACCCAAGATACATAAAGGGGTTATTCCTACACCAATGAGACCAATAGTTTCTGGTGAAGGATGGGTGACTTCCCATGTCTCCAAATTTATTGAACATCTACTTAGGCCTGTTGTCAATCAATTTCCATCTATTTTAAGGGACACATCATCTTTTGGAAAGTATAGATACCCTAACATTAGATGTGGCTGACCAACGTTATTTACTTATAACATTAGATGTGAAGAATCTCTTCACAGTTATACCAAATGAGATAGGTATACAGTATGTTAGACAGTTGTTGGTTAGTGAAACCTCATTTACTAATGATAGGAACACTTTAGTTTGTCAGTTACTTGAACTTGTTTTATACAATAATGCATTCATGTTTGGAGACAAATGTTATCTGCAACAGTGGGGGGTAGCCATGGGCACCCCCTGCGCAAATACCTATGCGAACCTGGTATTGTACCAATGGGAGAAAACGCATGTTTTTCCACATGAAATGTTTAAATATATTAAACTTTATAAGCGTTTTGTTGATGACATACTTATTGTATGGGAGGGTACTGTACAAAATTTTGATCAGTTCTTATGCTATCTAGAGACAACTACTACTTTTCTCCGATTCACAAAAGAGGTATCTAATACAAAGGCACATTTTTTAGACGTCACACTGAATCTTACTGATAGTGGATCTATTGTGTCGTCCTTGTATAGGAAACGGGTGTGGAAAAACACTTTTTTGACCTATGACAGTATGCATCCTAGACATGTGTTCTATGGCATTGTCAAGAGTCAATTCGTGAGAATACAAAGACTATGTAGGGATGCACACTCCCTTCAGATTGAAGCAGATTTTATGGAATCTCTGTTTGTAGATAGGGGTTACCCTATAGATATGGTCAGAAGCATTAGAAACAGTGTTTTGAGGGATATTAGTTGCCTAGGCACGCCATCTCAAGCGACGAATGTTGTTATGTTGAGTCACATGAACTCTAGAGATGGATATATAACACCTGGTATAGACAATATTTTAAGATTCACCATTAAATTCACTAGTGATATTAATAATATACAACAAGTGGTTGCACGTAACTGGAAAGTTCTAGTTTTGGACTCCCCAATCAGAAGGATTGTTAGTGACAGACCAAGATTTCTATATACCAATAGTGACAACTTGAAATTGATCTTGTGTAATGATCATGTTTATATGTGCAAGTCCACTACCCCGATGACTCGGACTTTAGGCACTTATGCATGTAGCAATTGTAGTAGATGTGCTTATATTAGTAGAGTTCAAGATTTTCATCATCCTATTACAAAGTTTACGTTTGTTCCTAGCATTTATGCCACATGTAATATGAGGAACCTAGTCTATCTTGCTAACTGTCAGTCCTGTTCAGCCTTTTATGTGGGTCTGACGAAGAGAAGGTTACAGGACAGAATATACAATCGCCTTTACGATCTACGTAAAGGTAATGAAACCAATGCATTAGCACAACATGTTTTGGAGTATCCTTCCCATGTGTTTCATTTTAGGGTCCTACAAGTAGTGAAAGTAAACCCTAGGGGTGGTAACACAAGTAATGATTTATCCTCCGTTGAGCTAAAGTGGATCATAATGCTTGGTGCCCACCTAGCCCCAGGTTTGAATAATCAGATATCTATCAAACCTGTCCTTGAATCTAGACGCTGTTAATAAAGTTTATATATGTATTTTTTATATATATTTTTTATATTTTTGACAACGCCACTAGATTGGTTATTTACCCTAGGATGGTGTGTTTTATACACTATGTGCTTAGTTATCATTTTTATTTGTATTCATTTTTATATTTATGTTTTCATCAGTTAAATATAGTGTACTTTTAAATTAGGTCTTACAGACAGTTTATTGATTGTATATGGATATATTCCCTTTATAGTTTTTTATCTGGTTATATACTTTGCTTGTATTTAGGTGTGTATCTCCTTATTAAATTTGTATACATCTTTATGTGCTTAGGAATATATTCCTTCTTTATTAAGTACATGATGCCCTGAAATGAAGATTTTTCATGTAGCTTTGCACAGCTTTCAATGCACTTTTATATTTACGTGATCTTATAGTGCTCTTTAGTGTAGTTGACCTTTATACTAGCCTGATATATTTTAATTAATTGGTCTGTTAATTGAATGATTTCCCGCCTTTGGAGGTATTTAAGAGCTTGTTTTTTACATAATGTTGTCTGATGAAGCGTGGGTATTCCTAAAGCGCTACCACATTTTTATGTCAAAATAAAGAAGGTTTTGCTTCAGCTTCAGAATTCGTTTGGATCTCTTACTTTCTGTATTGGATTTTACATCGTGGTTGGATCTTCAGTTTATCTGTTTGATTTACCTGCTCTGTTTGGCTGCAGATCCTTTTAGCGGTTTGGTTGCTTCTGTTTTTTACAAGCAGTACCATTAACTAAAACCCTCAAAGCAATTATTTAAGTTTAGAAAGCCGAGAAACAAAGCAGAATCATTGCTTAACAAAAGTAAAAAAATATGTCATTTTCATAGAAACCATAGAGCCCATTAAAATAACTCCAACAATTCAGGAATGTTATAACAACCATTCCTACTCTTGATACAGCAAAGACACATAGATCATTCCTTGTGAACTCAACACTAGAGGCAAATCTTTTACAAACACTTCATGGCCTCTACAACAAAAACTGCAATATCCAAATCCCAGCAATATCAAAGACCATTGCATTTCTAATTAACCCACTTCCCTCTTCCTCTCTCTCTCTCTCTCTCTCTCTCTCTCTCTCTCTTTTCCTCATCGATGCTAGTTAGCTAAGTGAAGAAGTTGTTTCATATAAAGTTCTCATCTCTTGTTTTGAACAATCTCCACTCTGAGCATCTTAAATGCTCCACAGATGCAATAGCATACCCTATCATTATACTCCTTAATAAGTTGATTTAGAAGAATTACATGGCCTAAGTTTGAAAAAGTACCTTGATTTTGCTGCTACCTGCATTTTTTTGCTGGAAGGGAGTGGTGCAGCCTGCTGCTATAACAATTATTATTCCAGCACCATATTATTCCCCTGTCAAAAATATTGGAAACATGCATATGCACACCATTCCTACAACATTTCACTGATCAGTGAATTCTGTCCAGTTCTCATCTTGAATTTCAAATGGTTATAGTACCAAACTTGACCTTTTATAATTTTCCCAGTCTTTTTAGGATTAAGTATATTAGGGACACCATATAGCTGCAATATTTATGGATCTGTCAAAATCATCTGACACTGTAAATCACACTATGCTCCTGTGTAGGCTGCCAAAATGTGGACTATGTGATGAAGATTTTAAGTGTTTTTCAGGTTATCTTGACAGCAAGTCACTTATGATTAAATGAGTTGTTACCTCCTATGACAACTTATTTGGTCATTTTCTTATTTAAATGACATTATTTTTTTCTTGTGAAATCATTCTTATATGTGGTTGACACCATGTTTTCATCCTTCCAGCTCTTCAGTTCTAATGACACTTTTAAGAAATAGCTGTTGCATAATTAGCCTTTGCTCTACTTGTGTCTGACACTTTGCATTTCTTTACTTTGCTTGTAGCAGGTTACCTGGAAAGTCTTTTTGGACTTTGCCTTCTTTATGCACACAGTTTCATTGACTTCCACTATTGAGTGAGTCTCTACATGCTTTGCTCCCACCCTACCTCCTATTTCCCAGCCACCCATATGCTTAATCTTTTCGCCTTTTACTTTATCTTACATCATAATCACCACTTAAAGACATAGTTCCCTACCCTTCTTTACATTTGAAAAGAGCTTGCATCCCTGCCCTTAAATTACACTTTCTACTTGTATACTCACATCCCAATAACACTATGCCATCACAATATTATCATTAATATATACACTTTCTTCATAAGTTCATAGATTCATAGGTGGTTATTGTTTTTACAGTCATTTATACCCTGCAAACATACATCTTCCTATTCCTTTCCTGAGTCTGTAAAAATTCCCTCTGCACCAATACTTATAAACATACCTCCCTCACTGAAATATCCTCATCACTCTACTCTCCCACCGTCCCTTTTCCCACCCTCACGTTCCTCATATTTTCTATCACATGCTTACTGTTGCCTTTCTAGCTTTCAACTGTCTACTTTAAAACATCCCCTTAAAATTACCCAAATTCCTTGACAAGTTTACTTCCATAATCCTCGTCTTATTCCCACTGTGGCAACATCCTGACCAAGCCTCACCCCATCTCTTGATTCCTAATAAATACTCAAATGTTCAGAACAAAACCAACCATCTTAATAGTCTTACATGTTTTTACAACCCATGTCTCATAGCTATCACTGATTTATGTCTTAAACCAAATAATATAAACAGAAACGAACTGGCGGTACTAACAGAACAACACCAAAGGTTCAACGGTTTATTGTTAAGCGCTTTTCGTTTGCTTTGTAAGCAAACTTCCTCAGACAAACACAGATCAGTTGAAAAACGCAGCTTTTATGTTTATGTAGGTATTGAATGCGCAGTGTTTTTAGACTTTAGTTATTATGCTTCTTAGGAAGCGGAGTTTGATAGATTGATTGCCTGACTAATTAGTTTAATTTGTCTGATTGTGCTATTATAAAAAGCTGTGTTTTTCAACTGATCTGTGTTTGTCTGAGGAAGTTTGCTTACAAAGCAAATGAAAAGCGCTTAACAATAAACCGTTGAACCTTTGGTGTTGTTCTGTTAGTACCGCCAGTTCGTTTCTGTTTAATAAACCAAATAATCCTTCCATTCATCACTGTTTCTCCAGATATGATGGTTTCTCATTGTTAGACCTGGTTCTTGGTCATGCAGTGTATACTCCATTTCTTTAAATCAGATAAGAGCATTCAGCAACTAGCTCATAGTAATGCTTCCTCTGATCCTCTACCTAACTGACTACTTTTCGGTATCCGTCTCCCCCCAATAACTTCCTATTTCATCATGCCTAGCCTATCTCCTTCCTCCATAGTCTTTAATCAAAGTCAAAACCCTTCTCCTAGACATAAACTCCTCTTTCAGTTCACACCATCTGAAATCTCATACTTTTCAGAGACATCTATCTTACCCTCCTTGGGCCTTTCAAAACATCATACTAGAACTTCATAATGACTTTAACCTTACTCAGATTGTTACTGTTCCTACTAGACCTAACCCTTCCTCATCCTTTCATTTTCTGCTTGACCTAATAATTACAAACAGTCCTTCACTTATTTCTCATATCTTTATTTATCCTTCCCCTTTCAGTTACCACTGCTCTGTAAATTTCAATATTCATCACCATTTTAACAAAATCTCACCTATGTTCATAAGCTCCTACCATAAATCTCAAGCCAACATTTTAAAACTAAAATTGATTCTTGGCTCCTTCAGCAGGTCTGTTATACTCCCTTCCTTTGACCCTAATCACTCTGCCCAAATCTTCATTTAACTTCTCACTAATCTTCAAGGTTCAATCTTCCCTAAAGTCATCCATCTGTATATGCCCAAGGAAAACAACTGGCTCACTTATGAGCTAAAAGCCCCCTTACACTTAAGGACAAATTCACTAATGGAAGTCCAACTTGACTCCTTCCATTAGACAGCATTTCATCCATCTTTGAAACCTATCCAAACAAGCAAAACATTGTCATAAGAGCCATCTAATGGCAGCACATCAATCCTCTCTTCTTTGCACCCCAAATATTATGTTCTAAAGTAAGTTGCTTAACAGGCCATAATAATCCTTCCAGCTCTCACAATTCTTCATCTCATCTCATTTCTCTGCTTCAAACTGTAGCTATCATTCCTCCAGCATCCCCACCATTGCTTCCGTTAACACTCTTTCTTCTTCTACAATTCCCTCTCCACCACCTTATACTCCACTTTTCTACTTTAAAACAAACCAAGCCAAAGACATTCTACCTCTCTTGGGAATTTAAAGCTTGACTGCCAGCCAGGACAGACAATCTATCTCCCTGGTTCTTACACTAGTCTAGGGAGTACATAGTCACCCCACTGCTACCACATTTACATTTGTATTACTCTAAAGATTATGCCCAATATCTGAAAAACCACCATAGTCAAAACCCAACCCTGCCCTGTCTGTGTTCTCCCCACCCTTGATAAAATCTTGGACATGCTAGTCAATACACAACCTATTCAATACATTTCTCAATATTGTCTTTTCTCTATCAAACAACATGGCTTCTAGTCTGTGAGCAACACTTTCCCTGTACTTTGGACTTTAATAAACCATATTCTTACTGTAGCCATTTTCAATGACCTTTCATTGACCTTAGCAGAGCTTTGATCTGGTAGGCTACACCCTTCTGTTTGGCCACCTTATCGAAACTGATATTAGCTCTGATGTAGTTTTCTGCTTCCAAAGTTTTCTTTCCAACCAGCAGTTCTCAGTGCTATTTGTCAACACCATCTCTCCTTCCAGTACTCTACTTAAAGAGCCCCCAAGACTCCAACCTCTCCCCTTTTTTCTTTAATTACATTAATAACTCCCCACTTGATATACCTTACATTACTATCTTACTATGCTCTAATGACATGGTGATATACCACTCCAACCACACTACCCCTGCAGTTTAACAAGACCTCCAAAAAGACCTCTCTCCCTCATAAACTGTCTCAACAACAAAAAACTAATACCCAACTCCTACAGAAATAAATCAAAGATGTTTGATGCAATTTGAAAAAAAAAAACCTCCCAATACTTTGCCTGTCCTTGACTACACTAATAACTCCATTGAACAAGTTAAATCTTTCCGATTCCTTGGAATATGACTAGACCCCTCACTTAATTTCCATGTGTCTGCTGGTAATACATGGATAAAGACAAACTCCCAGGAATGCCATAAACAAAGGCATTTTCCTGGCCCAACTTAAGTACTGCCTTTTACTACTGGCTGCAGCCTCCAAAGGAAGGTCTTCCACCATACAAATAATTTCAAACTCCACCTATTGTCTTATCACACTCGTGCCCAGGTAGGAGCATCACTGTCTAAAACTTGCTAAACCCAAATGGCTCCCCATACAACAATGAGACAACTTGTTTCTTGGGTTACAGCTTTATCACCTTCTTAGAGTGGATTCTGGCCCACCCCTGGCCTCCATCTTGTTCAAGCAGTCTCATATATAGTCTCAGGAACACTCCTGCAAATTCTCCAAATTAAACCTCATTACTCTGGCCATTCCTACTTCATTCTCAGCCCAAAGCTCTACAACAGAAGTTTAGCAAAGGTGGAGTGAAGAGGTCAGATGCACCAGGCAAAGAGTGTTAGGAGGTGCAATTGGGAAGTGCAGGTTCTGTTTCTGTACCATCATTTCTGAATGCCGGTACAGAAATGTACTGAAGTGCTTGTCTGGTAAGCCATGGCAATCAGCTTGCAACAGTTTAAAAAAGCAGAAGTCCTTTTTTTTCTTTTGCTCTTTAAATGAAGAGCTGTAGGGACAGTGTGCCAGATCAGGGACCTGCGTCGAGTCTTAGATGAGCCAGCTACAACCTTTTCTGTCTGAAAGTCCTTTGTATTTCTTCCTCTTTTTATTCACTACTGAAAGATCATCTCAAGTCCCAAGCAAAATGTAATTGATCTTACTGAAGTTACATTAACTAATCTCCCAAATTCTCCTACTCCTCCTGATGCTCCAATTTTTACTCATCCATCTAATGTACTTCATAACATCTATACATACCTCTATCACACTACTTAGTAATTTGCAAACATTGTATATAATTCTCTTCTCTCCGCTTACTTTTCTTTTATTAGTAACTGTTTGTACATTGCTGAACTCTAACATGTATATGCCAATTATTCTTGTGTTAACTCTTATATGTATATTTGATCTCTGTTTGCTTGCTCAATTTTGGCCTTGCTTTTGTAACTCAGCTTGATTGACCTTTATGTTTTGTTTTAATTACTGTTTATTGTAAATGGGTTGTTTTTATTTTGTCTTTGTTTCTGGCTGAATCTGAAAGTGGTCCACTGAGATCAGTGCTCTACCCCAGTTACCAAGCTGAATAAATAAATAAACAAATATATTTCTGTTGATGACCCATAGTGTTCTGTTCTGTATATTCTGTTCTTTTTTGTTTTGTAGTGGCATACTATTTCTCTGTGCAACTTTCCAGAATCAACCAAAACCTGGATATGTCAGTGATATTTTTTCTCTACCACATGTTAATAAAAGTCATCAAAACCTATCATCTAGTTTTAATATCCTCTAAGACTGGTTTGATAACCCCAGAATTCTATTGAATATACAAAATAATACATCTGTTTTGTTCACCACAAAGCAAGTGGATAAACCTGAATGCTCACAGTTTCAAATAAAATTGAAGCATTAGACCATCCTAGAAATAATTTCCTCGGTCACACTGTTATTGGTGATATTAGAATAGCTCCTCAGATTTGATTGCCATTTCAAAGTAGTAGTCCAGAAAGAAATGAAAATCAGGCACACTTTACCATACTACACAGTTTATGATGGATTTTATCAGTTATCACTCCCCCAAGTCTCTTTACTGCCTTCTGCATATTTACAAACGTGTATTTTACTAGTCTATCTCTATGAGAGGAATTCTACAACAAGAATGCCATGTTTACAGCTAGAAAGTTCTGCAGATCATGGCATTGTGTTCCTTTAAAAAAACATGCAATGGCTGGAATTCACTTAGCACATTTGTATGCACCACCTAAATTTGGCTCAGTCAATCTCATCCCTTTCATCAAATAAAATAAGCTTATCTAGTCACTTTCCTGACTCAGTAGAAGGCACCTGTATAAAACCTTCAGACAGCAACCTCAATCATGGCCAAAACACCTTTCTCCCCGATTGTTTGTGGATTTTATGTTCCCTGTTGGTAGTCCTAAAGACAGAGAGCTCTCTTCCTCTATCTCCATATCTCTGCTTTTTCTCCAACTGGATTTGTAACTGTCTTACTTAATATGTCATGCGCATAGCCAAATGAACCCTTTTCTCCCATTCCTTTTACTGTTGCTTCATAAATCTTTATCTCATCTCTATACTATTAAATAATAATTCAATTATTTCCAAAGTACAGCATCTCTTTCTCTTCTTAACCTAATTACCTTAATCACCAAATTTCTCATTTTACTTCATCTACCTACATTATACTGATCATTGAGCTCTGTAATAAAATAATGAAATTTGCTAAACTATTAATATTGAATTATTAGATATACATAATAACAAACTGCATACTTAAATATAATACAAAGTCACTAAATATTCTTACTGCAAGGGATTACATCATCTGAGCTCTCCAACATGAGGAGTCTGAACCCATATCCCTAATCTCTAAGTATGCTAATTTCAATGTAATCATTCCCTTCACTATGACTTGCTTGACTACAGAAACAGTATAATTAGCACCTTCACAGAAATAAGTGTTAATAATCCAAAGCTTCACTTAAGAAACACAATTAAACATAATGAGACAAATGAGAGAGGTCTAATAACAATCCTCATCTCTAGCTTCATTCCTCGGGCACAATGTAATACATATTTTTTCTTGAACAATTGTCCATTAACACATTTGCACCCTGGTCTCGATACTCCACTGCAAAATTGGTAATTCATGCTAAGAGAAAGAGTATTTTATATATGCGTGTGTATGTGCATGTGTGTGTGTGTGTGTGTGTGTGTGTGTGTGTGTGTGTGTGTGTGTGTGTGTGTGTGTGTGTGTGTGTGTGTGTGTGTGTTTGTGTGTGTAGGGGCAGAAATTGATAAGTACCCATCAACTCACTGTAATCATATTTTTTCAGCACACAAATTGATAGACCTAGATGGAATGTGGAATTGAGGATGGCAGGCTTGGGTGCATTTAAAATTTCATAACAATGCAATATCCCATGTATCTACTGTTATAGATATTGCTATCTGTTGTTGAGAGTGTGATGTACAGGACAGATTTGCTTCCTGTCCAAGGTGCTGCTTCCACTTCAGTAGTACAGTGTTCTTTTGTGATGGATGGGTCATCTAATGATGTATGCCTTTTAGACCAGGGTGTTCCATCAGACCAGCATCCTCTGTTTATGCAAGAGTTCCTTAAGGATGGTTTCCAGTGGGTTTCACTGATGGCAGTACCCTTTCAGCAGAGTTTGGTTTCTCAAATGCACAGTGTTCACCAGGTAGGGGATTAAGGGAGATGGACGCTATTTGGAGTTCCACTTCAGTGTGGATTACATTTGCCTAAGATCTCTAGAGAGATCACTTTTTGATAGCATTTTCACTTCATGGTTGTTGCTTAAAGCCAAATATAAGACCTGTTACTGATGGCTTAACACTGCTTTCTACAACTAGCAATGCCAGGTAGTTTCTACTTTTCTACCTTTTTATACTAACTACATAGTAACAGAAGAGTATTTTCTGTGCCTGCCTCCTCCATCTGTACCCAATGTTGCTAAAAGTTACTGAGATACTGCACATTGGAAGCAGCATTACAATATTACAATCAGATTATAGCAGTTGCAATGGGAGCAACTGCTCCTGCTATCTTCCCCAGTGTAATATTGTGATGATGGGAGATGGTATATATTTTTAATTTTAAATACTGCCATTATATGACATCATATTTATGATAGCTGGACAAAGCGTTTTTATTTGGCAGGGTATGTATGAACAACTTGGGGAATTTCTAATTTATATTAATGATTCAACCTCTTTTTTTTTAATTTAACACTGGAAACAACTTTATACATATTAATTCCCTAGACATTTTGATTATCTAAAGCAAAGAAAATTGGTTTATGATTCTACAATTTTCAGGAAGAAATTATTTCAAACAGTTTTTTGCATTATAAGAGTCAACATCCAGGTTGGCAAAAGAACAATATTTTGAAAAGCCAGATGATTTGGTTATCTCACTTAATTTCTGATGATCGGGTTTTCTTGGATAAATTGAAAACACTTGGTGATACATTTATGGATTGGCAGGAACCCAGAATATCTAGCAAAAAGATTTAAGGATGACATTAGGACCAGTGGAAATACTGATTATAGACCATTTATGAAATTTCTTAATAGCTTGAAACCTAGTCATTGTAATGAAAAGCATTTTTCTAGAGCTATGGTTTGTGATTATAACAACATGGTTTTTGAAATACTTGGGGTTCTTTCAATGTAATGGGATCTAGTTTGGGGGGTTCTTTCAAAGTAATGGGATCTAGTTTTTGAACCAATGGACTTAAAAGAGACACTTGGTGATAAACACTTTATAGTTTATAAAAGGGGAATAAATTTGAAGCAAATACTTGAAAGGGTTCCTGACAACAGAGTTTAGGTGACTAAAAGGGAAATGAAAAAATGTGGGAGCTGTGCTCAGTGTAGGTTTATTGCTGAAGGCCCCTACGTTACTATTTTTCATTACCATCAAGTTATAGCACCATAAGCTTGTGGTAGATTTAATTGTAATACAAGGGGTGTTGTGTACTGTGCACTTTGTTTGTCTTGTGCAACATTTCATGGAGGGAAGACACAAAATACCAACACATATATGCAATAAAGAATACAAGTAGTACTAATGAATTTTAAGTGTGCCATCAAATG
>NC_056729.1:546294764-546352264 GCF_019279795.1 Protopterus annectens | reverse complement strand
TATATAAAATATTATATACAGTTTTCTACTTTGTTTTTCATCTAACTGCAAATTTAATTAATAGTTCAACTAACTTCTATATAAAACAATAATCCACAATTAGTGAGTTGCTACATTCCATATTATTAAACAATATTTAATTTTGAATCTAGCATGCCCTACACATGCAGTGTTAATACTTCCAATGTTTTCACATTATTAACGTAAACATCTTTGTTGCTGTTTCTAAAGCCTGTTAGTCAAGTAAAACTTTTCATAGATGCATTTTTGTCAAAGTACATTTTTTGCAGTTTCTGTTTGTTGATAGATGTATTATTTACCTATGTGTACTTGATGAGTTACTTTGCTATATATTTGTATTGGAAATTTTCTCAAAGGTTGTCCTTTAAAATTTGTCAGATTTTCCCAGCTAACAAAATTTGCTAAGTGCATAAATAAATAAACAGAAACAAATGTGACAAAAAGACATATAGAACTATAGATAGACTGACTGACTGATTAATTGAGACTATATGTTTTGAGGTATGGTCAGATTTTAAATTATGATTGCTCACATTTGAGGAGTATTACATTTTGCAGATGAAGACACCAGAAAGAATAAAGATGTCAAAAACTAAATGCAAAATTGAAAACAGAGATTTTCCCACCTTTGTGGTGTGGATGTCAGTCTTGAGTCAGAAAAATAAAGCTAAGGATGCAGGCTTTATAGAACATACATATTTATTATTGAGTCAATTGCTTTGTCACATCCTCAGACTGCAACATTTTTATCTTTGCTAGGATAATTACAGATAAAGCAACTTCTGTTCCCGTGGTCATCTGTAATTTAAAAAGTAATCTACTTTGTCATAGTCATGGGGCTGATTTCATTTCTTAACAAGATAAATGAATTGGTCAACAATGACTCAGGCCACTAGGGACAGGGTGACTGCAAAGTGTTTATAGACATATTAATGTTGCCAATCAAGTAGTATGTTCTTGAGAGATAAGAAAACTGGAATGCCTAGAGAAAGTCCATTTAGAGACTGGAAAAACATGCAACTTCCATTGAGGCAGTAAACAAAGGTGAGCAGAACCTGGATCAGTGACATCAGTCTGTAAGCTCCCCACAACCGGTAGATTAAGTCAGTTTTACTTAGAAATGTATATAAAAAAAATCTTGGCTACTTCCTGTCCAGGAATAACCAGAAAATATTCATCTACCTTTTGTTTTGTATGTTTGCTAATAAATAGGGCTATGGATACAGTAATGCTTTAAATGTCTGTAGACTCACAAAAGGCACTGAAAAGATATAACATTGCTTTCCTAAAACTGATGAAATAATTTATGGAGCTGCAGACAGACAAGGAAAAAAACATAAATGCAAGGTACACTAATGACCGCAAACTCAGTTAAAGTCTGAATGATTTGCATGCTTTTTGACTCTAATGAAAAGGATAACAAAAGATGACCAAGTGAATAAAAGTAAGAAAAACAATTATTTACCTTTCATTCAGAAACAATGTTCTGAGCAAACATAGTTGACAGTGTTCCTTTAATGATTTCTGAGTTGATTTGACTCCTCCACATGTGGTTACCGTACTACCTACAAGACATACAGTTGTTTATTAACTGGAGTAAATACAGAAGCCTTTAGATGACATGGGAAAAAAGACTGTCTTTCAAAGTTTTGTTCTGTTTGGTTTAATTCATTTTCAAGCTTGAATGAGCTAAAGACATCTGGTAGGAATTCTACACACTGATCTTTTTGCTAACTAACAAAGAAGATAATTTAAAGAAGGTATATGTCAACATGTTGAAGCTGATCCTTTATTTTAAAAGTTTTCCCATGGAAATGGTCAACTGACATGGCCAGTGCACAATGAATCAAATAAAATACCATTACTGTATATTTACAAAAAATTTCACACCATCTGCTTCCAATAAACTGGAATGACTTTGTGAGCAATCTAAGATTCATGTGTGTACTATACTATTTTATGAAACATAAAATAAGCAAGAAATGATTAGATTTATTGCAAAGGAAATGTTTTCAAAATGTGACGACAATTGTTGGGAAAGCAGAAAAACATAAACCAAGTTTATTATTCACCCTGGATGCAAAATATTCAAAACAGGCAATTTAGGTCTGATGTTATTCTACTGTGCAATATATGCATTACACTTTACTAGTACAAGAAATAATCACAACTTAACCATTACATTTTTGACAAAGGCTAATGATATGCGTGTTACTGTATTTCCTCTTTGGGATTTCTTTGTAAGAGCCAATATGAGTTTGCATGTGTGTAAGTGTGGGTGTGTTTGTGTGTGTCCGTGCGTGTGCGTGTGTGTGTATGTGCCCTGTTTACCAGACGTTCAAGCAATCTAAAATGAAATTTAAGTAACTACACAAAGATATCTAGTCATTTTCCTATACAGAATCAATATTTTTTTATTATTGCAATCAAGTTTACTCTGTTTTAAAACAAAACAGTAACTTAACATTTCACCAAAATGCCACCATAGATCAAGAAATATATAAAATGAATTGCAGTATAGGAATATTTTGCATTCACAGACTTCACCAAATAGAACATACCAAAGCATTACCATCACTCATCACAGTAGGTAACAAATATTATGTAAATAATGAAGGAGAGAGAAAGAGTGAGAGAAAAGGGGGAAAATTAATCACTAGCCAAAATATACAACTGACAAAGCCTATATCTATGAAATGCAGTAAAATACTCCACAAGTCATTCCATGCTTTCCTATCCATCATTTTCTATGACCATCTATTAAGTCTATATTGTGCCTTGATGAAGGATGCCATTTGATTGCTAGCATAACAGTTCCCATGGAAGAATAAGACAATCAAACAAGCAGTGACCACTACTTAACTAGAGTGTTACAAAATTAAGTCCTGATGTGAGACATCCAAACAGACAGAAATGGATCTGTGTCTCATCTGGTATTGGTTTGCATAATCCCCAAGCCATCCCATCAATGATCCTGTCCCACAGGCTTTTAGCCATTGGGCACACCCATAACATATGATAGTATTGTGCCAGGGAATAGCCACAGTGCCAGTAAGTATTCTGTTGCATTAAATCTCAGGCCTGCAGCCTCACAGGGTCAAATGCCAATAATACCATACGTTTACACAAGCGAATTTCACAAGCTCGGGAGTATTAGAATTGTAGATTCTGCTTAGGCAATCTTTCCATTCTTCAGAGGTTAAGGGTTGCTCTAGTATCTATTTACATGTGTTTAAATAACCCTGTAATAGGGGGTCTGGATTGTCCAGTACATAATAATAAAAGTGAGTTAGTCGGAGTAGCTGCTGGAATTTCATTGGTGAGAGCATACTATGCCAGATATCAAAATTGATTTTGTACCGTGTGCTCTCCACAATCAGTCTAGAGTGAAAAAAACTTACCACTGCCTATACTGCAACCAATGAAAGTGTAGCAGGGAAATGTGTGCCCTGTTTATTTGAAAAAATGGGTTCCTGAAAGCAAATACAATGCATACTGTTAAAGCTTTCTCCTCTGTTTTTTTACTAAGTGCCCTCCTCTAATGAGATATACACAGGCTATATTTAAACAATTATTGATGTACATATTTTTGTGCAGTTTGTTTAAAGAATCCTATGGCAATAATTAACTATACATTGTTTCTTCAATACTGAAAATGACAAAGATGTCAATATAATATCTTTGCAAGGCTTCATATTACCTAAAGGTAAACAGAATTTGCTCATTACAAAAAACAGGTTGGATATCATGAAGTTACACTCAGTACACATTTTAAAAGTATAATTTCAAATGATAGGTGCAGCTTGAACCTAAAGATGAAGACACTCACCTACTGGAAATGGTGTTCATTGGGTAAGTGAAAGTAAAACAGACTGAGATACAATGAATGGTATCAGTGTTTACTGACATATGCAAGTTCTAAAATCAAAACAGGAAACTGCAGCGTAAGTTAACTACTAGGACTGTATTCAGGGCATGCAATAATGAAATGTATGCATTTCTGTGAACAGATTTTCTTAGCTTAATATTGTTAGGGTGATTTAAGCTTTGTTTTCATTGTTGCTAGTTGCACTATTAATGCCATAGTCAGAATACACATGAATGAAAACAGTGAAGGTAAAAATATATTTTTTTTACTTTTTTCAGTATATGTAATTTGTTTGAGTACTGTGTTCGCCATCTCTGCTAACAGCCTTCCTTACATAATATAATATAATGAACTATCGAGTCTGGCTTAACTATGTACAATGTCTTTAGTTAGCTAGTTATACCCTGTCAGCTTTTGACCATCTGCTCATATCCCCTGTCAAAACACATATAAAGTCAAAACTGATGACATGATTAAGTAATGTAAGCTGTGACTGCACAAAGAATACAGACAAAATCAGCTATTATTGAATACAGTCAAGAGAGTTCTCATTTTAAGAAATTATATTCATATTTACACGTGGCTTACATGTAACTGTTTTAAATTCAATAATCTGAAAAAAAAGCATGCTGTTAAAATATCTCCATCAAGACAGACCATAAATTTATCAACTTGGTATAGTTTGTGCACAGACACTGGAACTATAACTGCTTATTTTGCCTAGGTTAACAGCACACAGGTAATTAAAATATTATGTATGCACAAAAGTGAGATATAAATATCAAATTTTCAAAATCACAGTATTAAGAAACCTTAACTTACATGGACCTTAAGCAGTGAGTGAGGGGGTGTATTGTGACAAATGTCCTCACAGTTTCTTGTAAACCACAAAATGCCAACATGATGTATTTATATGCATAGCATAGTATATTTACAGGAGGACCATGCATGGGGACATAACATGTACATTAATATGAGCACTGAGCGTATGTAGCAGTGATACATACACAGTGCCCTCAGTATTAGTGCAAACTGTTAATACTCACAAATCCTTTGCCAAAGGAAGGCTCAAAGCATGTATCGGCATACAAAAATGTTTTATGAAATATATATTAGTTGACAAGCTCTGTGACTCTAATTTTACTTTATCATATGTATTACACAATTGTTTACTGTCTACATTTGGAGAAGTAGGTTGTAGCAGTAGGACTTGAATTTAAAGTATTTGACAGTATATAACTGAAGGATACATAAATAGCTGAACACATCACATGTGTTTGTGATCCAAACAGGGTATGCAATTAGTATCATAATGACTTAACAACAATTATAGCAGTGGGCAATTTTCATTAACAGATATACTAAATGTATCAGTATTCATATTATATGTAATATTTTTAGTTGGAGTTGCTACAACATATTGATGGTTTCATTAAAGAAAATTGCATGAATTTCTGGTAACAGAGTGAGAGTCTGGCAGTATCTGCAAACTCTAGAGTTAAGGAAAGATAAAGGAGTGGACAGAAGAGATATGTAGATCTAACTCTGAGAAACAGAAGGTTAAAGCTTTGTCTACGAGCGAGGTAACCCATGTTCAAGCAAAGCAGGCACTGCAGCATTCCTGTTGGGGAAGATCAGCGTGAGCAGCTGATGTTACCTTACCCTTTCAGGGGGAGGAAGGCAGTCTGGTTTGCTGACTGGATAGCACCTACAGAAGTATAGGCTTATGGTTGTAGCTGTATGGACCACAGCAACTATGTTCTGCAAAGCAATGCACCACATTAATTGGTAGGAAGAAGGCATTTGTGGTTGCCAACATGCACCCTTTGCAAGCAGTGAATGCAGAAGTTGCAGGAACCTATAGGGTGGGAGTTAGATAGATAGCAGGTCCCTGTGATTGCCATACTATCTGACTCTCTAACACCCATTCCTCACCTCGAACAGGAATGAATTGGCTGATGAATGGGTCATAGGGCTCTCACCCTGCCCAGGTAAAGAATGTGCCCGGATCTTGACCCAACAGAGAAACAGATGAGTCCCTTGAGTACAGGAAGGGGAGCCACTATGTGACTCATGCTAGCAAAGAAAGAAATAATTACCTGATAAGATGATATATGATCTGAGTGAAGGCAGGAAGAAAAAGAAAGATGATTGGCTAGGTAGAGAAGAAATACATAAACGTAACACCTTTACTGAAAATTACCTCAAAAGGGTAATCCAGATTATTTTTTGTTAACCACATAAATGAACTGATCTTTCATGCACTTTATTCAACCACCAATGGGGCTACAGGGGCAGGGATAAATGTAATATATCTGGAAAGTTTAGAATAGTCATGTAATCAATGTATTTTTTTATCATGTGAGAAAACTAAAGAACCATACAGACTTTATTAAGACATTAAACCCAGAAACTACAGCTGGAAGCAGAAATCTTAACAAGTGAGATGCGGCATGTGTAATGAAATGTCAGTGATAGACAGTGCAGGGTGGATGCTGATAACTTAAATATTGGAGTGCTACGTAAGATTGAGTAGCTACTGTGGTACTGGGCAAGCATTAAATATCCCTCTCTGTTACCACATCTCAGGAGGATAGGTTAATTTCATTGAAAGGCTCATTTAAATATAATAAAAGCAGTAATACTTAAGTTAGGAAAAAGTAGTTTATTAAAAAAATTTGTAATGTTTTGGACTCGTGTTTTTTTCTCTTCAAAATGATAAAGCCCAAAGATATAAAAGTCTAAAACACTCACTCTCATTTTAACCCCTGAATGAGGAAGGAACTCTTAATCAAATGTATGAGCAAGGGCAAAGGAATGAAACAGAGACATTTTATTAAGCTACCAATGCTCTTCAGTGTTCAGAAGTACATGGGTAGGTTCATAGGTCAATATTAGGATCTCACTCTGTGGGACCATTAATAACCTAGCCAAACAAGCTCCTTAAATTACTATGTAGTTTGTATTCAACCCCTTTACCTAGAGGGGTTACACAAGATAACAGAGGGAAGACTTTATGACTATCCATTCATTTATCAAGATAAACTTTGGAAACAACCCAAGTACTTTTTTTTGTTTATGCTTATTTCTAACTGCACTGTGTTGCACACATCTATAACCAGAGATAAGCAAGCATCGTTCAATTTCAGGTGAACAGTAGACAACAGCTGATGATTCAACAGCCACAACTGTCAAATTGAGGACAACACTATGTTCAAAATATCCATGAATCTGTGGACAAGTTAGCTAGGATAAAAGAGTGAAGAAATTCATTTCTTTGTCTGCCATGGTGTGCTTGACTGTGGATATTAGGCAACAAGGATATGTATGACAAGCAATGCTCTGTTTACTTTGGTTTACACCAGCAAGGCAAAACACTGACTGAATCTCAGACCAAAGCCCTTAAAGGGAAGACAGCACTGTGCTTCAAGTGTCGGCGTGTCTGTAACTGTGGAATTGCAACAAGGATAAGGAAGTGGTATGTTATGTCTCCATGATGTCTGTATGCTTTGCTTTGTATGGTAAACACTGAAAAATACAGCTATGCAAAAACAACACAACTGTGGCACAATTTAGTTTGCTCTCAAATTCATTTTCTTGTTTGTTGGGGGTCCTATTCTTGTTATGACCATCTAGCCCTATCCTTCTGGCCAATCAATTGACCTATTCATTCCATATAGGTGAAAGTCCTGTAGCCTATTTTTTTTCCTCCAGTATGATAGCCAAGCAAACCAGACATGTGAACCATCATTCAGCACTGGGTTCCCACCTACCTAAGCCCATGTCATCTTGCAAATCCTGTTAGGCTACTTGCAGGGGGTATGTACATATTACTATGCATATCAACCCTTTGGTGAAAATGCATTTCACAAAACAATAGAACTTAAACAGATCACACGATAATTGACATATTCAAAAGTAATGGAAAGAAATTAGTAAAAACTGTACTTTTAATACAGAGAATATCAGAATTTGACTTAGACAATGGAGCACATTATCTATACTAAAATGTGATCAGAGTAGTTTGTTTGACTATAGAAATCAATACTGAGTTCCTTCCACGGGTAGTAAAATCTGTAATGGTACACTCAGCACTAGACTGACAGCAGCATGCAATTGTTGAACAGTCCCTATCTTATTATCTATCTCAGGGAGTCAAATTTTACCCAAAATAATACCTCTAGTGTGACTTCATCTGGATATGCTTCAAGAATTATTTCTGTTGTTTTTCATAGTGGACTTACAATAATTAACCTTCTACCTCTTATTAAACATCTTCCACTTTTTAGCACTGGGAATTTTTGAATTTCTTTAAAAAATAATCTTAAGGATCTTTTGCAGGTGTTCTGTACCACATAGTTGTCTTGCACAGTCCTTTCAGTCTCTGCCATGCTGTGTCCCTTTCTATTTCTTCTTCTGTTTCAGTTAAAACTAATGAAATGGTCAAAGCATATTCATCAATGAAGTTGACGTATTCCTCAGGTAGAATGCCAGGCTTCTTTTCATCACTCAATGAGATAACTGGGTACCAGGAAATGTATTTTTGCTATTTCCTGCTACCTCTGTAATCTACTGTGAATATGCAGCACATCAACCTCATAGCCTATAAATCTATGATGGATGTAGAGGTGCTGAAAATTATCTCTAAGGCCTTATATTATGGCAGTTTTCCAAATGTACAGATGTGAGAGCATTCACATATCAATACAATAGCTAATGGCTTTAAGTGTTCTCACACCTTATCTCAACTCCTGTAAAAGACCCTCTGGAGTAAACAATCACTTTTTCTGTGTATTCTGTTTTTACGTCAGTACTACACCTAGTTATACAACATTTCCACCTCCATACAAACACTGACTCACAATCAAGGTAAGAATCATATGATCATTGTTTCTGAACTTAGTATGTTTTTTCTTAGCCCATTTAAACATTTAATGTCTTGATGTCCTTTCAGTGATACAGGCTTTATTAATTCTTAGTAGGGTACTCAATGTGCTAACATTTTTCATGAGCTATGGCTTACAGTCAATCAGGTCAAGCAAACTCCTGACATGATTAATGTCTCTTGGAGGTACTATTTCATATAGTGCTTGGATCTTGCTGGCATTAGTGGACTTAATCTATCTTAAATTAATTTAGGACCATACACCTCCTGTTTAGTTGGTCAAAGTCAGCATGCCTTTACTTAACATTAGGCTGTATTCTTTCAGTCCTCTAAGTACCATTTATGATGCTTTGTCATGCTCTACTCTGTTTTTGACAATGATTATTATGTCATCACAAAAGTTTTTAGTACTTAATATACTGTATATCAACTATTGAATGATAACTTGAATGAAATTCTTGACAGATTTAGGTTTACTCTCACACATAAGGTTAAATATTGAGTCACCTTTAGTTGGAAATACTTCCCTCAAAAAGATGACATTGCACAATGTTGATTGTAACAAAGCATTCAGAAATAGAGTTTAACAGACTTTTTGCAAGTCTCCCCTAAATATTTCACATCTGAATCACTTAATCTGCTACTTCCAAGATGACAAAATATTAGGGTTTTATGGAGAAACATTCTTACAGCACTCCACACTTATGTAACCTCACTCCATTTAAGTTTAAGGTTTTGATAAACACATGAATCAATGACAAAAAAAAAATAGATGATTGCCACTTTGCCATAACACTACTCAGCAAAACACAAAACTACCTTACTATTAAGGTAAAGCTTAAGCTGACAGCAGCCTGACTCGAGGTGTAGGTTACTAAACACAGCTGCAATCATCTCAGAGAGTATCTCTTGGTGATAAATTTCTCTTTCACTGCATGAAGTGATTAACCGCTCATGTCCACATATATCATTACCTCACTTGGATTCTTGGACTTGCATGGTGTCACAGCTGGGCATACCCAGTATATTTGTGCAGATAGTTATTTCATAAGTTATGTATTTTATTCCAACAGTATTAACTCATCCCCTAACCTTTTAACTCAGATGAAACAGAATTTTCCTGTGTGGCTGTATAACAATACATTATGAATTGTATAAAAGAGGTGTGCCCTGATGATTTTTCAGATTGACAGTGCTCTCATCAGACAGTTTATTGCATTTATTCAGAAGGGGACATAGCTTTCCTTTTGTTTCATCTCCACTGAGTATGTGTTGCTTAATTTCTATTGAATGGAATGTCATTGCTGCAGCATAGCACAACACTAAACCTTTAATTTCTATTGAATCTAAAGTCATTGCTGTAGCATGGCACAACACTGGACCTTTAATTTCTATTGAATCTAAAGTCATTGCTGTAGCATAGCACAACACTGAACCTTTAATTTCCATTGAATCTAATGTCATTGCTGTAGCATGGCACAACACTGACTCTTTAATTTCTATTGAATCTAATGTCATTGCTGTAGCATGGCACAACACTGAACCTTTAATTTCTATTGAATCTAATGTTGCTGTAGCACAGCACAACACTGAACCTTTCATTTCTATTTTATATAATGTCGTTGCTGTCATAGCCGGCTTTAGGCATAGGCCAAATAGGTGGCCGCCTAGGGTGCCGCTCTGGTAAGGGTGCTTTAACAGTATTTATTTGGTGTAGGTAGACTAGGATGTGGGTGCCAGGTAGTGTGGTGGAGGGCGCAGTGGAGCCCTTTTGCCTACGGCACCAGTTGACCTTAGGCCGCTCCTGGTTGCTGTAGCACAGCACAACACTGAACCTTTAATTTCTATTAAATGTAATGTTGTTGCTGTAGCATAGCATGGCATTGAATCTTTAATTTCCGGTGAATATAATGTAGTTGCTGTAGCATAGCACAACACTGAACCTTTAATTTCTGTTGAATATAATGTAGTTACTGTAGCATAGCACAGCACTGAACCTTTAATTTCTACTGACTGTATTTCATTGCTGTAGCACAGCACAACACTGAACCTTCAATTTCCATCGAATCTAATGTCGTTGCAGTAGCACAGCACAACACTGAATCTTTAATTTCCATTGAATCTAATGTCGTTGCAGTAGCATGGCACAACACTGGACCTTTAATTTCTATTGAATCTAATGTTATTGCAGTAGCACAGCACAACACTGGACCTTTAATTTCTATTGAATCTAATGTCGTTGCAGTAGCACAGCACAACACAACACTGGACCTTTAATTTCTATTGAATGTAATATCATTACTGCAGCACAGCACGGCACTGAGCCTTTAATTTCCATTGCCTCTAATGTCGTTGCTGTAGCATAGCACAACACTGAACATTTAATTTCTATTAAATCTAATGTTGCTGTAGCATGGCACAACACTGAACCTTTAATTTCTATTGAATCTAATGTTGCTGTAGCACAGCACAACACTGAACCTTTAATTTCTATTGAATATAATGTCATTGCTGTCATAGCTGGCTTTAGGCATAGGCCAAATAGGCGGCCGCCTAGGGTGCCGATCTGGTAAGGGTGCTTTTCCAGTATTTATTTGGTGTAGGTAGACCAGGATGGGGGCACCAAGTAGTGTGGTGGAGGGCGCCGTGGAGCCCTTTTGCCTAGGGCACCAGTTGACCTAAGGCCGCTCCTGGTTGCTGCAGCATAGCACAACACTAAACCTTTAATTTCTATTGAATGCAATGTCATTGCTGTAGCACAGCACAACACTGAACTTTTAATTTCTATTGAATGTAATGCCATTGCTGTAGCATAGCACAACACTGAACATTTAATTTCTATTGAATCTAATGTTGCTGTAGCACAGCACAACACTGAACCCTTCCCTAGCCACATAAGAAAACTGGAAATGGGTCAGGGTCTGATTGTCTTGCCATGCTTAGAATTGCCTGCATTTTTTCTGTAAATGTCATAATTTAAAACAATCACTGATACCCCAAACTCTCCTGGAATTCTTACTCTCTGACTCAAGGTATTCTACTCTAGCCCACAGATTCAGACTTTATTCTGTGCTATATGGTGCATTTAGTTCATTTTCATTTAGGTTCTCTAAACTTCTTACATACCCCATTTTGAAATGTCAGCATCTTGTAACACTCTCTTAAATATCATTGTTTATTCTAAGCCATTTTTACAACATTTTTAGTACAAAACAGTTTTGCTTCCTACAAACTGCACCTCTTCTACATCTTATATGTGTGGGAAACAGTCTTACAGTATTAGGAGGCATTACTTCTTGCATTCTTATTAGCTCTTTTTGCTTGTTTTGTTACAATATTTTCTCTTTTGAATTATTTTCTCTTGCACATGCTGATAAATAAACTATTTACTTAGCTACATATTTGCTTTTGGGCTGCACATCTGTGCCTGTTTTTCAGAAATTTTTACTGCCTTGCATGGTCTAGTATGCTTTCATGTTATCTCTGTTTCTACAAATGTTTTGTCCTGATTATTCCTGTCTGAAAGTTATGTACAGTTTTCTTCTCAGCATCTACATCATCAAACCTGTATCTCTTCTTGGTTCTTTCAAGGTAGTCCATTTACTGCTGACTTCTTGAACTTACTTCCTGTTTGTATATGTTGAATTGTGCATTTTTGGCTCACAAGTACTTTATCAGCTTATTTGGTTGTCTAGCTGCTTCACCTGACATTATATCATTTATTCTATACCCTTTCCTGTCATATGCATTATTAATGCCATTTGTCCTGTTTTGTTTGCATATTTAAATCAACCAAATGACTGTCAAATCTTGCTACATGAATCCAGCATAAGTATAGCTGCAAACCAAAGTGACATAAGCACCTCCTACCCTTCCATTAATATTAATTCCTTAAACATGGCTCAGTATGTTTAGTCCTCCATGTTACAAATCAATTTTTAAAAACATTTTATTTATAGATGGGTATGAAAAGACCTTTTGTTTTTGTTTAAAAAAAGGTTGTTTCATGCCTTTAAATATGAACTTTAGAAGGTTCATTTAATAATCACCACCACTCAATCTTCATGTCTATCCACCTCATAATTTATCACCATAGGTTTATAGGTTCATAGGTTCATAGGTTGGTACTACCACTTCTACCTCTTCATAATCCTCCACTGCTCTCCAAATGCTTTACTTTCTCTCCAGCTCTTTAAGCTTCTCATTAACATTTTGTATCCATCCCTGTAAACCTCTCTCCCCAACACTGGAATCTACACCATTTTACAGTTTTGTGCTAATTTTTTTCCTCAAATCTAAAGCCAGCTACACATCTTCCCTCCACTCTCCCATCCAGCTTCCTTTACTCAGATCCAGATTAAGTATACAAAACACACTTGCCTTCCAGCCTTCATACAAATTCCTCTACATTGCATCCAAAGAACTCCCTATAGTCACATCACACATGAAACCCCACTATATTGTAATCTTTCCTCCCTTCACAAAATTACCAATGAATAGCTTTCATACCCCATCTTTTCTCACACTTTCAGGAAGTTTTAAACCACATAAGCAATTTTAATTTATGTGAATCTTATGACCACCCACTCTTAACTTTTCTAGAACTTGCCATCCCTCCACTTTTCCTCATGTTTTTTCTCTATTATCCGCCTACTTCTTAGACAAATAAAACTAACGTCCATGTCTAGCTTTCCCATATCTCTGCAATCTTTTCCTAGCCTCCCTAGCCTAATTTTCTCTCCCCAACCACTCATTTTAACAATGCTCCCTCTTACTCTCCTGTCCAGTCATGTTAACCTTTAGCTGCATTAATCCACCCTAAATTCAGAGGATGATAAGCCTACACATTCACTTCTGCTCAAATCAAGCCCCTACATACGTCTTGAAAACCCATCTGTCTAACTCCATTATTTGAGTATATTAACCCATCAACAAAAAATACCCTTGTTCCCACCTATCCAGCACTCTACAGAAATACTGACATTCTTCCTCAGACATAAACACTGGCTATCCCATATACCTTTTCTGTTAAAATTAATCCTTCCTCCTATTCTCCTTGCAGCCTTTGTGTCCACTGCCACTTCCATTTTTTGTAAGCCTGGCCTTCCTTAGCAAAATGGTCTCTTCCTATTTGGGCCACTACAAGCTTTCTAGCCTCAGATCCCCCAAACTCTGGTGCATATTAACTGCTGTCACATAATTTTTGAAGTCTATCATACTCTATCCCCTTGAGCCTACCTAAAACCTGCATTCAGTAATTACACTGTTCTTCCCAACAAATAAAGTGATCACATCCCCTCTGTTCCTCCCACTTTGGAGGGACTCACCCTTATGTGCTACACAAGTTACAAAATCAAAGGCAGAATGATTAGCCTTACCAACAAGACCATGGCACACAAAGACTGAATCCTATGACTCCATCTATCGTATTACATCTCCACCTCTCTCTCAGCTTCCTCCAGTTCATCTTGTTAATCTCCTATGCCATTGGGTACACCCATACCTCTATGACTTTCTTCATGCCCTGGGAAAGTGGCAATCCCATCTCCCCACCCACACCCCCCAAGTCTTCTTGCTCACTATCACATCCATAAATTTCTTAGGATGCTAAAACTTCTTTGAATGGGATCACAATGTTCCTCTGGAGAAATCCAGACAACAGTCCCTCCTCCACCCCCCCCCCCCCAGAAGCAGCATGTAATCATCAACAGATAGATGTACATCGCTGTTCCTTGCCACATCGCCCTCATCTACCAGAAACCTCATGGCTGTCTATACCAACTTTTCAATAAATATTATATACGAGGCAAGTGAAGATAGGTGAGAGAGAGAACTCTTAACACATTCCTTTTTGCTGTTCAGCCTCCTCTGACTTTTAAAAAACATGAATCTTGAGCTTGTTATACAAAGCATCAGCTGTCTGAATAAAAATGTCCCATCTCTGTTATCTGCTCCACTGTATTCAGCATACCCCCCATTTCAATGTGTCAAAGGTCTTTTGAATATCCACCTGCACTACTCCATCTATACCCACCTTCTGCCTCCCTGCTTATTCTACAAAATCCAGCAGTAGCCTCCAACCCTGCCTGATCCTGACCCACAAGGTTAGGCATCACCATTTCAAGCTGTTTTGTCATCAACATTACATAGTGTAATCAACATGAAATGTGCAGCAACATTTGTTATCTCTGTTCTCTTTCTACAGCATCACCACCATGGCTACCTCCTGCATAGTCTCTGCGATCTCCCTTTCAGTTGTCTCATTAAAGGATGTGACAATCATTATCATCCAGGCTACCTCCAACCTGATCTCTTTATAATAATAAATGGGGAAACTAGCAATCTTCCCAGCCTTCCCATATTCATTTACTATTGCTACAATTACTTTACCAGCCCCAGTCTTCCAATTCAGCTTCTCTAATTCCCCTTCTTCTAAATCTGGTCCGTCACATCTCTCAAAATAATCTGTGGTACATCTCCTCGTACATAAATCATCATAATAACTTTGAAATGTTGTTCTAATATCAACTATCCAAATAATTCAGTCCCTGCCCCATTCATAATTGCCTCAGCTAGTTATTTATCCTCTGATCTTCCAACTTCCACTCCAGAATTTTTAGCCTCCATTTCCCTTCTTATCCATACACCTCTCCTTCACATCTCTCATTCCACTTGTGACTTTTCCAGATTTGCCAAGCTTTTGTTAAAATTTCTTATTGTAACTTCTTGTTTCACCTCACCCCTTTTTCTGGCAGTAGTTGCATCAACATCCTCTCCATCTTTACTGTCGGTTTTGCTCTTTTTCCTATTCTGAAGTCACCATTATTCTGCATCTCCAAGTCTCATTTACTCCATCCCACCCCCCAGTCTTGTTGGTAAGGATAATCATTCAGCATTTGCTTTACTATCTCCTTTAACTACATACTAAATACTTTATCACTCTGATTTGCTGGATCCAATTTCTGGTTCTGTTCCCATCTTCCTCCATAATTCCAAACCAAACTACCATGGCATAGTCCAACAAATTCCTTTCCAGTATATCAGCTGGTATACTGCCCCCCCTCCCCCCATCTACTAAACCAATCCAGTCTACTAACCCCCTTTCTTCTCAGGCAGTCCTGGTTTTCCCATGTACTTCTCCATAAAATCAACTACATTTTCCTCCTCGATCCCCCTTCTCATAGCCCTTAGTGACTTCCTGTGCAACTCTGCATGCTTGTATAGCAAATCTATATCCAACATCATCACAAAGTCAAAATCACATGCAGTCATCACCACATCTCCATCCCTCCTAACACCTCATCCACATTTGGCCCATAACAGACCCAAACACCACCATCCTACCCTTCCTATTTACATTGCACAACAGCAAACCTCCCATTTCAGTCTCATTGACACCCCATCCTTCTTCTCCCAACCTAACCTGTTGCTAATCAGAATATCAACTGTGTACCAGCTTCCCACCATCATAATCCAACGACTAAAATGTATCTTTTACTTCAGCTTCCCATTTGTCTTCTTTTAAGCATTATTTTGTGCAAGAAGATCATATTTTTTTATTTTTTATTTAATAGTTGTTGACCGGGAATGTCAGACTAGGTTCCACAGAGCCTGTTTTCAGCGGAGGCCTGGGGAGAAATGCTCCAGATGCATGTATTTGGAATGTGGGAGGAAACCGGAGTACCTGGAGGAAACCCACGTGAACACAGGGAGAACATGAAAACTCCACACAGAAGGCACCCCAGCCAAGAATCAAACCAGAGAACCTCTTGCTGTGAGGTGACGTTAACCGCTGCACCACTGCACCGCCGTGTTCCCTCATAAATGTTGACAACACACTTTCCCATTAAATAAGAAAGATGATCCTTTACAGTCCATGCTGTTATACAATAAAACCTACTTCCCCTGTTTTCACACCCCAACTTCCTCTCCACTGCATACTTATTTTTATGCCTCTAGCTGGGTCACAAAAGACTCTTGGGATGAAAAAATGATCAACAAATACTACTTCCAGCAGCAGAGACTTGCAAGGTCCCGCAACCATCTTGTCAAGTATAGACACTTAACCATTCTCTTCTAGATACCCCCTGCCATCCCCAAAACTAATCCCTCCCCCTCTTGTATTCATTCTCGCAGCCCCCTGCCCTGACAAACCTCCAGCTCCTAAAAGCTTCCACTTCTAAAGCAATTGCCCTCTAGCTGAGAGGAGATACTCTCTTATATTCACTTCAGTTCTTGGCAGGTAACATGGTAACCAGCTAGCTAAAAAGCCAATGCATACTCTCTTCATCAAAACGAACAAAATTCCAGCAAAGTCACACTTTACAAATAACCCCCATAGCCCACTCTTTATGCTACAAATGCATTTTACTTAAAGATCATTCCATATTAACCAGCAGTTAGGTTACTTCACTTATAATGATAAAGCACCTTTCCTCAGTTGCTATAAGAAGCCTGCTCATTGTTTTATCCCCAATTAATGCTGTATGTCATCATTAGCTGTTCTCTTTTATTGTACAGCACAGTGCTCAACCAGAGTGTAGGAAGGCAAAGGTTAGTGCACACCAAAAGCATAAGGATGCATTGTCCAACATGGCACATATAATACGCCTACTGATGTCAAGGGACTTCTTCCTGCCTTCAACCATACAGATAGTGTTTGCTCTTCCTACAAAGAGTGGGAAGGCTATCATTCAATAATCCATAACAAGCAACCCTGTTTAGCACTTTTTCTCTTTTCTGCACCATACAACATGTCCAAAGTGAACCATACCCGACATCGTGGAGCAGGAGCCATATCCAACAAAGTAAATGTTCCCAGTGCTACAGAGCACTATTTATATCCTGCATAAATACAGATAATAACAAGGATACAAATAACAGGAACAGTGTAAAAACAGCATATATTTGCAAACTTTCAAATGTCTTCATAAAAATCTGCATAAATCCATTTAACACATCACCTTAAAGTACTATTACCATCAAGACCTTTATTTACTGATTTCAGGCTGAAAGTCTTTTATTTAATACTGCTTGCTTCTTTCATCTCTCTGTTTTATACTCCCCACCGGAGCTGCCTATAATTGCTTTGTAATCAAGAGAGCTTCCTAGAGCCCTTGCTCTTGGCTGCTATGTGATTATGCCAGGAAATCCAACCAGTCAGAATCATGGCATGTTCTCTCATTGTAGCATCATATGGATTATTGCTCAAGCAACCCTTGCTAGTTTAAAAAAAAACTGAACACTCCAAATGCCAATTATTACAACAAAAAATCAGTGTGGACACCACATAGAGGAACATAAAACAAAACACTTTGATAGGAAATAAATACAGATAAGTGCTTTCAGTTAAAACCTTCTTCAGATCTAAAACAATGGGTGTGAGAAACTCATATTAAAAAATATATCAACCAATCAAATATTGCATTGCATATGACGTCTCTTTAAAACAAGCTTAATTGGAAGCTGAGTATTTAATCCTGGCAACTTATCAGCTTGCAGTTTGGCAATCCAATGCAATTCAGCAAACTCTGCATCATTAAACACATCACCCACTCTGAAATCAGGACTAATAATTTGTAAAACCAAAAAACAATATGTGATGGAAACTGAATAATATCTCTAACATGTTGAAGTATTCATAGATAGACTACTTCAAGTACCTTTGTGGGACACCCTCAGTCTACCCCCCCCCCTCTCTATCTGTCTCTGTCTCTCCCTCTCTCTCTCTCTCTCTCTCTCTCTTTTTATTGTTGTCATTAACCAGCTGGCCATTCTAATGATTAACCAGGCTGGCTTCTGCTCTATCCACTTTTGTGACATATTATAACGTCTTCTTCTTCACACCCAAACCAACTCTCACAGATCACTTATTGACCACCTAAAGAAGAAATATGAATGCCCCCGCAATATTGCTATAAGACAAGCCAGCTGTACTCTTCCATGATCCAAAATTAGCTGGTCACAAATGATGCCCTGTTGAGGAAATTTCCCCATGCACATCAATTAAAGTATCCTTGTCATTTTGTCAATATGCAAATATTGGAAAGACTCGCACATAGGAGAAGGACTTTCTTTCCTTTCTGCTTTCCTTTTGTGTCTTTTCCTTCTCAGCTCTGATTGACATCACATACCATTATGTTAAACAACTTGTAGAAATTACCTTTATGTAAAAATGAACTGTTTATTCTCTAATGTCTTATTGTTAGGATCAACACCTCTCTATGCATCACTGTAAAAAGGAACTCATAATGTGTCGCCGTTAAGTTAATTGTGCACTTGTACCCATATCATGGCTGAAAATGGTCAAAGGACCACCCCACCCATCTAATTAAAAAGTATTAACTAAAATAAATAAAAATATTTATTCTTTTGTGAACTAGCATGTGATCACACTTCCACACCTGTATGTCCTTACTGCCTGGTCCCTTGAATCTCCACTGCCATCTTTGTTTTTATACAATGACCCAACTATTGCCCAACGTCTCAGCACAAAATTCATCCAGATCATACCAATTGCCTCATTCGTAGTGTTTGCTGTCATCATTACCTTAAATGGAAGAAAAATGCCTAAGCTCATTGCTGCCTCCCCCAGCTGTTTTTTCAGATGATTAATTAGGCTACCCTCTTCTCCATCTCTCTCTGTAATAGAATATAACTTCTTCTTGGCACCACATCAGCCCTCACAGACTGCACTGACTGAATCCATTTGTTGGTTCCCAGGTCGAGTCTTTTGCAATAACTCTGTGCTTATTTCATCCACCCCCAACATCATGGGCCATTTACCATGATGTTTTGCCCTGCAGGATTTTAACAATCTATATTATCTTCTAAAGAATATCAGACATAAGATAGGCCTCTCAGCTGGGAACCTCTAACATATGAGCTTGCCTTCCTTTTGCAAATTCGTCATTTCTTGAAACATCTGGACTCTTCTCTGATGAATATCAAATGGCTAATCTTCTATAACATGCATTTTATACTCAGCTATCATTAATCCTTTCTGCCATGCAGCCTGCTTAATCTCTCACTCCATGAAACAAAATAAGTCGGTTTCAACAATTACATGCCATAGAGTTGTTTGGCTGGCTAACTGCATGCATCCAATCAAACTGCATATGCCATATCCACTTGTGTGCTGAGCTCTTTGTAGTCTTTTAAAACACATGTCAACCAATTCTCCATAAAGATGACTACATCTGCACTGCACTCTTCTGGAAACTCCACACTCTGGAAGTCTGACCTTAGCTCTCTACTTTCCAATTCACTCAGTTTCTCTCTGAAGACCACAAACATGTCAGGTAACTTAGACATGCCTCTGTTATGACTGGGCTATTTCATCTTGGCATCTGCTGAACACATTTTGACCTCCACAAATTTATTTTATACTTATTCAATCTCAGCGAAGGCTTTCTACACTCCAGCTGCATGAGCTCTACTTCATCCAAGACTGCTTTCAGCTAGTTGTATTTTTCTCAGTTTCCCCCTGTGTTTTTTCACCAGCACAATTAATGCAGATAAAGTGGTTATGGACACTTGAACAACTACTCTTATTCCTTTTTATTTATTTAGCCTTTGTTGACTAAGTTAATACTGGGGAAATTGGGTCAGGGCATCAAGGTACTTCCCCGGTTCTTTTCAATAGGTGCCATGGGATCTTTTCCATTCACTAGAGCTGCTACCAACTCAGGCAGATGAGGCTTTGGTTTAATGTCTCATCTAAAGGATGGCATACTCAGGAATACAGTACTTCCCTTATGCTGGACTGCATTTTCAGCAATCCATCTACCTGATGTGGGAATAGAACCCATAGAATTCTGCACCAAAGATAAGTGTGTTACCTGTTGTTCCACTGACACTGCTTCTTCATAATTTTAAATCAGACATTTCTCACCACATACTGGATTTGATGTAAATCTACAACAAAGTTAATGATCTAGCCATCCATTTTGGTCAAATTCCACAGTACCCAGTTGCTGAACATGGGTATATTATGTGCAACATATCATTATATAACAATAGCCATGATGCTTCTTAGCCTGGTTGAAATTCCAGCTGATTTCTACAGTAACTACAATGAGATGTTGCTCATTGCATTAATTCAATCAGCATGAAACAAAAAGTTCTAGGTAATTAAGTTACATTCTGCCAACAATGGATTAAAAAAAAATGATGTCAGGCTGTATGTATAAGAAAAAAAGTGATGTTAGCTATGGTAATGCTAATTCAAGAGAGTTTCTGACCTTTCTGTCTGTCTGACAGTCTCTCTCTCTCTCTCTCTATATATATATATATATATATATATATATATATATATCTGTCTCTCTCTCCAAAACACCTTCATGCCTCCACCCAATAAAGAAAAGAGAAGCAAAGAGAAAGAAGCACCATAGCATCTGTAAAAAAAACACATGATTTATTTGATGCCATGACATATGAAATATGTGAAATGACATTTCAATATTTGATAGTTTGTTTTTGAGAAACAGCAACTGGTAAGAATATGTAAAGTCAATTTTTGTATTTTGCTTGTATCTTGTTTAGAATAGCAAAAGAACATAAAGACAGGGTTGAGCAACAACTGCTCATTGTTAAATATTTAAGTTTGCTTTGACAAGCATATTTATTTAAAGGCAAACTTACTGGGCATGAGTGTATTCTGTGCATTTGCATTTTCCATATTTTTTAACTGCAATAATAGTTCAGGTTTACCCAAATGAATTGTGATATTAGGCATCCTTGAATACTTTCTAAATATGCAACACAACTTCTGATATATCAAGAAACTTGAAGAGAATTGAGTTCATATGGACACCAATCAAGGATTGTTTTTCTGTCCATGTAAAAAAAGTATGGTCTGTATGAAATTGAACATTTTGTTTAGCTGATGCGGTGTCACTTCACTTGCCTGGTTATGGAAATGGCATAATGGTTAAGGTGCTTACCTCACCGGTACAAGGTTTGATTCTCATCTTTGAGGAAATTGGCCAGGCTTAAAATGGCTTCCATGGGCAGCAAGCCTGTTAGGCTTTTTTTGAACAAAGCTACAGTGAGTTAGGCCTTCTTCCCTTGCTCTACTGTTTTCCAAATACCTGCTGAAAGACTACAAAAGATAAGTGCTTATTTTCAACTCTTTAATGCACTTTCTGATTAACTAAAACAATATTGGCTGCATATCTGTTTGTCTAAACTGTGCAACTGCATTTTATTGCATTGCTTTTAGATTGTCTGAATTCCTCTTACAACTGTAATTACCATTGATCTGTTTGTTTGTTCATTTTACTTATTTGCTGCACTTGGAAAAAAACACTAGCATAGACTAGGTTCAGGTTTTTGCTGAATCTAGTATCTGTCTGTGGCATTTGGAACTTGTAAAACAGTTAATCTTTCATCCGGAAGAGCCCCCTCTCCCCCCGTGCCCTCATGGACTGATCTAGCCAGAGTTACTGTTGCAGGGCTCTGTTTAGGGCATTTTGATTGGGTAATTTGAACTTTAGCTGTTTCCTGTTTTTCTGCTTTAAATAGCCTGTGTTTGAATTAGTTTATTCTTGTTTGTGCCTGTTTGCGCATTGCGCTGCATCACACATTACTGTCCAGAGGGGTTGCCTGTTACAGATGCCTGCTCTGCCTCACAAATATTACCTAAACCAGAGCTCTTTGCACCTAAACCTGCTAATACTTCCCCCTGCCATATTCCCTCTTCAACTGTTATAGCCAGACCAAGATTATTCCTAGGACCATGAACTGTCAGTTTCCCTCCTTATCTCCTACCAGCCTGGTTGACATGAGTTTACTGAGACAGTGTAGTAACTGCTTCATGCACACTGACAACCCCCTACTTCTAAATCATTCCTGTACCATTTGTGAGAGATGCACCTACATTATGAATCTGGAATCACAACTCTCTCACACAGTAGATAACAATGCAGAGTGGGTTGTCACCCCACATACTGCAGCTCCTACTCGTGACACACATTATGCACATAGACCAAAATACTTTTACATAAACACCAGAGATCTCCGAAACACATACTGTCAAAGGAAAAAACTTCAAAGTCCAATACACGTAAGGTTCAGTTAAGGCACTTTAATTTACTTGCCGCAAGGAGACAAAAACATGCAAATACAAGGGTTTGTCTAACTACTAACAGGAAGTATGTTCATTCTTATACTATTTTACAAGACATGGCCTTCTAAGCTGATGTAATCAAGCACAACTTTTACATTGTTCTACAGCAGATGTTACTTCAGATTTTCTGCTGACATAACTAGATTTGTGAGAAACTTTTCAGAAAAACAATCTGGCCTTGGTGACCATTAATCCATCTATTGTACAGTGTTACTTTTCAAGGTACTTTTCTAACACAGATACAAGCAAATGCTGATCGCAGTTCATATTTTCAAGCAGGCTTTGTACTAATTATCTGTAACTTCTACAGCTGTGTATTTTCTCATGGCACAGTGGAACTTCTTGCCTAAGTTTCATACAAGTAGTATTGTTCTATTCATTATTTTCCTAATGCAAGCAGAAATCTCCTGCTTCTCAGTAAATCTCCAAGGCACAAGCAAGATTTTAGCTAACAGTACAAGGTCAGAAAGCAACTGCAGTTTGTACAGATTTATGCAGTATGAAATAGAATAAATGTGTTAACCCTTTTTAAGCTCTAAATGCACTAAGCATATTGCTAATACACACATTAATACATATTTTTCTAACATTTCCCCCCTATTAATACTTTTATTCTACTTTCAAAATAAGCATAAACAGTTTGTTTTCTTCTCCTAACCTCTTCCACTCAGGATTTGTAGTTAAGAGAGTCATTCAGTTTAAACTTATGAAAGCATTTTTTAGTCTTTTAACAGTTTTTCAAACTCAGTACTTTGATATAAGGTTTCAGAAACTGAAATGTCTATAAGGTCTTTAATCAGTCTTTTCATGCAGGGGACACCACAACAAACACATACTCCCAGTAGGAGCATACCTACACAAATGGCAATCAGGATGTTCATTAGGATGGTACCCCACCCCCCAAACCATTTCTGGAAAAAGTCCATCAGTGGGTTTGGGCCTGGTTTGGTCATGGCCAACACTTGCTGAATTACCTCAAGATGATTGTTTATCTCGTGTTTATGGTCAGGAATATACGAACAGCATTCTTCTTGGATTAAAGTGCGCGTACCACCTCTCGCCGCTAGGGTGAAGTCGAAAGTCATGCGGTTTTGGAGCACTACAGTTCTCATAGCATTCAGTTCATCAGTCACCAATTCAAGAGCAGAAAAAGTTGCGTTGCTCATTACTTCGAGATGTTTTGACAGTTTTCTCAGCTCCCAGATCGATTTCACTGCTCCATATGCTGGTAATATGCCTGCCCACGATATAACGCTATCACTCAAGTCCATGTGTGTCAGTCCTTTGCCTAGAGAGTGATGGTCTTTCCAACGTGCATCAGTTTGTCCCACTGGATTTACAGGTTTCTTGACGAATTCTCAGACATTTCGAATTTTTCCATGAGGCAAAACTGCAGTGTGTTGTATGGCCGGAACCAGGTAACCCAAAAAACTGCCGGACCAATTCTCAGGTAACCATTTGTATGCCTTTCTGCCACACACAAAATAACAGTCTTCTACTTTAGTAGTAACCTTGCTATGAATGTACACTCGCCCTGCATGAAACATTTTTCTACCAATTGTAGACAGCTGTTTATAAAGAACAGAATTATGTTTTACTTCATCACTTCAAGTGTTTTGTGCATCAATCCAAGAAATGAATCATAGTTTGTATTACAATAAAGATCTACTTTGTTAACTTTAGTGTAACATTTATAAGTTTACATTTACAGTCACATTGCAATTGCTCCAACCCACCTGAACAGTATAATTTTTATAAAAACACACAGTTCCCTTTTGTGGAACAGACAAGTGCAATGCTATTTTATCTTGTGCTGTAATGGTTGAGGTATCATAAATCAAGTTCTCCCAGGTCTCATTGACCCCTAGGGGAACCGTAGTCATTAATAACCCCCCGTATGCTGTCGGCAAAGCTGTGCAAATCCAGCAGTTCAAAACATTGAAAGTCTCAGCATACACATATTTAATTGCCTGGTAAGTGTTAAAGTTTGGATGCCAGTTTATGAGTAACGCTTCACGTTTATTCAGTTCAGTCTGTGTGGCTGGGAAAAGAAAAGGCCACAACAAAAAGATTATTGTCACAAATACAGTTAACAGGATGATTATGCAATACTTCTGAGGAAACGGTTGTTCTGCATTCCTGTTTCTTCTGGACTCTATCATTTTTGCTCTTGGCATGTAACAAGATTTTTGTCCAGTTCAAAGTTTTTAACTAATTTACAGTGTGTCAGGTGGATCCAGGAGGCACGCTCCACAATTTTGACTGCAGTGGGTGTTGACAAAAGCACTTAATATGGACCTTCCCACTTCGGAGATGCCCAATTCTTCTTCTTAACTATCTTCAGCCAGATCCACGCTCCAGGGGGCACTGCCACTTCTGACAGTCTAGTTCTTTCTTTATCTGAAACAGAATTTAACTGCAACAAATGTTTAGAATTTAGAAGTTTTTGCATATACTCAGCTAGCGTACTGTCAGCTTCCAGGTCTGTGGGCATGAGAGATTTCCACTGAGGTATATAGTAAGCCCTTCCAAAGAGCTTTTCAAAAGGAGTCAATCCTTTTGCATTTGGAACAGTTCTCATGCTCATCAGTGCCAGGGGCAGACAGTACACCCAGTTTCTCTGCGTTTCTGTTATTAATTTTCTTAGCTTACTCTTTAAAATCCCATTATGCCTCTCTACTAGCCCTGCTGATTGTGGGTGATACGCACAATGATTCTTTAGAGGAATACTAAAATGTCTACTTAACTGCTGTATGGTCTGATTTATGAAGTGTGTGCCGTTGTCACTGTAGATCCTTTCCGGAATGCCAAATCTAGGGATGATTTCTTTAACAAGCACTTTGGCCACAGTCGTAGCGTCTGGATTTTTAGTCGGAAAGGCTTCCACCCATCTTGAAAACATATCTACAATGACAACACAATACTTCTTATTTTCACATTTATTCAACTATGAAATCCATACAGATAGTATGAAACAGATATGGTGGTGTAGGGAAACTCCCTTGCTTGGGCTTCAACGCCCCTTGTGTATGATGTTTATTACAGATGTGGCATAACGAACAAAATTTTTTAGAGTAGTTTGTAAATCCGTACGTCATGAACACTTGGTTCACCAGCTGTACCATCCCCCCTGTTGAGACATGGCACTGCCCATGGCTCAACAAAGCTGCATATATAAACAAATTAGACAGCAATATTGGTTTTCCTTCTTTAGAGATGTACAGCCCCTTTTTGAGAATTTCTCCTCGTTTTATCCATCTTTGTTTTTCAGTTTGCGTAGTAAGTGTTTGCATTGTCTTTAACATTTCTAAGTCTAAAATCTCAGAGGGTTGTAGTTCCTCATTCAAAAGAAATACTTCTGAAGCTGCCTGCTTTGCAGCTGTATCAGCTCTCGTATTACCTTTTGAAATCCTGCCCTGTTGCTTGGTATGAGCTGTGCATTTACAAATAGCTACTTTCTGAGGAAACTGAATAGATTCTAAAAGATCTAAAATAAACTGTGCATGATTGATTGGTTTGCCAGTAGATGTTATCATTCCTCGATTTTTCCACTGTTGCACAAAAACATGTACAGTAGAAAAAGCATACTGGCTGTCAGTAAAAATGTTCACACATTTGCCCTTTGCTAAGGTACATGCCCATGTCAAGGCAATCAATTCTACTGCCTGTGCAGCTAAACTATGTGGCAAAGATGTCGCCTCTATAATGTCTGTGTGAGAAACTACTGCATATCCTACTAGGTTCTGTCCTGCAGGACCCCTTTTGCATGAATCGTCCACATAGTATGTCACCTTGGCATCATCCAAGGGAACATCTGTAAGATCTTTTCTAGGCAGTCTCTTTTGCTCAATCACCTGCAGGCAGCTGTGTGGTGTGCCATCTGCAGGGGCTGGGAGCAAGGTAGAAGGGTTCAAAGTCATGCATCGTTCAATTGTCATATGAGGTTGGCTCAACAATATAGTCATACAGGAAAGATGCCTA
Organism: Protopterus annectens; assembly: GCF_019279795.1. Lineage (NCBI taxonomy): Eukaryota > Metazoa > Chordata > Ceratodontiformes > Protopteridae > Protopterus > Protopterus annectens. The sequence continues at coordinate 546,325,381 of NC_056729.1, read as the reverse complement.
GCAGGGGAAAGATATGCTACCTTTTCTTGTAGTAAAATAATCACGATTGCATGAGGCACTCTCAATGTGAGAGGGTGGAACAACACTACTGAGGCCAAAGCCTGTACTGCCATTGCAGCTGCAACTACTGCTTGTAGACAGTGAGGTAAAGACCGTGCCACTGGGTCCAGCTGTGATGAATAATAAGCAATAGGGCATTGCTTGTCCCCATGCTGCTGTGTTAACACTGATATCATATAACCTTGCTTACAATCTACAGTTTGGAAAAAACGTTTATGATAGTTTGGTAAACCTAAAACTAATGAGGACGCTATTAACTGTTTCAATTTGCAGAAAGCAGATTCTGCTTCTGGTGTCCATTGTAATAAATCCTGTGCTGCCATCAGCTTTTTGCAAATCAGGTTAGTCAACAATGCAGATTCCAAGGCATAGTTTGAAATCCAACTCCGACAAAAATTAGTTGTACCCAGTAAGGACATAATTTCCTTCTTGGTAATGGGTTTTGGTGCTTGCAAAATTGCTATTTTTCTATCCTCATCTAATGTCCTACCTTTCTTGGATATTACATATCCTAGGTATTTAACTTGTTTTTTCCAAAGCTGCAGTTTATTTTTGTTTACTTTATGTCCTTCAGTGGCTAAAAATTGTAATAGCACTATGGTGTCCCCTTTACAATCTTGCTGGGTGGGGGACGCCAGCAGGATATCGTCAACATAAAGCAAAATCTGACTACCTCTTGGTGGGGTAAACCCCGCCAAGTTGCTTGCCATTTCTTGTGAGAATCTTGTTGAACTTTCACAATACCCTTGTGGTAGTCATGTATATGTATACCTTTTCCCCTGAAATGTGAATGCAAACCAATGCTGGCTGTCAGGGTATATTGATATCGAAAAGAACGCATTGCTGATATCTACCACAGAAACATATTTCTGTTGAGGTTTTAAATCATTCAAGAGGGTGTGTGGGTCTGGCACCATAGGTGCCCTTGGTATTACTGCGTCATTTACAGCTTGCAAATCTTGGACCATATGCCACTCTCCATTCGCTTTCTTAACAGGAAATAAGGGTGTGTTACATGGTGAATCAGGAGATTCCACCAGCACCCCTTCCTTAAGTAAAGCTGTTATAATAGGTTTGATTCCTACCTCTGCATCTTTTCTTAAGGGATACTGTCTCTTTTGTGGTCTAAATGCTGACTTTGGCGTAATAGTAACTGGTCCCGCTGTATGAATAAGTCCTACATCTGATTTTCCTGTTGACCAGAGTTTTTCTGGTATATTCTGTAAGGCGTTTTCTTCCTCCTTCAATAGGAGTGCCAATCAGCTGTCCTTGCTAGACTGCAAGTGTACAGCTGGGTGGGTCTGAGTTATCCAATTCAACTTCTGCATTTGTATTCCCTGTTCTGACAGTTCTAACTCTGTCTGTTTTTCCCATTTCGTGACTTTTTCTCCTAAGTCTACCCATTTTACATTCTTGTCCTTAGTTAAGCTAACATGTGGTAATCGATTAGATTTATAGAGTGCAAAGAACTCCTGGGGCAATGAACAGCTGGCTACACTGTTCCCTTCTGTGTCCCAGTACAGATTACGTAATACCAATCTGTTTGCACGATTTCTAAGCAATTCTTCCTCATATTCCTTATCAGGTCCTGGTGTGTTACAATAATACAGAATACAGTGCAACAAATGCTGTTTATCAATGTCAAGGGAGGGGAACTTGCTGATGGCTACGTTCATCAACTTTTCGTTCATCGCCCCTGGACCAGTCGTAACCAAGTCCTGGCTGTGCCAATAAAACATTTCACCCTCTGATTGCACTGAAAAGGTATCAATTTGTCGCTATGCTTCCATACCCTGCATAGTCGGAACTACTGCTATACCAAATAGCTGCATAAGGTCTCTGCCCAGGAGGTTTACTGGGCATTTTGCAGATACAACAATTTTGCTTTTCTGGGTCAGTCCTGAAACAGGATCAGTTATCACGATATTATGGGAGAGGGGCTCCCAATACAGCTGTCCATTAGCTGCTTTCACTAATATGTAATCAGGTGACTCTGGATTCTCTGGCAGTTTGGAGAGATGTACCGGGGTCCGTGATGCCCCTGAGTCACACAAGAATCTGACTTCCCTCCCTTCTACCAGGAGTGTAACTTCTGGTTTTGTGTCTGCTAAATAGAACTCTAAGCTCAATAAAGCCAAATCCAATATTTCATTTTCTTCGCTATCCGTGACTTCCTGCACTTCCTCTATTTCTTCTGTCACATTCTCTACTCCCTCTATCACATTCTCATCTGTCCCTTCTCTGCTATCCCCTTCTAGTGATTCCTGACTACCATGTAGTCAGTCCTCACCCTCCTTATCCTCCATGATTGCCTTCTTGTTTTTCTTGCAATCCCTTGCCAAGTGTCCTTTCTTACCACATTTAAAACATTCACCCCTTTTCTTTCGCCCTTCAAAGTCCTCTGATCCCTGGGCATTTCTCTTCCCCTTTTTCCTGGACTGTACTACATATACTTCTGCTTCATCTTCTACAGAAAATACTTGGGCTTTCTTTTTCTTTTTGCTATTAAAATGCCTTTTGGCATGTCTAGCATATTCAAGCAATGATTGTAACCTGCTTGTACGATGATCTACCATGTGTTTTGTAATAAAGCTGCTTATGGGTGCAATACTGCCTTTCAAAAATGCATTCTTTAACTGCTGCTCATATGGGGAATCGTGTGTCTGATCTTCAGGAACCTGCATTCCACAATGGTTATTAAAACATTCTAATAGTCTGGCATAATATCGGTCAATAGCTTCACCTTCCTGTTGGATGCATTGATTAATGCAAGTCCAGTCTGCCCTAGGCTTCCATTTTTCAGAGATACGGTCTGTAAGACCTTTCACTCTGTTGTCTAATTCTGTGCTGCTATGTGGGAGGGGCCTGAGCACAATATCATGGGGATTCCAGTCGCCACTAATCATGTGCCAATTTGGTCCCACAATTTGTCTGACTACTTTTTCTACCTCTTCTCCATTTAAATTATAACTCAGCCTCATTCCTTGCAAATCTTCTAAGACCTTTCTAAAATTAACTTCTGGATGGGGAATTCCCTCAGTGGCTTTCCGGATGTCTTCCGGAGTCCAGGGTCTATACACTAGAATAGTCGGGTCCTGACCTTCTTGCCCTGCCTGAGGATTAGGCACTTCTATAAGTGGGCATATTTGTTCTTCACTCATAAATCGTGAATTTCTACCCATTTGATATAACTCAATGTCCCCTTTTGAGTTTCCTGCCCTTGTTGGAGACATGGTCTCGACGGGATCTCTAATAAACGGTTTCGCTTTTGTAGTGTCTCTACTTGCAATGACAGCAGGATATCGCAGGGGTGGACTAATTTGTTCACTTGCCTCATATTCTGGTAAAGGAGGCGGAGGGGCTGATGCTATTACTAAGTTATTGTCATCCTTATCTAAAAACATTGCTTTTGAATTATTACTCTTTTGTTCCCTTCGGTTTACTTCCTCAATCCACCTGTGTGCCTGAGGAATTCCTAATCGACGTTGCTTCTTTACCCGACCTCTAGAATCGGTTTTAAGCTGTTTGACAAGTTTGACAAGTGAGGATTTTTCTAGTTTACCATCAAATTCATACTTATTAACCCATTTTGAGTAGTATTTAATATTATCAGCACGCTGTGACTGCATGTATTTCGCTTCTTCGGTTAACGGCGGATTTTGGGACCTTTTTGTATAATTATTACCCATTTTGTTTTACCCTTTTAATCGTTACATAACTCCTTATTTTTAACATGGAACCACGGATGTTTTTATAGTCTCTTCAAAATGACTGCCTACCTGCTCTGTTTCCCTGATCTATAACAAGACAGTAATCTTTCTGTCCCTGACTTAAAAATAAAGTCTTAACAGAACAAATACAAATCTAGTCCCTGATCTAAAACAGAAAAAGAAGGTAGATTTGCCTTACCTGAGCCTTCATGATTGATCACCTGGTTCAAGTAAACCCGTCCTTCAGTCGCAGATCAGAAAGTGGCTGGCCTCTTTTGTACAACAATTCAGTCGGAGGACTTTTCAAATAAGAAGAACTTATGTGGTTTCTTCCCCGTATGGTTTCAAGCCTCCTGGCCTGTCTGATCCGAGGCGAAGTGAAGGTTTCCAGTCCAAAGGACCAATCTGTCAAAGGAAAAAACTTCAAAGACCATTACACGTAAGGTTCAGTTAAGGCACTTTAATTTACTTGCTGCAAGGAGACAAAAACATGCAAATACAAGGATTTGTCTAACTACTAACAGGAAGTTCATTCTTATACTATTTTACAAGACATGGCCTTCTAATCTGACGTAATCAAGCACAACTTTTAGCATTGTTCTACAGCAGATGTTACTTCAGATTTTCTGCTGACATGACTAGATTTGTGAGAAACTTTTCAGAAAAACAACCTGGCCTCGGTGACCATTAATCCGTTTACAAGCGTCTATTGTACAGTGTTACTTTTCAAGGTACTTTTCTAACACAGATACAAGCAAATGCTGATTGCAGTTCATATTTCAAGTAGGCTTTGTACTAATTATCTGTAACTTCTACAGCTGTGTATTTTCTCATGGCACATCGGAACTTCTTGTCTAAGTTTCATACAAGTAGTATTGTTCTATTAATTATCTTCCTAATGCAAGCAGAAATCACCTGCTTCTCAGTAAATTTCCAAGGCACAAGCAAGATTTTAGCTAACAGTACAAGGTCAGAAAGCAACTGCAATTTGTACAGATTTATGCAGTATGAAATAGAATAAATGTGTTAACCCTTTTTAAGCTCTAAATGCACTAAGCATATTGCTAATACACACATTAATACATATTTTTCTAACACATACCTACTAAACCAAACATAACAACCAAAATACAATACACATAATGACACAAACACAAGTGTCTCACCTTCAAAACCCATAAGGCAATGCATATCCACTCACAATATCTTAGTTAAAGGAGACTCTATAGTGAGACACACAAACATCCCACTCACCAGGCTGAACAAAGAGAAAGTCATGGTTGGCTGTCTTTCTGCTGCCAGGATTCATCAGCTCATGCAGGCACTCAAGTCTCTCAACAAGAAGTACCATTATGACACTGTCATTGTACATGTTAGTGTGAACAACTTGAGATGTACCTCCCTGGACTACATGAACAGAGACATGATTGAGATCTCTGATTATGTGTTACAGGCAGGTATGTCCTTAGCCTTAAGCAGCATACTACCCTTGCCTAGGATTATAACACAATATAAAAAGAAAATCATTAACTTCAATAATTGGCTTAGATTCTGGTGTCATTCTAAGGGGATCCAGTTTCTGTCAGCCTGGGATGACATGATCAATAGACATTGATGCTATGCCAGAGATGGTCTTCATTTGTCATCTCTGGGATTTTGGCTACTGGCAAAAGCTTTTTCCACCCATATAGTGCCTTTTTAGGCAATGTCACAAGAACAAAATTCCTGATGTAAAAATGTCATCAAAAAATAACCTCAATGTTATGCTGCTAAATGCTAGGAGTCTTAGCATGAAACTGCACTCACTGGAAGCTGTAATTTCCTTGAAAGAAACTGGCATGATTCAAGGCAGTGGAGAGCACCCCAGCCATACCAGGTTACACCTCCTACCACACTCTCAGACCATGAATAGAAGGTGTGAAAACTAAAGGAGGAGGTGTATCTATATTCATTAAAGATAAATACACCTCCAGATTGGTTAAACAGTATGGTTCCCTGGAGAAATTTCAGGTGCAAGTAACTGTTGGTAAGACACATATTCAAGTCACTGCCAGCTACAGAACCCCCTCCATGAATCAAGCCATCCACTCTGCCTACTTGGATCTAGTAGAATCAATCAAGATACAGCAAAACACCATGGTTCTGGGTAATTTTAATTACCCATCCATTGACTGGGCAAATTACTCATGCTCAAACTCATTTGCCCAAAGGTTCCTCAATTCCATTAACTCCAATGCCCTGGACCAGCTGGTGAACACCCCAACTAGGAGTGACAACATCTTTGATCTGGTGCTTACCAAAATGGGTGACCACTGTAGCACCCCCACTGTGAGGTCTTCCCTTGTCAGATCTGACCACAAATAGGTTCATAGGTGTGTACTAGGCTAATGGCCCTGGAGCCAACACAAGCCTACCCCAAGAATATTCAAAGTCGTCCTGCTGCTGGATGTTCGTTCCTTGTGCCTCTATCAAGCAAGGCTGTTGAAGTGATCCCTGGGGTGAATTTCCTGTTACCCATCCACTCGTCAACATTTTTCTTAAATAGGGCCAGTGAAGTGCTCTGCTTGACATGAATGGGGAGTCCATTCCAGAGTATGGTCTCATTCGAAGTAACTATCACACCAGACCCCACCCTAGCAGCAACTAAATTAAAAAGCTTCTCCAAAGCAGATTATATTCTTCTAAAGGATGGTATAAATAGCTTCATTGCACCTCCCCCTCAGATGGAACTGGCAACTATGCTGAGTCCTATACCAATGCTTTTTACAAACACCTGCATAACTACATTGACACTGCTGTGCCTGATAGGACCAAAACAAGCTCTTTAAGAAAGAGCAAGCCTGCCTGGTGGACAACTGCCATTATCAGACTTTACAATAAAACAAAAAAATGGTTGTTCAAAAGTAAGACGGAGTGTGCCTTAAACTGGAAACACTCCCTCATCAGCTTAAACAAGCAAAGAAGTCTTCTTGTGAAGTCCTCCAAAGCAAACTATGAATCCAAATTAGCATCATCAAATAATGACAACCATAAGGCATTCTTTAGTTATATCCATAGCCTAAAAGGTTAAGACCCAGATTTGCAATGAACTGTTAGTTAATGATACCACATACACTGAGCCTATGGACATAGCAAACCTGTTAGCCAACAGGTTCTATAAAGACTTCACGCCTCTGTCCCCACCATACATACCCCATGACATTTCTTCCCCTATCCCTCACCTTGTATCTCTAGAGAGCAGGTCAGAAATGCTCTCTCTAAGGCCAAAAACACAGCATCTATGGGATCTGATAACATCCCAGGCTGCATCCTACGTGGGCTCCAGCAAGAATTAGCAACAGCATTGAGTGCTCTTTCAATCATAATCTAAGCACTGGCTTCATCCCAGCTGAATGTAAAACTACCACTGCTATCCCCTTGCACAAGGGTGGTGCTTCCACTGACCCTGGAATTATAGACCTAATAGCCTGACTGTCCTTATCTGCAAGACCGTGGCGTGAATCATCATGGACCTTACCAACAAAGGTATAGGTAATCTTCAAACATTTGACCCTACTCAGTTTGGATTTGTCAAAAGGAGATCATGCCTGTTAAACCTGATGGAGCTCTTCAAGACAGTCACCAGAGTCCTGGATGAGGGGAAAACTGTGTATACAGCTTACCTGGACTTGGTCAAGGCTTTTGGCACTATCCTCCACTCTAACTTTATTGACAAACAAACCCAGAGAGGTATCAACTCTTATATCATTAGATGGTTCACTAACTGTCTCACCGATAGAACCCATACAGTCAAAATAGGGGAATCCACCTCCAGCAGCAGACCTATAACCAGTGGTGTTTCACAGGGATCAGTGCTGGGACCTCTACTGTTCAGAATCTATTTCTTAGAAGTACAAGCAAATGCTAAAGGTTTGTGGCTGACAAAGTTTGATGACAACTGAAAACTGGAAGTGGTCATAGAATCCCCAAATGATGTCAACATCCTACAAGAAGATCTTACTGAAACAAATGATTGGCACCATAGTCATGGCCTTGAACTCGGTGCAAGAAAATGTATTATTATCCCTTTCAGTAAGAGCGATGTTCCTCCTAAGTACCACTTCAACAGAAACACCCTAAGGATACACTCAGTGGTGTGAGACCTGGGCACAAAGGTTGACAGCAACCTTACCTTTGATCACCATATCTCCACAGCGGTAAGAAGGGCATTCTGTATTGCTCATCTTGTAAGTAAGGGTATTGTTTCCAGAAAAGAAAAAGTTATAACCTCGCTGTATTCTTCCTTCTTCAGGCATATTGACTACAACGCCCCTTTTGGTATGCACCTTTCTAGGCACCTGCAGCAATTGAAGAGACCACAAAAGTTCCTCACAAGGAGAATTCAAGGTATTCAGCAGAACTTTTGTGATCTCTTCAATTGGTGCAGATGCTGATCATGGAAACAAGGGCAGAATTTGGCTAGGCTTGTAAGGGCCCTAGGGCCATTAGCCTAGTAACTTCCTATGATCCTATGATCATATAACAAGAATGTTTGGAATACTTCTATTTTGATAAGGACTTATAGCACAATTTGCCCTGCCCTTCACTTGTAAATAATACAGCAGTTGCTTTAATTTAGATTTTTATAAACATGCTTACATTTCCTGCTTTTGGAGAGAATCAGTATGTAATGTGCCTGCTTGCAATCTATATGAAAATGTTTAATATTTGTGTAAGAGTAAATATGTTTTTTTTTACTCAAGAATCTCCTGACTATACTGATTATCCAACACTGGAATGCAACTTATTTCACCTCCGTACGGATAATATACCTGAATTCCCTTATACATTTCTGAAATCTTTTCTGGCCAACTTTTCATTGTAGCTGCATTTCTGTATATTCCTAAGTATACATTTTAAGCTCAATTTCTCTTGTCACAAAGGTAACTGAGGAGCTACTCACAGTACTTCCAAACACTCACCAAGTAAGCCCTTGTTCTGTTCTCTCATATAAGTTCTACTCACTGTATCTGCAGTAAGCATTTGTTTGCCCAGTTTCTGCTAATATTTCACCATTTCTGCCATTCTGAAAAGCTTATAATGGAAAACCCACTCTAAAGCATTGTGGTGTGTCTAAGGCATGTGTAATAGTCGTGGATGCTAACTAACATGCACATAGATCAATAGTGATGTTAGAGGATAGACCTGTTGAATGTCTGTGTTACGTAACATAACAGATGGCATAGACATATTACAATTCTTTAGAGTAGATTTCCCATTATAAGCATTTTCAGAATATTAAAATGTGTTTTCTGTTCTAGTAATGACTTCAATTCAGCATTATCTTCTACCAATTTTCTTAAAAGCATAATAATGTCTGTCTCGGTATGAACTTGGTTATGTTATGAAACAGTCTTAGAAATTTCATTGAGGTCTGCTAGTCGTCTGGCTTCTGTATTCAAATTGTAATGCTTGTATTTATTTTAGAACTTTGATTAATCTGACATCACGTTACTGTTTAGTTTGTTCCCATGCAAGTAGGTTGGCATTGATATTAATCACACCATCCTAACCTTTTGCATCTTTAAAAAGGATGCTTAACCCCAGCTTATACCTTGATCTAAATTAGTGCAAATCACATGTAGTACATCAACCTACTTCAGAAGAACTAGATCTTAAAATATAAATTTGCAAATCAATCATGAACCAGCTGCTGTACCATAACTTATTTGTGTGTGTGTGTGTGTGTGTGTGTGTGTGTGTGTGTGTGTGTGTGTGTGTGTGTGTGTGTGTGTGTGTGTGTGCGCGTGTGTGTATATATATATATCTATATATATATATATATATATATATATATATATATATATATATATTTTTATTTTTTTTTTTTTTTAATAGTAAACTGCCTTGCCAGCAAATCAGCTAGACCTCTTCAAACTCCAGCTCTGCTTACCCATAATGTTTGTTTATATTTAAATCAAGTTAATACACTTGACTGTGCAGTTGGAATCCTTGCTCATAGAGTCTTCACTCTGAACATAGACAAAATAAGATTCATATATTGACTTGCTTCCTGCAAATGAGAGATCTTACTTCAGCCTATCCACTGGAAAAGAGGGCTGGCATCACCTGCTCCAATGATTTATTCCATAAGACCTGACATTTCCTTTTCCTACCTATCTCCTTCCGTTGCAGCTTTTGAACAGCTGCTCTTAGCTAGCTGCACTCTGTAATTGACAACAACCAAATACCTTGTTAAGATAGGTGCTGGCCCAGCATAGCCTGTTATCAAACTTCCTTTCTCCAGCTCTTTAAGGTTAACTGCATTAAATGCCTTTCTGGCTTTCTTCCATGTAACATAAGATATTTGCACCCTTTATTTTTTCCTAGATTTTTTGCAATTCACTTACAGTAGGATACAGCTCAAGGTCCCAGATCAAAAGCATCCAGTTTTCTGACTTACTATGCATCTTTAGAGGCATTGGTGGCTCTGGTGGACTAATTTGTTTTTCTTTAACAGAGGCTCAAGGCAGAAATAATATGAAAAATAGAATATGCCGGTGGTTCAGCATTTCTTGTGAAATTACTATTCTGTATACTCCTAACACTCTTCCTGCTGGCTAGAAAACATGTTGCATTACAACATGGGTGAACCCTGAGATTCCTGTTAGGTTGCATATGCACTCCCTGCAAATTCATGCTCCCCAAGTCCATAATTGAAAGTATTGCAATCCTACGCATTTCCACAGGTAAAGCTCTTGTGTTGAGAGTCAGCCAATCGTCTCACCCCAGCATGGGTGAACATTATTGCTCTCTCACTTTCATCCCTACCTGGCTGGATAGTGCAACTCTTATGATGCTAATGAAACTCAGGTTGCCTGGAGCATTACCAGTGCTGAAACTTCTGTGCAACCTGGCTGGATAGTGCAACTCTTATGATGCTAATGAAACTCAGGTTGCCTGGAGCATTACCAGTGCCGAAACTTCTGTGCACTGACATCAGCCCTTGAGCATTACATTAATTACTGTATATAAATCCTTTGTTCTTGTGTTGCCTAATCAATGGGGATTTATCATGCTCAAAATATTTACTGAAGTGTATGTTCTCACAACAATCCATATCTATCGTGATACTGTGTGGAGTCTGTAATATATGAAGCACTTCAAGAGCAGTAGGTGTTCTACCAGCTTATCTATAAACTTGTGAATTAATAAAAGTCCTCCATTCCTAGACATCCTTTCTACAAACAGACTGAAGATATTGACATGTGTCTTTGCTGTCCCACAAAAAACACTAAAGTAATCCAAATTCTCCTCCCTTTGGGTGAAATAAATCAGTGTGCCTACCTCTTCCATGATTCAACACTCCCCTTAATGTTGCACTCTTACTGGTTAATTGGGAAAATATTTTGGATTAGAACACTTTAATATTTTCTGTCATAAGACAAATCTGAATGTGCCAATTAAAAGTTACAACTGAAAGACAAACAGGCTGTCGGATGACAGAAACATCCACTATTTTTGTACATTAAAGGATGCTATGTTAATTGTTGACCTTCAATTATTTGGGTCTATATTGAATTAGCAAATGCTTAGAAAAACGAACGCTAATTCATCGACCATGTTTAAGCGAAAGCTTAAAATCTCGAACACCCGGAACAGCAGTTTTTTTCCCAGGGAAAAAAATCGCTGGTCCACAAAAAAAAATAAATAAATAAGTAAACTTAAAACATTATCTAATGTGGGGGGCTTCGCCCCGCACACCCCCCCCCCTACTTAAATATACCAACTCTGAGATTGCACCACAGTGGAGGAAATGGCGAACTCCCGAATCCGGCCCAGTGATTTTTTTCCCTGTGAAAAAAATCACTGCCCCGGGTGTTCGAGATTTTAAGCTTTCACTTAAAATGGTCGATGAATTAGTGTTCACTTTTCTAAGTGTTCGCTAATTCAAAATAGACCCAATTATTTATAGTTCACCCATGTGTCACATGGGGGCTGCTAGTAGTCTCTTACATTTCTATGCTGTCAGTGTTAAGTTAGTGATAGGATATCCCAACTGCATCCTAACTTTTATCCCTTACACCTAGGAAAACAGGATGCTGTTGGGATAACATGGGCTATATAGATGCTAAGCACTGGCATCATATATGACACTGCTCTGACTTATCATCAAACAGCTATGACAGCACATATGTGCTTTATGAACTTGAATATCAAGCACTGCATTGGGATGGGCTCCAGTGACAGCCCCATGTTTTTTGGAGCATAAGCTACAGGATGTTGAGGTTCCTAGAATCTGACATGGCAGGTCTCTGCAGGAGTCAAAAGGTCAGGACAGGACATTTCATTCCACATCACATTTGCTATTGTTAATCTTAGAATGCAAGCCTAGTGGTGAAGTGGGTGGCCCAATAAATCACCATTGGTGGTAGGTGCACCATGTCATACACCACTCACCAGTGCCACCACTGTCATCCATGTAGGTAACCCCAGTAGTAAGCGCATTTCATTATGTTTGTATTTGTATTTGTTTTGTCAAGTTAGCATATTGCCTAGACACTACTGCCAGATTCATGGCTGCCTTTTCAGTGCACCAACGTTATTTATACATATATATGTACATATCTATATATATATATAATATATATATATATATATACACATATACATTTTATATATTATATATATATATATATATATATATATATATATATACATAATACGTCCATATTTTTTTGAGGACATGTTCTGACAGATGCATTTCTGGTCTGCATACAAATACCACCATGGCATGCTATCTGCTTCCTGTTTGTGTATTAGCTCCATGGTCACTACTATGCCTCTCTGTGTGGCATATTTGGTGTGTATGCCCATAACCTGTATGCCTTACATTAATGTGTGTATCCATCTTTATGTATTGTTCGATACTACAGTGCAACCAGTTTTAGCACCATTTGGTGACACTGACTTACTATATAGCTGTGCTTAATACTACTTAAGGTGTACATGATCCTTTGGACAAATCAACTATATCCAGTGTATATAGTGTTTTTTTTGCTACACCCATCACCTGTTTTTCAGAATTCTGATGCATGCCCTTGGCAAGGGACACATACTCTGCACAGGAACCACTAAACTATGAAGACATGCTTAGAAAGGTTAGCCTGTGGATTAACATACATAGTTGTGTAGCTGAAAGCACATTATATGCATTGCTGACACACATGCAATTATTTGGTACAGCATTTTAGGAAGGGAGAGATGCATGCCTAACTCTTACATAATCCATGCCATTGTAGGCTGCTTAGATTGTCCATTATGAATATAACAGGAATTATGGTTCAGCTGTATGTTACTGCTATATCACACCAAGATTGATTCAATACTGTGATCACCAGCCTGTTTACTGAAATGCTGACATACTTGTTGTTTGTAGTTATCGTAGACTACATACTGTATTTGTAAGTTGTATAGCTTAGTGAACTATACCTTGGCAGTTGTTCACTCTATTTACTGCTAGCCCCTCATGGGGCTCATTGCCAACTTGCTCACTGACAGAACCCACACTGTAAAAGTTGCAGACTCCAAATCTGACTTCAAACCAGTGACAAGTAGTACCACAGGGTTCAGTCCTACGACCTCTCCTGTTTGGTATCTACTTCATTGAAGTACAGGCTAACACAGAAGGCCCCTGGCTAATGAAGTTCACAGATGACTGCAAACTAGGAGCCATAGTCGAGTCCCCAAATGATATGGACATCCTACAGAAGGGCCTCACTGAAACAGATGCCTGGTGTCAGAGGCATGGCCTCAAGCTCAAAGCCAAAAAGTGCATTGTCATCTCATTTGGTAAAAACTCTGTAACCATGAACTACCACATAAATGGCAGTCTACGTAATGCTGAATGTGTGATAAGAGACCTTGGGACCCAGGTGGACAGTAGTCTCTCTTTTGATAATCACATCGCCACAGTAGTCAGGAAATCCTTCTATGTGGCATACCGCATCACAAAACGGTTTTCATCCAGGAAAAAAGAGGTAATTGTTCCCCTCTACTCAGCACTCATTAGACCCATTATAGAGTACAATGCCCCTTTTGGAATGTACCTCACAAGACATCTGCAACAGCTGGAAGGGCTACAGAAGTACTTCACAAAGAGGATTACTGGCTTCAAACAGATTCCCTACACTGACCATCTCAAAAAACTTCAGCTTTACTCTGTAGCATATCGCTTACTCCGAGGAGATCTCTGCCTAACATATAAAGCTATGTTAAACCCAGAGCTGTAGGACATGCTACACCTAAAGAAATCCCAATCCCTCCAAGCTACACACTCTAGGGACCTAAACCTTGTCACCACAATAAACAGGACATGCTGGAGGGATAGATTCCTGTCCCAGAGACTTCCTATACTCTGGAACAAGCTACCCATCTATGTCAAGCAAAGTTCCTCATAAGCACTCTTCAAGAAAAATCTTGATAAGTGGATGGGAAATAAGAAATACACCCTGGGAATCACTTCTGTGGCTCTGCTCAACAGGGGCACAGGAAATTAACTTTCTTGGGTGGCGTAAGCCAGGGAACCTTGTTGGCTAGGCTTACTTAGGCCCTTGGGCCGATAGCCTAGTACCTACCTATGAACCTATGAACCTATGGGGAGTAAAATGATGATCTGTTTTCTGTCTCACTTTCTCTCTTCCCTCCTCTTTTATTTCTACATTTTGCTGTATATGTGCACTGCACTAAACACTGAAGTGAAGCCAGTTGCAGCATAACACATTGTGTGGTGTATTGTACATCGATTTAACATGCCCTAGTTTGTGTGGCATACTAAACAACATAAGATTATTAGACATGGTACTCATGGCATGAGGTTGTTGCAAATAAAACCACTTAAAGTTCTTGTGTAATACAGAGACAAAGGATATATTAATGGCCTCCACACATGTAGCAGGAGAGATGATCATACGTAAACTAAGTCAACATAATACACAAGCATTAGAGCATCTTACATAGACTGGTTGTATTTGTAAGGAGGGTATTATCCCAGACTGCCACTGAATATGAGTACCTCATGACCCAGTCAGACTTTTCCGTTAAACAAATACCAATTGAACTGTGCAGGAATGGCAGGGCTCCATTTGCAGAGCTCCATTAACAGAGTATGGAACTGTACAGGAGTATGTATCAAACATGCAGATGTGGCTATAACAATAAGTATGAACATCTCAAACTGCCATGACTCAGATATAACATCAAACACATTGTCCAAACACAAAGCGTATACTGGCCCAGAGCAAACCCAGAGAAACCAAAGAAAACAGGAAGCTCCATAGAGCATCAGCAACCAGACATGCTCATGAAGAACTTCACTTATCTTGTCAGAACAGTGATTCTAGTGGTGGAGTTTAGCTAAACAATTATATGAAAATGATTCACACTTTGAAAAAATGTGTAATGATATAATACACAATCTTGCAATATCTCTGTAAATCAAATTATATATACCTTAATTTCAAATAGATTGTTAATTTGTTAGACAGTCTGCAACTATATTGTTATGTTTTTTCATGCTGATTATTACATAATATAGATTTCTCACTATGTTAGAGAGATTTTTATAATGATGTTATAATGTTTTTTCCTTGTCTAATATTGTATTTTTACTTTTCATCTGAACTGTAAACTACTTCTGTCTGCTTTTACTTTGTACTCACTTTTCCTAGCCTAAGCCAAAAAATGGTCTATCTGGATCAATGTTCTATCCTAGTCAGCAAATGGTAAAAGAAAATAATTAGATGAGGTGGCTGTTACTGGATATTTTCATGAACAGCAGTGATGCATCCTGTGTATCTGTTAATCTCTGCATGCCACCTTCTTCACTCTTTACTCACCCTGCCGCACAGACAGTAATGCACAATGCATAACCCTTCTCTATCATTTACCACTTACTCTGGCTCATGTAAAAATTGCACAGCGTATAAAAATAAACATCCTTTCTACACTCAGACATGATGCATAACCTCACATATAGCTATGCATTTTCACATGTCCCTATGCCGCTCAGCTGTCTGCACATACCTTTCTCATAGAAGATGTTACTTTCGAACTGGATATGGCTTCTGGTTATCTATTGCCCAATGGGAGGTTAGACAGTTAGTTGCCTATCTGGAGCCAGAATCTGAAATATCAAGCACACTCACATCACTGCACCCTAGGTCCAACATGATTCAGTCATAGTCCATGTGGATGTAAATTCCCTGAGACATACCTCACTGGACTACATGAAAAGAGACATAATGATTCTCTCAGAATATGTGTTACAGATAGGTATGAGCCTTGTACTGAGCAGAATTCTACCTGCATCAATCAGTAACGATGCCACAGTGTGAACATAAAATGATTGACTTTAATAATTGGCTTAATATTTGGTGTCACTTCATGGGAATCCAAAATCTGTCAGCATGGAAGGATTTGGTCAAAAGATGACCAAATTGCTTTGCCAAGAATAAGCTGCACCTGTGCCTCATAGGCTTTTGGATACTGGCTAAAACTTTATCCACCCCTTAGAGCCTTTTACAGACAATGCCAAAAAGACAAAACTACCAACATAATGAAAAGGTCTACAAGCAATCTTAAGGTGTTACTGTTCAATGCGATGAGCCTAAACAAAAAATTCCACACCCTTCTAGCCCTCCTCTCTCTGGAAAATGTAGACATGTGTGCCATTACTGAGACTTGGTTTAAAGCCATAGAAAGTACTGCGGCAGTGCAAGGCTATAGTGCCTTCTACACATTTAGACCAACAACAGCACAGACTGGGGCCCAATGCGTGGGTGTCTCAATCAATTTGCAACAACCATATCTCCAGGCTGGTTAGACAGGATGATACAATGGAGCTCATACATGTGCAAATCGCCAAGATAAGGGCATTCACCATATTTGTGGCAACCTACAGGTCACCATCCTTGTCCCTAGAGTCACACGGCTCTTACCTAAACTTAATAGAGTCATTCACCATCCAATCAAACACCCTACTCATGAGTGACTTTAACTACCCCTTTACAGACCAGGAAATGTACACTACCTCAAACTCACAGGCACAATGTTTCCTGGACTTTATTAACACAAACACTATGGAACAGATAGTGCATGCTCCAACCAGAGAATCAAGCATACTGGATCTGATACTCTCTAATATGTGAGAGTGCTGCACCCCCCTCCCCCGTGCCATATCCTAACTTTTCAAGTCAGATAGCAAAGGTGTCTCTTTTGAAGTACAAATCAATGCAGAAAACCCAGCTAAACCAGTAAAAATTAGGAAGTATTCTAAGGCAAGTTACATCCTATTAAGTGACAGTTTGTCAAAATTCAAGACTCCCTCTAACCCCAAGACCACAGCTACCTATATAGAATTTTTCAAAGAGTCCCTATATAGACATGTGAATGGCTGCATAGAGGTTGCCATACCTGCAAAAAGCAAACCCCAATGGTGGAATCCTCACCTAAAGAGAGTATATAATAAAATAAGTAAACTCATGGCCAAAATCAGGATGAACAACTCACTTAAAGACAATTGCTCTCTTATACACCTAAACAAGGAACTAAGAGGTCCAAAAAATCCAGCTAGGAGGTCAGGATAGCCTTCCAGGCTAAGAACAATCAGAAGACCTTCTTCAGCTATGTCCAGAACCTTAAAGTCAATAGACAGCAGTGTGCTGCACTGGTGGTGAACAGTACTACCGTCACTGACCAGGATGATATAATAAATCTACTGCCTGATAAATTTATCATAGACTTCACCTCCACACCCCCAGCTCCACCAGGTGAAATCCTCTCCAACATACCTACCCTAAATATTAGCAGGGACCACGTGCTGTCGGCACTCACTGAAGTCAAGAACACTGCATTTATGGGTCCTGAGAACATCCCCGGTTGCCTCCCAAATAGTATAAAACAAACTATAAGGATCATTTGAGGCACTCTTCAACTACAGCCTTGAAACAAGTTACATTCCAAGTGAATGGATGACTGCAACAGTCATTCCCCTCCATAAGGGCTGACTCTCAACCAACCCAGGGAGCTACAGACCCATCAGTCTAACAAGTCTAATATGTAAAACCATGGAATGAATTATCATGGAAATGATAAAACAAGGACAATAGCAACCTGTAGACACTGGGCCCATCCCACTTTGGCTTTGTTATGGGAAGATCATGCCTACTTAACCTGGTTAGCTTCTTTAAGAAGGTCACCAAGGTAATGGATGAGGGTCAAACAGTGCATACTGCTTAACTTGACCTAGCCAAGGCTTTTAATACACTATCCCACGCAGGCACTGTTGACAAGCTCTCTGAGCTAGGTAATAATCCTTATATAACTAGCTGGACTGCTGGCAGGCTTACAGACAGGACACAAGAGGTCAGGATCAGTGAGATCATCTCCACCAAGATAGTGGTCACTAGCAGAATGCCCCAGGGCTCCATACTAGGTCCATTCCTGTTTGGCATCTACTTCTTGGACATCATGGCTGCTGTTCAAGGCTTCAGTCTCACCTAGTTCATCTATGACTGTTAAGTGGGAGCTATTATCGATTCCCCCCCCCTAAGACACCAACATCTTGCACAAGGATTGGTGTGAAAGTCAAGGCCTAAAACTCAACCCCAAACATACATTATAATGCTCTTTGAGAAACTGTCAACCCAAGTTAAATATTCTATCAATAAATGACCCCTAAGAGTCAACCCAGTAGTAAGGACTCTGGGAACATATGTAGACAGCATTCTGGCCTTGGATCAACACATAACTAAGATAATAAGAAAATTCATGCTATGTCATCCAACGTATAGGTAACGGTATGGCATCCAGGTCCATGGAAGTTACAGTAGCACTCTACTCAGCCCTTATTGAATCTACCATTGAATACAATACCCCCTTTGGCATGCATCTAACCAGACACTTGCAAAAGTTGGAACAGCCACAAAGATTTTTCACCAGGAGAATTCAGGGCATGAACACCATGTCCAACATTAATTGCCTAAAGGTCTTGCCACTGTATTCAGTCTCCTACAGGCTACAAAGATGGGATCTTTGTCTGTCTTACAAGGCTTCCTCAGACCCAGCCCTGACAGATCTGTTGCACATGCACAAAACAAACAGCACCAGAAACACTAGATCCAAGGATCTGAACTTTAATTGTGACATAAACAGAATGTGCTGGAGGGACATATATGTGCCCCCAAAGAATCCCTACCCTATGGAATAGGCTCTCTAGCCATGTAAAATAGAGTTCATCCCTGACTGTATTCAATTCAAACCATGACAATTGAATGGGAAAGTGTAAATTTAGCCTGGTCTAGCCCCTATGTCCATTATGGACAGAGGTCGTCAATAAGAAAAAATTTATCCTAACATCCCCTCTACAAATCCTTAGTTACTTCCCTACTAATATGCCCTCCATATAGGCACCCATGATTCAGGGACCCAAATGGTTTAGGATGTGCAGCTAGACTTGTAAGTTCCCTAGTTTTTGTTAGCCTAGTAACAGCCTATGAACCTATGTCGAAACATCCATTCTACTCTCACATCACCAGCCTTGGTTTGCCATGCCATCTCTGAACAGTTTTTACATTCAGTCTATAAATGCTTTATACACCTGCCTCTACTGACATTGCTGATTGAGCATATTGTGTCTTGCATACTGGCTCAGGGCAAGTGCATCATGTGTCATGGTACCGACTGTGTGCCTTCTAGCACCCCGGAGTACCATATATACTACTCAATGGTGCAAAGATCTCTTGATGTTTGCTGGATACCTCCATAAAAGAATTGTATAACTGCCCTGGTACTATATAGATGACTGACATTTTACCCCTGGTGGTTATAGTAGAGACCGTCTGTGAATCTAGGTGCTAATGTCTTCCTTTTTTTTAAATGTTACCCTTGTCTGCTAGCTTGTATTTTCATAGTAAGCAATACTGCACATTTGCTTTTGGTTCAGCTTAAGATTTACACAGTACCCCTACAAAGATTCATGAAATCCGCTGTGTGTTCTTTCCACTTGTGATCATGAACAAAGATGAGAAGACCCAATAGCAGAGTCAGATCATGTTCAAATGGGGCTCAAGACACGAAAATGTACTATCTGCCCCCCCAACCACAGTCATTCCAGTGTCCCATTACTTGGCTGTCTCTCCTCATTTACCATAAATACTGTTCAAACATGATTGTGTGCATACTGATTTATTCTTTACTTTTACAATTATCATAAAAATTGTGATTTCATTTCAAATATTTATTTCAAATTTCAAAGAAAAACACAGTTATTTTCTAAACAAAATACAATATTCTCGCACTAAAAACTGACTTAGCATGAGAAAGAGCATTTTTTTCCTTGAAGCCCATGTTTAGTGAAAATGTACCTGACAATCCATTAAACTAAAACAGAAGTGGGGGATTCATAATCAAGTAGAACAGCACTAATTAGCAGCTATGTGAAGGATGCAGGAATTCAAAAGACAAATGTGCAATGCACTAACTAACAATCTAGGACAGCCAACTAGACACAAGTGTCCTCTTTTCAGAGGCAGCACAGGAGTACTGTGTAATGAAATAACATGTTTTGAGTCACACAAAAGGCAAATGAAGGCTTAGGAACTCAAACCTGTACTACAAGAACCAGCCCTTTAACAGTCCATAGCCTTATTCATCTGCATTAAGTGCCAGACAGACTGTTATAGCCCAAAGCGCAGTGCATTTCACACCCGTGTGCCTTCAAAAAACAAGCTAAATTAAAAATGTGTTCATAGTTAATATGTTAACTTTAAACATATAAATGTTGTGTCGTCCAGTTTCTTCACAGCCAAATAATAAACACACTGTCAACAAAACAAGGAAACTAAAGATTATGGCTCATATGATGATGCTCCTGTTTGCTAGAATCAATTTCCTTCCTGTACATCATAAGTACTCCAGTTCATAGGTAGTTACTAGGCTTGAAGTCCAGAGCAGCATTGAAGAGACTGGTCCAGATTTCCAGTTGCTCCAAAGTGCTATCTGGTTAAATGACTTCTTCAAGTACAGGACACAAATATGAGGCAAAATCACAACTGCACACAGAATAGCATTCTAGTCTAAAAAACTTTAAAAAATTAACAGAATTACAGGTTTTTCATCAGCATGTATTATATTTATTTTATTTATTCTTTGTTAACCAGGTTACTCCCTCTAGAATAGTGGCTTCCTTTCAGGGAAGGCACAAAGCAGTATTTATACCACTAGAGGTTATTTGGCCAGAGCATGAGGGAACTTCCCCTACTCGTCATTGTTGCAAGTGGGACCCATTTTGCAGGACCACTTCCTCTTTCCATTCCAGGTGCAGAGGAGGCCCAGAGAAACAGGGAGGCAGATAGAGAAAGAATATGATGATGGAGTTGTAACAAAAATGGAGAAGAAAGCAAATACCAAGACCAGAGAATGTGTGCAAGACTCAGAGGAGATGTTTCAAAGAGATCTGTTTGATGGAGATGAGGCAGCACAGCAAATAATGGATTTATAATTACAACTCTCCAGTCAGGAGGATTATGGGATGACTTACTTAAAGAAATGGGGATGCAGAATGAGTCAGAAAATGAAGGAGATGTTTTATGGGGGGATATTATGGAAACAATAGAAAAGGAGGATACGAAGATAATTCTGAAGAATAGTGGTGAGATGGGAATGAAAACATATGCAGAGAAAGTAAAAGAAGACAAGAGTTGAGAAGGAGAAAAGAAGGCAGAAGAAAATGAAAAACAGAAGTATATGGTGAGCATTCAAAGTAATGAAGAAAGGACATGTATGAAGTGTGGGACAATTTAATAATTCCTTTGGGTATAAAAGCACATGAGTTAACAAAGAGACATTTTGTGACATTATATTTGAGACTGTTTTTTTCAATGGAAAATTTTCTTGGAGGATAAAAAAAAACAAAGACTGTAATCCATGTAATCTTTATGTGATAAAAGCTTTTAACAGGGAAACAAAAAAAAATAATGTACAATTTTGAACAGATTTAGAAACTAGACTTTGAAAGGACAGTTGGAAACTATATGTAAGGAAGTACTGGACATTGCAAAAGTTTATGACAAAAGGGGTTTATGGACTGGTGGCTGGGATTGTAATATTGTGTTAAAAATAGAAAAAAATATTAATATACCAAGCATAATAAAGATGGGGAGAAATAGGGGTGTTGTAAAATAATTGGGACAACCCAAAACATGTTTTTTTTGTGGCAAAGAAAGACATTTGATAAGTAACTGTGACAAAAGAAAATGTTATATATGTGGGGAAACAGGACATGATGCAAAAAATGTGAACTGAAATGTTATAAATGTAATAAAATTGGACATTTATAGATGGATTGCAACAAAGGAAAAGAGAAGTACTGAGTTACTAAAGCAGATTATTAAAGGAAGATGGTAGTGTAATAAGGGAAATAAAAATGTAAAATGAAAAATAGAAAAAAAAACTCCAGATATGAGTAATGTAGTCCAATATGTACAAGACATGTTCAGAGAAAAAAGAACGTAGGAAAAACATGGAAAATAAAAAAGTTAACAGAAAAGAGAATAAAGAGTTAGAAAAGGAGATTTCTTTAAATGAGCTAGATGAAGTATTAAGACAAGTAAATATAGATCTGGCTGTAGGATAAGATGGAATAGGGCATAAAATATATAAACATTTAAGGGACTGGCAAAAAATATTTTTTAAAGATTTTGAATGAGTGGTCAAATAAAGGTTTTATGTATAAAGAACTATGTAGTGGAATACTTAAATTCTTATGGAACAAAGAAGACAAAAGACAATTCAAAAACTGGAAACAGTATTGAACAAAATGAATATAAGATCTTTACGAAAACAATACAAAACAGATTTGAAACTCAAATGGAAAATGTTATAGAAGATAGTATATATAGTATAAAGAGGAAGGATTGTTCAGAATTAAAGAATTATTAATGATAGAGAAACTATGGATGATATTGTGAATAGAAAAGAAAAAGCATAAAATCATGATAAGAGACCTTAATAAGGAATTTGATAAAATTGGGCATGAAATGTTATGGGTCATAATGAAAGAATATAATATAAGTGAGAAAGTTAGGAAATTATGTATGTCACCATATAGAATAATAAAGTAAAAATACTTGTTAATGGCAGGTTATGCCAAGAGGTACATATGACGAGTGATGTAAAGCAGGGATGTCCAATGACTTTTATACTCTTTGCATTAGTTATGATTGTGATAGTATGTGAAATAAATTATAAACTAAAGGAGGTGGGGTATATAACACCTGAAGGGTTACAAATTCCAGTTCTGTTAACATATGCAGTTGACATAATAATTGTAAAAAAAATGGCTAAAAGAAATAATTTGCACAAATGAGTTCCCAGAAGTAATAGGGATGGCTTTAATTAAATACAAAAGTAATTTTAGGTGTTGTAGTAAAGCTAGGGGAATATATTTTACAGTGAATAAAATTTCTGTGTTAGGTATAACATTTGGGAATAAAGAAGTAAGTAGAATTCAATGGGGGGAAAAAAACAGTAGAAGAAATAAAGCAAACCTGTCTTTTCTAGAGAACATATCAATTATCATTCAGAAAAAGGCTTATTTGATAAATTCAGTACTAATGTGAAATAGCATTTTTAACAAGTGCTTTATGTTGCCAACAGTATTTGAAAATGAATTATTGCAGATATTTTTTTTATTTATATGGGATTCTAGATTAAACCCAGTAAAATTAGGAGTTTTGTGTGTAAATAAAGAGGAAGATGATTTAAGGTTAATTAATCTAGTGGTATATGCTGCTTCAATAAATTTGTACAAAGTGTTAAAGTAGATAAATGAAAAAGATGAGAGATTAGTAGTAACATTCAATAAATAAAAGTAAGATAAATTTAGGAGCATGGCAAAAAAGGAGTAAAGGAGGAAAGAAGGCTTTATAGATGAAGAAATAAAATGTTATTAAGAAATTTTTTTTTTGGAAAATAAAAGTTGATATAGAAAAAGACAGAAAAGCATGGCATAAGAATGTAATGATAAAAGATTACTATCTATAATAAAATAAAATGACCAGTTAGCACTCAAAGAACAGACGTTTAATAAAAATCTGCATTAAAACACACATGGTTAAGAGCTTTTCTCAATAAGATATCACCAGAACCATGAACAAAATTGAGGAAATGACCTATAAAAATAGATTGACACACACACACCCTATAATAGGACCAATCAGGTTGACAAACTAAACACCAATCAGACAGAAAATGTTAATAAGATATGAACAGAGAACCTGTCATATTCTGTTAGCATTTTCTATCTGGTTGGTGTGTATGCGTGTGTCATGTGTGTTTTTAATGTGGATTTTTATTTGTATTATATTATTATTCTTACTATGTAAAATCATAGGAAAATCTAACAGATAGAAAAATTTAAGCTATATAAATAAAGATGCAAATGGTGTAATCAGAAAGTAGTTTCTTTATGGAGACTGGTAATTGATAAATTGCTAGTAAAAGGAAATATGACATATAAGAAGAAAAGTGATAGAATATGTTTGCATTGTCAAGAAGAAGAAACTGTGGAACATGTGTTTTTGAAACATAAAAGAGAAAAAAAGTTATGAGGAAAACTATGTAAAGATATTTTCAAAGATATAAAAGAAGTAGATAACATAAACATGGATGTGATTAATGATATGGATATATCATGATATGGATATTCTAAGAATATAAGTAAAGAATATGTTGAAAGAATTGATAAAAAGTTATTTTGTGTTATATGTGTTATACGGCATGAAAGAATAAATGAAACTATATTTAATGGAAAATGGATTTTAACAACAGTCAAGAATTAGTAACAATTAGTAAAATCAGATGGTGGTTATGGAAAAGGAGTGGGAGTTTAATAGGGATGAAAATTTAGTATGATTGTAAAGGAAATTATGAATATGTGTAAATGAATTTGTATATCTATGTGTTCGCACACTTGTAAATATTTGTAAATATATAAATATCTTGCAAATAACAGCTCTTTATTATATAAATAAAGGACCCCTACTCTTTTAAGTATGAGCCATGGGATCATTTACATTCACTGGCACTACCAACAGTACAAGCAGATCGGACCCAGTTTAACATCTCATCCAAAGGATGACATATTCAGGAGAGCAGCATCTTCCTTATGCTGCACAAGGGGTATGCTGCACTGAAATGTTTCTCTCAATGAATCAGGGACAAATTCACAAATAATCCGGAACACTTTTAAAATACTAGTACTATTAAAATGAGGCATTGACAGAATAAGACAAATGGGAATCAATATATGTTTTCTGTAGTAAAAGAAGTATATAACTGTAATTATTGTCATTATTTATTATGTATAATAAACCACCTTTTCTCCAAAAGTCACCAGTTTTAGGTGAGATTAAGAGACAGACAGAACTGAAATATAAATCAAAATAAGGGACAGTTAAGAAATATACTGCAGTGTCAGCAACCAATCTACTTGGAGAATGAATAGAACTAACAGCCTTCTGCACCAAAGGCAAGTGTACTAGCTGTCATACCACTGGCACTGACTATGAACCACAAAACTAACTCTATGACTGACATTCACAGATTGTAATCCTCAGTGATTTACAAAAAGAAAAAATCTAAAGAAGGCCTTGCATTTGGTATGGATGATTGATGCTCTTACTGTACAATAGTAAAGTTCAGGGTCTGACTATGAGCAAAGTCCCTTAACAAGAAAGTGCCTCTCACCGGGGAATTTTGCACACACACACA
This sequence comes from Protopterus annectens, assembly GCF_019279795.1. Lineage (NCBI taxonomy): Eukaryota > Metazoa > Chordata > Ceratodontiformes > Protopteridae > Protopterus > Protopterus annectens. The sequence goes on along the minus strand of NC_056729.1, from coordinate 546,299,801 downwards.
CACACACACACACACACACACACACACACACACACACACACACACACACACAATTCATACTCTGCACATCCACTTACTTGCCAGAAATTGTAATCTCTGCTCTGTTCTGCAGCTGCAGAAAGCTCTCTACATATTCAAATCTCATTCTCTGTTCTGCAGCTGAATCAGATAAGCACTCTGCATATCCAGTTCCATTAAGCAGTTCATAATCTCCCAGTACATCCCTAATGACATCTGTGCAGATCAAATCTCCCACATGCAAATCTTGATGTTGTCTTCTCTCTCTGATTCATTTGTTTGTTGGGCGTGTTGATGTAGTCTCCTACGCATGTGTTGGATGTGCTTAACATAATCTCCTGCTCGTGCTGGATGTGCTGACATAGTCTCCTGCTCATTCATAAGTCTGGAGGTTTTTCTCTGCTTTACATTTTTAAACTGAGCACAACACACATTTTAATTTTCTTTTTTATTTAAGAAAAACTGGAGCATTTTTTTTAGCTAGGGCCTGAGCCCCCAACAGCAATGGTCTATAGGCAGTTGCCTATGTCACCTTGTGCTGGATCTAGCTGTGCCCATCAGTGTTCAAAACTAAGGCTCTTATTGTTGAGAAATAAAGGTCAATTAACTTTTGGAGGCAACGTCTTTATCAGGAAAAAATTATTAGTGAACTGATGCTTGCAGGTCCCTTTCTATATCTTAGTATGTGAAGGCATAACATGGTTTTCTGGTGTGTCTCTTATGATACAATATGAAAGCATCTGACTGAGATTTAGGGTGTTAGCACTGTATTAATCCAGTGATATTCCTTTGATTATAATGTCTTCCGGTTTCTGTTGATGGCAGACCTTTTAGAAAGTGATCATTAAATTTGCTGATATGTCTGTTTATGAACTATAAAGATTTTTCCTAAAAATTGAGAAGCAATATCTTTACCTCTTCTGGTGGATTTGGCCTCACAGGAGGTTACTGCAGAAGCCTGTTTCAGTTTTCTCTTTTTCTCTGTAAGCTAAGCAGCACCAATTACCAACTTAGAAGACATTGCATCAGTCTACATTGATGACAATAGTTACATACACACAAAACTGCATTTAAGGGATAGATTTGTAACTACTAATAAATTTTATATTTACACTGCTCTTGCTCATAATCACATGCATTTCAGGAATTGAAAAAGTCTGCATTTCTCATCTGTATATGCATAGCCGGCCTTAGGCATAGGCCAACTAGGCGGCCACCTAGGGCTGCTCCTGGTATATGGCTAAGTTATTAGTCAGGGGAGGTCTAAATGGATGAGCATGCAACCTATTTGTTTAGGATCATACATTCGGTACTCCCCCTGCCAGTGTTATTTCTATTTGTGCATCAAGCTGTTAGCATTTACTCATGTTGGTGCAACTATGTAGTTAGTATATAATTTTGGGGAATTTGCAGTTCCTGTCCCCACACAAGGAGGGCATGGGGGGTGCTTGCATCTCTGTAAAAAAATTCTAAAGAAAGTCCTATTGAGTGGAAGGTTTGATCAATTGCTTTCATAGAGGTAAGCCTTCATTGATTTTAACACTATTGCCTGTAAGGGAAGTAACTCAAGATTGTATACCAATAGATAATGCAGTAATCAAAGATGCCTCTTTATGCTGCAGTGGATTAATATAATTTTTTGAGCAAGAATTGTCTTTATTCTTTCTCTTCCAAGCAGACATTTTCATATTAGATGGTATAGCCTTCATTTAGTACAGTAGGCTGTTTATAGTTAATGTTTATTATATAACTGCTTTTATGAAGATTTTTCATCCAGGCTTGTAGCCAACAAGTTGCACCCTAAATTGAATGGCCTACTAGTGGCACCCATATAGGTAATTATTCGTTCCTTTATTTCCCAATTATCTACTTAGCAAGCCCAGACCTGGGATAGCTGAAGTCTAGTCTGACCCTCAGAAGATGTGAGGCACTAAAATAGCTCTTGAACAGGATACCAGCCCATTGTAAGATGCATGCACATGCAAGCCTCCACAGACAGTCTGACAGAGACACACACACACGCACACACACACACACACACACACACACACACACACACACACACACACACACACACACACACACAATTTGGAAGAACAGCAGTTTAGCTATAGTACATCTTTAGAATTTGGTGGGATGCCAGAACATCCAGCAAATTCCCACATGGATACAGTATACAGGGAAGATATGTAGACTCATAGGGCACCCCAAAAAAGAAATTTACTGTAAGTTATATGATACAGTAGTCTTAACCACTGCACTTTTGTGCCACCAAACAGGCAATACTTTTCTGAAAAATTATCAGTTACATTATGTCTGAGTTAATAGGGTGTAGTGCTTCAGAAGAGATGAAGAAGTCAAAGAAGAAAAGAGAAAAATGAATAAAGTTTATGTCAGAGATGCCCTCTGGGGCAACAGATAATACAAATAAAGAAAAAGTTTGCCAAAAATAAACATGCTACAGACACAAGGAAAATTAATACAGATGCTACTATTGCTTTGAAAAGCTATTTACTTTAACAGATTCTGAACAAGTTATATTCATTGATTAACTCCAGACAGAAAGAAATGATTTTATAAAACAGATAGAAAAGATATTAGAAGGGCAAAGAAGATGAATAACAAAGGCTGCTCTTTGTTTGCAATAGTATTTTTGTTCTGTTACTACTACATAGGAAGCATAAGACTAAAACATCTGGTAGATGGGATTTTATCCAGGCCTTTAAAGTCTGCCAGTGAGCCAAAACAAAAAGTAGTCTAATCTTTACATTGTCTTCTGTCTTTCAGACATATCCTCCAAATCTGTCTTGAAGAAAGAGGCCTTCTTTCAACAGTTTATTTCAAGTGTATTACAGCATGCAGCAGCTGCGCTTGAGATAGTTACTCTTTACCTCTATCCCCTTGGTTACCACTGGGTGTGACATCAAACCTATCCTTACATGCTCCTTTCCCTCATCTAATCCACAGGTATGCTGCAGACATCATTTTAAAATACAACATTACTAGGAATAAGTAATCATTTTGGTGTGCCTCCATTTTTTCTAGGTTATTATGCACTGCTAATTGTATTAGTTGCTCTGGTTGAAGCAGGTAATAACATTTTTACATCCCTCTGTCAACTGCACTGTAAAATTGTTAAGTTTTAATAACTGCATTTTTTTGAGTTAACCACTTTCAGCAGAGCACTATTTCAGTAAAAACATTTTTCACTGTCTTTCATTTATAGGGGACACATTTAAAGAGCATTTCACATTCTACATTTTCCTTAAATTGTTGTTTCTTCAGTCAAAATAAGTATTACATGTTTGAGTAGCAAGTCAATCCCCGGGATTCATGAACCTTGCGCCAGGCGCCAGCATAGCGTCGGCGTTATAACGCCAAATATGGCTGCTTAGCGATTCAGGTATGAATGAATTCCACGTGCACTACCGGCGTGCGCCGGACCGTCCCCGCCCCCGGCGTAGGTATGCAAAACACACTGTGTGCGGTATTGCACCATGCAAATGAGGGCAAATAGCGATCCACGGCGGGCGAGGCGAAGCGTAGACACGGCAATGTAAACCAAAAAAAACGGTTTACATTTACCCAAACATACCGGAGGAGTAACGGAAGGCTGTCAAAGTCAGGTATCATATAGGTGCAATATGCCAATGTGGAAAGGCACCGAGAATGTCCAAAGAAAATATGCACAAAATGTAAAAAATGACATAAATGGCACGTATGTAGAAAGAACAGCAGACCCCCGGGATATGTGCACAGAAGTTGTAAAGCAATGAAATAATATGACAATGTCCGAAAAGAGCAGTAGAACACAAATCAGCTGCACAGCCACCACACACCATAGTATGTATGTAAAGCTGCAACCCCAGCGCAATGGTTGTCAAGGAGTGGTGGCGGTGTCCGGCGCCGTAACCATGTATTAGTAGTCAATTCCATGCAAATGAGGCAGATAGTGAATCGCAAAAACGGCGCCGGCGTAAGGATGGAGCAAACGGCGTAGCGGTACTACACCGAGGAGTGGCCTACACGAGATACATGTCAACCACAGAGGGGTGTGCAACTGTAGGAGGAAGGATATTGGAGGTCAGCAAATCTGGGCTGTACAATGCACATCACAGCATCAGGACTGGCGTGTTAGGAAATAGATGCGCTGAGAGTACAGAATGCGCGTACAAATGCATGTGCACTAGGATGACTACGTTCCCTAAACCAGTCATGTGACGGCCTCACCGGCAACAACCAGGGATATAGGAAGGTAATGCGGAGAATACGAGGAAATGCGGAAGCAGTGTAAATGGATCCGTAACGAGCAATTAACACCAATCAATGCAGGAAGGGCAAACGCCGGCAGCTGATAACTCTGCATGCAGACTCCTGCATAACGGGAAAGGGGAGGCATATGAGTGCAAAGATAGTAGGGGATGTAGTAGAAATGCAAAGAGCAAAGAGCAAAGAACCGAAATAGCACAGCCAAGTACAGAGGTAGCATAACTGCGGCTGCAGATAAAATGCATCATATGCCATGTGCCTGCAGGATGCAGTAATGTAAGATGCCAGGCGAAGGCAATGCAGGCAACTGTAATGTAACACTACAGGCAGTACCGTTGCAGCTGCAAGCGTAAAACCACGGAAATAATCCGTGGATACGGCCGCACAGACACACCCAATGACATCACCGGGTATACAGCACAACAGTATTAAATGTGAATGCACACAACACAGCGCGATTTCCCAAACGCCGCACCGTAGGGTGTAAACAGACGGGGAACTTTTAATATGTATATGCTGGGTGCCGCCGCGGCCGTGATGCATAGGTATGTGGCAGAGACAGACGGAGTTGCGGAGGGTGGTGCCGACAACGACCGTAGGCCTCACAGGAGAAGGAGAGTGTTCAGACCAAGGGTGACCTACCAGGGGCTGCGAGACCTGGAGATAGTAGAGCGCTACAGGGTGGACAGGGACACGTTACAGCAAATAGTGGAGCTTGGGGGGGGGCCGGGGGCCCCCGTGGAACAAAGG